>NC_086343.1:21499260-21828198 GCF_032445375.1 Bacillus rossius redtenbacheri | reverse complement strand
ACAGGAACAGCAACCTGCACAACAGGAACAGCAACCTGCACAACAGGAACAGCAACCTGCACAACAGGAACAGCAACCTGCACAACAGGAACAGCCACTTGCACAACAGGAACAGCCACTTGCACAACAGGAACAGCAACCTGCACAACAGGAACAGCAACCTGCACAACAGGAACAGCAACCTGCACAACAGGAACAGCAACCTGCACAACAGGAACAGCCACTTGCACAACAGGAACAGCCACTTGCACAACAGGAACAGCCACTTGCACAACAGGAACAGCCACTTGCACAACAGGAACAGCCACTTGCACAACAGGAACAGCCACTTGCACAACAGGAACAGCCACTTTCACAACAGGAACAGCCACTCGCACAACAGGAACAGCCACTCGCACAACAGGAACAGCCACTCGCACAACAGGAACAGCCACTTGCACAACAGGAACAGCCACTTGCACAACAGGAACAGCCACTTGCACAACAGGAACACCAACCTGCACAACAGGAACAGCAACCTGCACAACAGGAACAGCAACCTGCACAACAGGAACAGCAACCTGCACAACAGGAACAGCAACCTGCACAACAGGAACAGCAACCTGCACAACAGGAACAGCAACCTGCAACAGGAACAGCCACTTGCACAACAGGAACACCAACCTGCACAACAGGAACACCAACCTGCACAACAGGAACACCAACCTGCACAACAGGAACACCAACCTGCACAACAGGAACAGCAACCTGCACAACAGGAACAGCAACCTGCACAACAGGAACAGCAACCTGCACAACAGGAACAGCAACCTGCACAACAGGAACAGCAACCTGCACAACAGGAACAGCAACCTGCACAACAGGAACAGCAACCTGCACAACAGGAACAGCAACCTGCACAACAGGAACAGCAACCTGCACAACAGGAACAGCAACCTGCACAACAGTAACAGCAACTTGCCAGACAGGAACAGCAACCTGCACAACAGGAACAGCCACTTGCACAACAGGAACACCAACCTGCACAACAGGAACAGCAACCTGCACAACAGGAACAGCAACCTGCACAACAGGAACAGCAACCTGCACAACAGGAACAGCAACCTGCATAACAGGAACAGCAACCTGCACAACAGGAACAGCAACCTGCACAACAGGAACAGCAACCTGCACAACAGGAACAGCAACCTGCACAACAGGAACAGCAACCTGCACAACAGGAACAGCCACTTGCACAACAGGAACAGCCACTTGCACAACAGGAACAGCCACTTGCACAACAGGAACAGCCACTTTCACAACAGGAACAGCCACTTTCACAACAGGAACAGCCACTTGCACAACAGGAACAGCCACTTGCACAACAGGAACAGCCACTTGCACAACAGGAACAGCCACTTGCACAACAGGAACACCAACCTGCACAACAGGAACACCAACCTGCACAACAGGAACAGCAACCTGCACAACAGGAACAGCAACCTGCACAACAGGAACAGCAACCTGCACAACAGGAACAGCAACCTGCACAACAGGAACAGCAACCTGCACAACAGGAACAGCAACCTGCACAACAGGAATAGCAACCTGCACAACAGGAACAGCAACCTGCACAACAGGAACAGCAACCTGCACAACAGGAACAGCCACTTGCACAACAGGAACAGCAACCTGCACAACAGGAACAGCAACCTGCACAACAGGAACAGCAACCTGCACAACAGGAACAGCAACCTGCACAACAGGAACAGCAACCTGCACAACAGGAACAGCAACCTGCACAACAGGAACAGCAACCTGCACAACAGGAACAGCAACCTGCACAACAGGAACAGCAACCTGCACAACAGGAACAGCAACCTGCACAACAGGAACAGCAACCTGCACAACAGGAACAGCAACCTGCACAACAGGAACAGCAACCTGCACAACAGGAACAGCAACCTGCACAACAGGAACAGCAACCTGCACAACAGGAACAGCAACCTGCACAACAGGAACAGCAACCTGCACAACAGGAACAGCCACTTGCACAACAGGAACAGCCACTTGCACAACAGGAACAGCCACTTGCACAACAGGAACAGCCACTTGCACAACAGGAAAAGCCACTTGCACAACAGGAACAGCCACTTGCACAACAGGAACAGCCACTTGCACAACAGGAACAGCCACTTGCACAACAGGAACACCAACCTGCACAACAGGAACAGCAACCTGCACAACAGGAACAGCAACCTGCACAACAGGAACAGCAACCTGCACAACAGGAACAGCAACCTGCACAACAGGAACAGCAACCTGCACAACAGGAACAGCAACCTGCAACAGGAACAGCCACTTGCACAACAGGAACACCAACCTGCACAACAGGAACACCAACCTGCACAACAGGAACACCAACCTGCACAACAGGAACACCAACCTGCACAACAGGAACAGCAACCTGCACAACAGGAACAGCAACCTGCACAACAGGAACAGCAACCTGCACAACAGGAACAGCCACTTGCACAACAGGAACAGCAACCTGCACAACAGGAACAGCAACCTGCACAACAGGAACAGCAACCTGCACAACAGGAACAGCAACCTGCACAACAGGAACAGCAACTTGCCAGACAGGAACAGCCACCTGCACAACAGGAACACCAACCTGCACAACAGGAACACCAACCTGCACAACAGGAACACCAACCTGCACAACAGGAACAGCAACCTGCACAACAGGAACAGCAACCTGCACAACAGGAACAGCAACCTGCACAACAGGAACAGCAACCTGCACAACAGGAACAGCAACCTGCACAACAGGAACAGCAACCTGCACAACAGGAACAGCAACCTGCACAACAGGAACAGCCACTTGCACAACAGGAACAGCCACTTGCACAACAGGAACAGCCACTTGCACAACAGGAACAGCCACTTGCACAACAGGAACAGCCACTTGCACAACAGGAACAGCCACTTGCACAACAGGAACAGCCACTTGCACAACAGGAACAGCCACTTGCACAACAGGAACAGCCACTTGCACAACAGGAACAGCCACTTGCACAACAGGAACAGCCACTTGCACAACAGGAACAGCCACTTGCACAACAGGAACAGCCACTTGCACAACAGGAACAGCAACTTGCCAGACAGGAGCAACAGCTGGCCGAACATGAACTGAAGGCACGACAGCTAGCTCAGGTCGGGCAGACCACCGAACAGCTTGTAGCAAACTGTAACCCGAGGAGTGCCGTCGGATGATCAAGGAAGCTACAGGCTGCTGAAAGCCTGAAGAGTTACCACAAGGAGAAGCCAAGCAAATTCTCTGTGTAGGCCAGCAAAGGTGAACGTCCATAAAAAAAGTTTTGATTTGATATTCCCCATCACAAGAATCATTCACTGAACTAATTTTCTTACAGTGGAATAAAAAATACCAATTCAAGGATTTTCTTTATTTGCTTTTATGTGGTGGTTAGAGCCTCTGGGTATTCCTGGGTTCGATTCCCGTTCAGGTTAGAGGATTTTTGCACTCGTGAAAAAATTTCCCTTAAGGGGTGCCTACCATTTCAGGTCATGATTTTATATTTGTATTAATCACTGATCAACTTGTAGACTTTTTCAATTGTTTAACTTTTACGAAATGAAAAATATATACAGCGCATACTTTTAACATAATTAGCTGCCAAAGTTACATTTTTAACGTTTTTGGGTTGTACAAATAAGGAGAATTAAATTTATTGCAGAACTGAAACTTTTTAGTTTTAACTGCAATTCCACTGGCCACTTCAATAAATTGTTTGAATTTCTTTCAGAAAATATTAATTAATTTCACCTGGCATTTCAAAATTCTCAAATTTTTTACGATTTTGACAGCTAAGACACATGAAATGAGTTTTTGTGATAGCAATTTAAACCATTTCTTGAAGTAGCCAGTGGCATTGCAGTTAAATCTTAAAAGTTTCAGTTCTGCACTATATTAAATTCTCCTCATTTGTACAACTCAAAAACGTTAAAAATGTAACTTTGGCAGCTAATTATATACAAAAAGGATGCACTGTTTATATTTTTCATTTCGTGAAAGTTAAAAAATTGAAAAAGTCTAAAAGTTTATCAGTGATCAATACAAATATAAAATCATGACCTGAAATGGGAGGCACCCCCTTAAACCCCGAGCTGCGAAAGGGAACCGCAAGCCACTGCAGTTTCACCTCATTTCCAGCCACGCCGTGGTCACCTTGTCGTGGTGATGCTTGGTTCAATCCAGCCGTCGGGCTGACCATCCCGTCATCATTATTATTAAAGGGTTATATTTTCTAGCTATACATACTATAATATATTGCAAAGGGAATGAATCTGTCAATAAATGTTTCCAAAGTATTTATTTTAAAATGTAATTCCTTTATTTTCCTCCTCTCGGAAAGACGATCCCAGTTCGCTTCGTGGTGAGGGTAAACGTGACGTGGGTAAACTTGGTGTAAGACGCCGTCCGGGCTGGTGGTGATTAATGCCAATTGGGTATACTTACAACATCGTTCGGCGTGTTATTAAAACACCTAAAATATATTCATATTCATTCCTGGCCGCCCCTCGCGTTGAAAGTGAAATTACACAGATAAATGGATAGGGAATTCGTAAAAGTTCACGAATATTTGAAACACCTGTACGAGTGTGCAAGTATGCGAGCGTACAGGCAAATGTGTGCATATGTATCTGTACAATTATTTCTCAAATGTGTTTATTTTGTCGGTACGCCATATCTTCCTTAATACTTCATCAAAATTAATGATTAAAACCTCATTTTGAAGATAACGTTCACTGATAACGGAGAAACAAAAAAAAGTCGAACATTATTTTTTTCATTTAAAAATTAAAAAATAAATAATATCTCACGAACGTCATATCTCCCTTAATATGCAATCAAAATTAATAATTAATTATAGTTTTCAACTTTACGTTATACTTAACAATAGCCTAATACCTTTTAATTAATAATTACTTACGTTTACCTATTTTCCCCATTATTATATTATCATACGGTGACCGATCAAGATAAAATGCGAATTATTCGCACGAGTAAACTAGTGCAATTAATATTCGCCTTCACTGAAGTATACATTGGAGAGTCACGCTTAAAATGTACGCAGTTATAACAAACATGACGACTAAAAACCTGCCAAAGTGTCTTACGGTTGTCTTTGACTATTCTTAATTCGTTATTTCCCCCTCCCCTGCCCCTATGAAATCCGCCGCCGTCGAGCGCCCCACTCGTGAGAGATGAACTTTTTATTTGCGCTTGGATGAGGCATCGCGTCGGAATTGCCCCGCCGCGCCGGCTGTGAGGAAGTTTCACTTCAAAAAAAAAAAGTGAACAGTTTAAAAAATGCAACGTCAAGCGAGGCCTAGCAAAGGCGCTGTGACCAGCCTCCGCTGACCGGGTCAATACGGTCACGCCCGTGACCCCCAGGGGTCTAAAGGTGTTTGATTGGAAGGAGAAGGGGGAGGGGGAGGTGCCAAAATAGCGGTTAGTGACGCATCCCACCACAGCTGACGCACGCACACGCACTAACACGACCTACCAACGTCGCCCGGTAGCTGTGTAGTCCACGTAACTTCACTTTAAATTTGACCGTTCTAAAAATAAAAAAAAATTGGCTGTCTGTAAAGTCTGTTTACGGACGATAGTTTTAACGCGACAACGTCATAACAAAACATTGATGAAATGATTGCATACTTTAATGAATAAAATTGAATCATTTTTATCGAATTATTACTATTTTGTATGGATATCAAAGAAGGAGTGAAATGAAATCTACAATTTAATTGATGAATTTACTTTTATTTGCACTCATTAATTCAAATATGTTTATTACTTTAACGAACAGATTATTTTAACTATAACTTTTTATACATGTTTGCTACTTAACTTCTTCCAATCTGTGTTATTCTGTTAAGGATAGGACGATGATAGGAAAAGTAGGAAACGAATAATTAGGAGTGTTTCAAGTTTAATGTGCCTCGAAAAAGTCAAATCGATGGTTGTTCCAATCGAGTGGAAGAGAGATAGATGCGGCGCAAGCGTACAATGAGCGTAACGGGACACAGCGTAACGGGACAATGTGCGAAACGGGACAATGTGCGAAACGGGACAATGTGCGAAACGGGACAATGTGCGAAACGGGACACTTTTTCTTGCGTGCAGCCGGCGTTCATCGATTTATTAGACGTCACGTCAAAGAATAAAAGTAGTGCCGATGGTTAGCATATCCTTTTGACACTGTTCGTGACGTAACTTCGCCTTTTAATTAAACAGTTCTAAAAAAATAAAGTAGTACCGATGGTCGTCGTATCCTATTGCCACTGTCTTTGCTACGCACCTTTGTCTTTAAATTCGTAAGTTATTAAAATAGCAGTACTGATGGTCAACGTATACTTCTACCGTTGTTTATTGTTTAACTTTTGTATTTAAAAAGAGAATTTTCCAAAAAGTTGTACCGATGATCGACGTATCCTTTGTGCCACTGTTTGTGAGAAGTTACATGCATTTTTATTAATTATAAAAATTGGTTTTCTGTAAAGTCGGTTTACGGACAATAGCTTAACGTGACGTCATAACAAAACATTGATGAAATGATTGCATACTTTTATGAATAAAATTGAATCTTATTTATTTTAATAATAAAAGAATAAATAGTTGATATTATATTAGTAATCATATTTTTAAAATTCAAGAATAATTAACTAGTAATTAATTAATTAGTAATCATATTTTTAAAATTCAAGAATAATTAACCTTTATTGCCGGAATTGTTGTTTTAATAATCAATGAAAACCACATTAACTTTTCACTTCACTTTATAAACAGTCGACGAAACAGTTCACGTGTAGATGACTTGTAATTAATTTTAAAAACTGGCGTTTAGCTATAAAGTTTAAATATAATTATGAACAAGTTTTCATATAAATAAATTGTCATCAAATATCTATCATCAATTATATGAATCACAATAATTTTTTAGTCAATTCTAACATAACCTATTATTAGTGCACTCGCTGACAGCGTAACGGAACACAGTGTAACGGAACAATGAGCGTAACGGGACACAGCGTAATGGAACAATGCACTTAACGGGACACTTTTTCGTGCGTGCAGCCGGCGTTCATCGATTTATTAGACGTTGTCACGTCAAAAACTCCACCAAAACAGTTTATAACGCACGCATTATCCATGATACCAACAGCATCAAGTTTCAATCGCTGTTTCCAAAAAAAAAATGCATTCTTAAATGATCCTTGAAAAGTTCATTTTAAAGGATTCAGGACATTTTTGTTGACCTTCCGTATAGCTAACGTATTATTATAGAATCGCCGATGCTGTCTTTAGTGAAAAAGACGGGTTACTCGCGTACTTTTAATCTTTGAGGGGTTTGTGGCACAGAATTGTGGTGAACATGTAACGCTAGTCCGTTGTCTACCCCCCTTTAATAATCATATTTTAAGTGCCAAATGATTAACTTAAACGTAATTTTTTTTTTACAATACCTGAAAAAGAAATAGTGTGGGGGGGAAAAAAGTGCGCGAGTCTTACAAAACTCGCCAGTGATATGTAACGTCTACCCTCGGGTAGCCAGCCAAATTCCGGTCACGTTGAGTAGTTACTGGCATCCTTTTTATGGTCTTATTCCTCCAGTTTGCAATTTTCCCCCACGCTTACGCTGCCTATGGTCTTGTATGCTCTCTGCTCTTGATTTAACCACCCCTGTCAATTAAAAAAAAAAAGACCAAAATCTTATCGATTAAAAAATTATTTTTAAGAAAAATATTTTTTATGAGTTATTAGATAATTTCATGTGTACCAGATTTAAAAGGTTAATTAACACGAAATTAAAAGGATCGTTATAATATCAATAACAGAACTTATTTATTAATATTCACTTTATACAGACAACTTCCAGGTATTAATTCGTATCACAAACTGTGTAATGATACAACACGTATTTAATAAAACACTTTATTGGATTTATATTATTTATTATAAATTATAACATTTTAGATAAGCTAAATGTCAATGCGTCGGGCTGTTTAAGTCTACTGTTAGCGGAACGAACGGTTAAACAGTTGTCTCTTCTTATTTCTCCCTGTCTCTCTTTCTCACAATATCTTTTGTCTTTCTCTCCCTTTTATATTCTTCGTTATCTCCCCTTTGTATCCACGTTTATCTTTCCCTTTATCTCGTCCCTCTCCTTTTCATTCTTTTTTTCTCTTTCTTTCTCCCTCTCCCTTCTCTTCCTCACGTTTTCAAACGCCAATGGGAATGTCTGCGCTAGCTGACTCGCTGCAAAGCAAGCGCCGACTGTAGGCTGCTTCTCCCTGCTTCTTGCTTCAGGGAAGCCTAAGATGTACATCAAGTTCTGTCCCTGCCCGAACACGCCCGAATATTCATTCACCTTCGGCCAACCTCGGGTTCATTTATATATATATATTTACATTTATCTGTTTATTTTAATGTAGCTATACTAACCTAACTAACCGTCCATAGCGTTTTAAAGTAGCAAAACCTAACCGACCACTTTTAATATTTGAATTCATTTTTCCTGCGCAAAAAAAAAATAAAACAAATGCCGAGGTTGGCCTAAGGTGAATATTCGGACGTGTCCGGGCAGGGACAGAACTTGATGGACATCTTGGGCTTCTCGTTGCTGCACTTTCCCGTCACTGCCGCCGAGCGCCGTGTGCCGAGAGCCGAGCTGTCAAAACGTCAACATCGAACATGTATCGTCACGTCGCGGGCTGTCTGGCTGGACCTTTGAATATATATACTGTATAGAAGTCGCGAGTGGATAGGATTTACTCTACGTTTTTCAGAAGCGTATGACGAGCAGCTTGGGAACTTCACCGCTGCAGTGCGCTGCCATAACGCCCTGTATCGTCTTAGTTATTATTTACACGTTAGAGCGCAGCCCTGTCGCCCGCTGTCATTTCCCCGCACCCCCCAATCTATCATTCACTGCAGCTCAATGTCGTTCAACGGGAGGGGGAAGGGGTGTTTGAAGAGTTCGACACTTGTCCGCTAGGGACCACCACAAGTCGATGCCCTAGAGATGGTGGCGATTGCGGCGGTGAATTAACCAACTACCTCAAAACCGTATTAGAAATTTTAACCTGGGCTGGCGACTTCTATACAGTATATATATTCAAAGGCTGGACGCACTTGGCCTCTGGAATCCCAACCCCACCTCCTCCCCGCGCCGGCAATGCGAAACGTACGTCACGTGACCGCGACCTGTCCACCGCCCGAACCCCTTACCGCCTCCACACGCGTCACCGTCAACGCGTTCTCACGTCGGCGCGACGCTCGCCGGTGCTTCCAGCGCGGTATAGCCCCCTAAGCGCAAAGCTCTGAACTGGCGCTCAGTCTTCTCGTCGTCACAGGATAACTGTGAAATTTGAGCGGTGACCGTAACATTATTTTGCGGAGAAACGAAGATAAAGGTGTAGTTCAAGTCCCTTAAGTGCTTTCAAGAATCTGTAACGGTTGATTTACGCCTAAAATTTACTCTGAAAACATGCGTTTTAGCCATTTTAACTCATCTAAAAAATACAGTTTAAAATCTTCATCCAAAATCAAAAGTACTTTTCGGCCCTCGGCGAACTCTTAAATGCTTTTCGTAAGCAGACCCCACTCGGATATCTTGAGTAGTTTTGAAATCGCGTTGTTTTTCCTGGAGCTCTGCTCGCCGTACGTGTGCCCGGGTAGGCGGAGCGCTTAACGCCCGTTCCTCAACGGCACGGCAGAACCGGGACGGACCCGCACGGATGCTGATTCCTTCCGTTTACGTTGCTCCGTGCGGCCATCGGAAGAAGAGTACGATTTTTTTTCCTAACCTAACTTAAAGCTATGAGTGTGCGGGAGGGGTCCGGGTAGGGAAGACTCTTAAGTGCGTCTCAGGCCGAAACCTACACAGAGAAAAAGGTTTGTTTGAATCAAACAAGTATTTGTTTATATATGGCAAAACAAATATTTACTTGTTGGAACAAAATATTTTGTTAGCTTAACCAAACTCGGTAAGTAACAAAAATGATTTGTTACACCTAACCAAATATATATATTTGAGTTGACAAAATCATTTTGTTGGGTCAACAGAATCTTTCCTACTACAAAATATTTGTTTGAATTAACAAAATATATTTATTTCGCCATATACAAACAATTTTTTTTTGTTGAGGCAAACAAACCTTTCTCTCAGTGTATACGTTCTAATCACGCAGGGTGTTAGCCATGCAGAAGCGGTATCATGCATCACGTACTTGGAGGGGGATTGGCCAGCCATGTCTAACTCCCCTCACTGACTATTCTAGACTAGGAACTAGATAATTTGGGCCCAGGTAAAACCTGCATGGACACAGGGAAAACCCTGCGCACTTATTTGCGGGGTGCAAAAATCATGCAGTATGCAAGCAGGTTGGTTACGGGAATCGGAAGGATGGTTCTGGAAGAAGAGTTGGACAGAGTAGAAATAGACAGAGTAGAAATCGAGTACTTTGCTGCGGTGGTGACCATGTTTGTTTGCGTATGAACCCCGGAAGTTCAGAATTTAGGTCCGGAGACACGTCAAAAACGGATCGTTAACGCAACACCGACGGAGCAGTTCGACATCGTGACGGAACATGGCTGTGCCACTTAACACATCGACGCGTGACGTTTTCAACACCGCGCCGCTCCGTAGTAATACAGTTCTTTTGAAAAACGTGTTGTGTGTGCAGGTGTGATCTAAGTACGTGTAGTTATATTTATATGTAGTGATAATTATAATTTACTTGATCCTGTCCATCAACTCTTTTTTTTAACTTTATTTTTGCCTTTTAAATTCTCAAAGATAACAAAAGATCATTAACATTTATTTTGCATCCAACCGCCGTAGTTTGAGAATGTCCAGAAAGTTCATCCCAAGAATTTTTTTGACGTGACAACGTCTAATAAATCGATGAACGCCGGCTGCACGCACGAAAAAGGATGACTCATTGTCCCGTTACGCACTTTGTCCCGTTACGCTTTGTCCAGTTATGCTCATTGTACGCTTGCGCCGCATCTCTCTTCCACTCGATTGGAACAACCATCGATTTTACTTTTTCGATGCACATTAAACTTGAAACACTCCCATTCGTTTCCTACTTTTCCTATCAATGTCCTATCCTTAACAGAATAACACAGATTGGAAGAAGTTAAATAGCAAACATTGAAAAAAAATATAGTTAAAATAATCTGTTCGTTAAAGTAATAAACATATTTGAATTAATGAGTGCAATAAAAGTAAATTTATCAATTAAATTGTAGATTTCATTGCACTCATTCTTTGAATCCAATCAAAATAGTGATAATTCAATAAAAATGATTCAATTTTATTCATAAAAGTATGCAATCATTTCATCAATGTTTTGTTATGACGTCACGTTTAACTATCGTCCGTAAACCGACTTTACAGACAACCAATTTTTTTGCAATTTTTATTACAATTGCTAGGATGTTTTGAGCCACACAACACTTCTTTACTGCTAGAAACTTGGATGAATTGCAGCGTATAGCTAGTTCTTCAGTCCATTCCATGTTTGAAACTGAGGCAGTGTTACGCAGTCCCGTCCACACGCGACGGAAGGACGCGTGACGTAACAGCGTATGTTTGGGAATGCTTCTGTTCATCGCTGTAGCCGGTGCCATCCAATACCATTCATGCCCGGGGCGCAATACACCCCTTCCCCCCCTCGAACACTTGGGAAAGGAAAAAAATATATATTTAGTGTAGTCAGGTGTTTTATTTTCAAGCAAACTATTTAAAAATCGGCATATTACGTATAAGAGGTTCAATACTGAAACATATTATATATTTTCTGTTTTCAGAACAGTATGTTATTTAAAAAAAATTAAAGGAATTTCTTCATACCCATACATTTTATACTATTATTGAATATTTGGATCACCAATATTAGTATGTATAAATTTAATTCTGATTTCTGCATAATTATAGCTTGGTGTTGATTGTATTTTAGCCCTACTGTGTGTGTGATTTATTATTTATTTATTTTATAACTGATATAGGTTTATATACCGTTAATTTTTATTATTTGAATAATTTGTAATATGATTGTATGATTTGTATTGTTGATTTATATTTAACTTCTATTGTATTAAATTGTATTTAACTTGCTCCATGTCCCTAATTTGGGACTAAACGGAGTGCATGAATAAATAAATAAATAGCGTTTTTTTACATATATATACTTAAAATTCCTCATTCTTCCAAAATATTAAAAATACTCCTCGCCTCCAGGTATGGCCCCTACTTCCCCTACAAACTATCATAAGGGCGGCCTTGGATCAGTCGTCAAGTGTATAAACAGGATCCGCGTAATTTGTAACGCCACATCGGTACACAACTTAACCATACGTATGGCGTGTTTGTGTTCCGTGCAAACGATAACCGATGTGGCGTTCCACATAACATAGCCTATCTATGTGCATACATAATATACACATCGGCATGTGTGCATATGTGATATGTTCGGATTCGGAAATTGGATGGTGTAAATTAAATGGTTGGCAGGTAATTCCAAAGAAATTATACAGATATGAGCGAGTCTTTCAGTATACTCGCCACATGTAACATCTTACCTTGGTAATGAGCGGATTCATGTCCCCTCGTGGTTTCAAGCTGTTGCTAAATTTGCTATTCGTTGAAATACTTCAAAAATTGTGTTCTCGCATAGTATTTTTTTTTTTCGAATGAATGACGTAAATTGCAACGGTGACGTCATAATCCTAAAAGAGGCTTTTCGGAGGCTGTAGACATGGATGCTTAAGCCTCTTTTAGGATTTTGTGTTCTTTCTAAGGCAAAAGACGTTTGAGGTTTTTGGAAATCCTAAGTTTTGAATTTTTGTGTAAGAAAACGAGAAATTTTTTTTTCCTCAAAACGGTAATTTTTGAGGAATTTTGGCCACCGTGACGTCACACTCCAATATGGCGGTTCGGCTCTATTCAGCTATATTAAAAACATTCTAGTTCTCTCGAACATTTCGATTTTTAAAAACCTGTGAACATGGGTTGTTGGTCGTATGTTCGGTGCGTGTGTGACGCCAGATAACTGTTTATACACGTTAGTATTTTGTACTTGTTTGTCTCGCGAGTGTAAAATCCGCCTGTTCACGGCGACGCGATGTTTATTTTTTTTTTCCGCGTACTTCGCGTCGCGCGAAGGCATTACAAACCGCCTTTTATTCCAGTCTTGATGTTCGGAGAGGGTGTTTTTTTTTTTTTCAGCTAGTCAGTAACGAATTATCATTCGCGTGTGGATAAAAAGTCTGGAAAACTCTCAAGACCCCACTGAAAACGTTAGAATTGAAGGTCCCGGGTAGGTCTTTTGAGATGGGGGTTGGTTTTGTTGGGGAGGGGAAAAGAGATGCATGATCTTTTCACAAGCGCTCAAGCGGGCGTGTGTCCTGAAACGAAATGAAGAGAGTCTTGATGGATAAAGAGTTCTCTTCATGAACTCGTACAAGAGCCGCTCTCATCTCTACCATCCTTTTTTTATTTTATCAAACAAATTTAAAAAAAAAACTAAAACCTCGCTACTATCGTATAATCCAGTTGCGCTCTTACAACTCACAATTTTTTATTTATTTAATCGACTACTTTTCTACTTTTTCACGCTACTCACTCAACGTCATTTAAATGCACTCTTTGGTGAATAATTTGGTGATATCGCGTTCTCTCCACAGCAGTTGGAAAGTCAAAATTGGCTGATGTGTGCTAGCAAAAAGCTGACACAATCTGCTTCTTCACGAAAAAAAAAAAAAAATCACGTGGATAGAATATTTCACAAAGGTTATTTGCATAGAACACAAGGACAATTAATGAAGTAAAATTTACATGAAAGCTTTCCTTTAAACTAAATATTTGACATGAACTCTAGTTTTATCATCATACAAATGATAGCCTATAAGACCTTTTTTTATATATGTATAGGTTCTATGTCAACTAAAATTAAAAATGGAATAAAATATTTTATGATAATGCGTTTATTAGCACATACAAAAAAACACACACTACTTTTTTTTTAATAGATTCAGTGTAGTTATCACCCCGTGTGTTACTGTTTTACGGGTGGTTTCTTGAATTAAGGCCATGTCTGATTCCTTCCATAGAATTGTATGAAGTCCTTGGTTTTTGATGTCTCTGTCATCTGTAGGGGTTTTGTTATTAGTAAAAACGTTTTAACGCTCTCTAATGGCAAAAATTAACCTGAGAAATCAGGAAAATTATATAATATAGCTCAATAAATAGTTGCTAAATTCACGCTGCTGTTTTTTGACAGTCTGAGATTGTAAATGTTTGCGCACTGAATGACCCGTGTGATATGAGCACAGGTTAATTGACACGTCCAGAAGGATCATAATTCAATGAATAAAATCGTATAAATTATTATACCGAAACATGTGCGACCAGATCATCTGCTAGTTTCATCCACTGGTTTCGTCTGTGCGTCGCTGCTTTTTTCCGGAATTTTCTTTTCCCCCTGTATTTACTGTTCGTTTTGTTACAGTCTCATCGTTGTGTCGTGTCAGTCTACTGAGTTCGCTTCCATTGTGCTGCCATTCGTTTTCTTCTGACTAAGCTTCTTCCAAGAGAATCTTTGTGTAGTCTAAGCATGAAAAGTTGACATAAAAAGATAGTGAATTGGTTTCCGTGTTTTTGTTATGTCTTCATCTTCGTGACCTCTTTCTGGGGGTTTTGTCTGTGACAACCAGCGAAATGCAAATACGTAATCTTCCTCGTTGCAAGAATCATTGCGAGAACTACATCCTGATATTGATTTTATTTTTTCATGCGACAATAAATAACGTGAATTTGCAGATTCCTGCAGTGAAAGGTTTTTAATCCAGCGTTCTGTGGTCCGGCCCATTCTTAAATTCGCACCAAACCAACTGCTCGCGTTTATTGATACTGCCGGTTTTCATTTCGGCACAGTGTTTCCTGTTTTCAACTGGTTTGCATTTCATGGGTGCATTTCCTCAGTGACTTTTTATTTAATAAACACAAATGCCCATATATATTTTAATTTTTTTTCTATAGAGCAGCTTATTAAAAGTCGTTTTAAATACAACTGCACTTTACAATAATTTTTACTTTGGTATTCCCGTTAAAACTACACAGAATGAGTCTGAATTCAAACGATAAACTCAGTTGAGGGTACATCACGACAAAATAAGTTGAAAACATCTGTACCAATAATTATGGTCTTTAGTGATTCCCAAGGCTTTTTAGTTGGAGCTTTTTATTGCAAATGATAGAGAACGTATTTAAGACGGGACATTTTGCGTTTGTATTATGTGAAATTCATTGGAAGTTCTGCAACCACCGCGAAATTTGTAGCTGTAGCAAAATTATTTCATTAAATTAATTGGGGGTAACACCTTTATTCTTCACATATTTTGTGGCATTTTACTAGCCGCAATTATTTCAACGAAATGTTTTTTTTCCACATCAACAAAATTCGCAGAGGTTTTAGAACATGGTCCGATTACAAATAACTCAGCCGCTCATCGTTCCATCTTAAAGACGATCTCTATTATTTAACATAAAATATGTTGTTCAACCCCAACCTCAAAATGTATATCAGACTTGGGATAACTTCAAATCATAATTCCTACACAGAAAAACAAATTTCTGCAATTTTACATAAGATTTCTTTGTAAGCCAGTTGCCAAGAGTGTGTGTGATATTGGCATAAATGAAATACTTTTTTTCCAAGATAATACTTTTGTATTTGTTATGAAAATTGATGCCAAAATTTATATTTTAATTTCATTCAAACATAATTTTTAGACCATGAAAGAAGAGATAAGTGAATATTTAACAATCTGAGATTTTTTTGTTTTATTATGCTTATTAATGTGCGCAGTTAATATCGGAAAACTATTGAGGGAACGTTTTACAAATAACTTTTAACTATTGGAGGTACTGGGACAACACACAGTATACATTAATGCCCGGGCATGAATACGAACCCAGTGTGTGCTACTGCGAAAAAAATATTCTGTAGTGATGAGGTTGTTTTCATGTAAGTTTACCCAAACGCGCCACACTGTGACAATGAACTTTGTTTTGTTTTTGGTACGTGGGAATTGTAAAACTGGGGGGGGGGGGAGGGGGGAAGGGCGGAGTGCGAAGTTAATTGGCGGACTCGGGGCTCACGCCAGCTCCTTAATGGCGAAGAGCAGCTCGCTACAGAAAGCCGCGGGACTAAATGCGGCGCCGCTGTTAATGAGAGCGCTCGGGATGCGACGGCTGTTCGTGTAGTGCGGTCTCTTGCGCCGAGGCCACACAGAAGACAGCTACGCTATGTTTCCCTATGTTTCGCTATGTTCGCTGGGGAAGCCTAAGATGTACATCAAGTTTATTTCCCTGCCCGAACACGCCCGAATATTCACCTCCGGCCAACCTGGGTTCATTTATATATATTTATATTTTAAAAAAATATCCTGGAAGCTGGGTTCATTTATATATATATAGTTATATTTGAAAAATATATCCTGGAAGCAAACACCTGGCGACGTCGCCAACACAGCGAACACGGCGAACACGGCGAACACGGCGAACACGGCGAACACGGCGAACACGGCGAACACGGCGAACACGGCGAACACGGCGAACACGGCGAACACGGCGAACACGGCGAACACGGCGAACACGGCGAACACGGCGAACACGGCGAACACGGCGAACACGGCGAACACGGCGAACACGGCGAACACGGCGAACACGGCGAACACGGCGAACATCGCGAGCTCAGCGCCCTGTGCGGCCGTAGCTTTACCTTGCTTCTCATGCGAGGTGTCCTCAATTACTTTCCTTCCATAATTGAGTGTTTTGTGCCAAATATTTCAAATAAATCCATAATATAACTATCGTTAACCATCCATTATGTAACTATCATAAAGAGATTTATAAATTTAATACTACATGTATTAGATTTTTAAAAACTTAAAGGCCATTTTTTATGTCAATTCTAGCGTCAACTAAGAGCATGCAACCGCGTTTCGTGTAACCTTGGACATTTATTATTTAATTTTTTTGAATATCATTTATAAATAAATAAAAAAAATTACTTTTCCAAAACACTGAAAAACCCAGAATTGTATGATTATGGGAAAACAAATTCTTTCAAAAATTTCTAATTTATTTATTTCCACACTTCTGTGTGTTCGTTACTTAAATGGTTTTATAGGTGTTAGAATCGTGGTTGGATTATTGAAATTCACCCAAAAATTTTGTTCTTGATTTTTATAATAACAATCTAATAACTAGTGCCTTACATTTATTTTAATTGAAAAGTTTTAAAAAAAGTCTGTTTGATTTTTTTAAATAATAAAGAAATCCACGAAAATAAAATAAAAATTATTGATATCTGAATTTTATTCGTAAATACCAAGCAATAATATTAATTTATTAGTTCAGCATTGAGAACCTGATACATGTATGTAGGTATACGTAGCATGTCTGCGAGTTGATTACACGAAATTATTAATGCTTGCTCTTGAACGTATAACCAAAAAATTAAAAACGACAGGGGAGCATTAGTGTAGATAATAATAAACAGTAATGGTCCACCTTTCCTTTCGAAATAACCAGTGTGAATTATTCTTTACCAGCTAACGAAGTCGTGGGAATAGCTTGTCGTTAGTAAATGAACCGACAAAAGTGTGGCATTAACTGAAATGGGATAAAATATGCGATTCGATAACGTCGTTAGAATATATATTTTTTTAAAGGGGTATGCATGCGTGGCATTAGTCTATCACCAGTTTCTGGGCGATCGAAATGTGCATACAGAGGGGGAAAGAGAGAAAGAGACAGGTTTTTAACATAGTTGTTTATTGCAGTGGGAATACCCCGCTTCCCTCGTCAAATTGACCAGGGATATTTATTCTGTGTCATGTGGCTGATGTAATGACTTAAAAAAAAATACCCGCAGCGTAACGATCTCCGTTCTCGTCTGTTCCGCGAATTGTAAATTTTTATAGTTACGGGGAGGATCGGTGAATACATTTTGTCACTAAATATTGCGCACTTTCTACATTTCAAAAATTATTTGTTAGAAAAAAATTCGTTCTGTGACGCTGAGCATGTTTGTTTTGATAAAAACAATAATTTATTTAGTTTTTGTCTCTTTTTTTTGTATTAGTTTATCTCGCGCACACGTCTCTTTGTCTCGCATAGCGTAGAATATTGGCGTCACAAAATGGTGGCATTTAAATTCATCTGTTTGTTTGATTGGCAAGTTTTATTTAATTGACATGTTTAATTCAAATTCAAATTTAACATGAAATTTCAAAATCAACTGTGCGTGAACAGATTTCACGGATTTCATTAATAAATTTCAATAAATAAACGTGAGTGACGCGCCGCGTCATTCTGGTACTCGGCG
Source organism: Bacillus rossius redtenbacheri (assembly GCF_032445375.1). NCBI lineage: Eukaryota > Metazoa > Arthropoda > Insecta > Phasmatodea > Bacillidae > Bacillus > Bacillus rossius. The sequence goes on along the minus strand of NC_086343.1, from coordinate 21,809,724 downwards.
GGACTGGCAAAAAAAAACAATGTCTAGTCCGTTGTACATTCGAAAAGTTTGACTAGCCGATAGAGCTGTTCGATATTTTTATACATTAAAAGTTTTCTATGGATATACATTTCTTAAAACATATATATCTGTTGATACTTTTGTGGTGTCGATAATATCGGAGTCGTCTACAATATTTTTTTTTATTTTCATATCATGTGTGCCAATAATCTATTTATTTAATTTGACGATACTATTCTTTGCCTCCAATCGTGCTCTTATTTTATGTTTCAAACATTCGCTTGTTTCCTTCGCTGAGAACCACAGGATGATTTATGTTCACGTCGCACCGCCTACTTGGATGTTTTGATTAGTGTGTTTGTTTGTTTGCTTGCTTGCTTGCTCTGTATGGCTTCACTTCACAGAGCCACGCACACACATATACACACATACATACACACATATGCACATATATATGCATACACACATGCATACACATACACATACACACATACACATACACACATACATATACACACATACATACACACACATACATACACACACATACATACACACACATACATACACACACATACATACACACACATACATACACACACATACGTACACACACATACGTACACACACATACGTACACACACATACATACACACACATACATACATACACATACATACATACACACACATACATACACATACATACATACACATACATACACACACATACATACACATACATGCATACACACACATGCATACACACACGCATACACACACACATACATACACACATACACACATACATACACACATACATTAAGGGCTTTCCGTGGCCGGGCGAGAGTTGTAGCGACTTTCGACGGTGCCCGGGTGGTAATCTGTTAGCGCTCGGAATGGCCTTAACACACCCGAGACCCAGCTCGGCCAACTGTGCTGATGCAACGCCAAACCGACAGGGCTCCGCGGTAATAACATCCCTCCCCCCCTCTCCGACTTTGTCGTGGGTAATTAAGGGATTTAAGTTTCGTTTGCGAAAGCCACCTTGCCTCATGACGCAGGGCCGGGCGAACTTCCCGGAAACAGCGAGGCTTGTAAGCCCTGTGGTATAATTATCGTGAATAAAAAAAAGGGTGGGTACAGGGGAATTTTCAGCATGTATACAAAAGCACCGTCAGCCATTTCATTTCACAGCGATAAGATCAAAAGTTCGCCTTCCGTGTGTTCTAAATGTGTTTTCCCCTCAGCAATGCTGATGATCTACTTACTTCCAGTCCAACTTCAAATCAGCATTGACCGCCCCTTAACTTAAAGAACGTAAATGGAAAATGGATTTATGTTTTAGTGGGCGTTAACCTAAATTGCTTTGCTTCTGATAGTTCGTGTTTTTGCACATGATTTTAAATAAATCTATAATTTTACCATATTTTTGTGTTGTTTGTTACCTTATTGAATGGTTTTTTATGAACTCCCAGGCAAATTTTTATGTCAGTCCTAGTATATACTGAAAGCATGTAATCATGCGATACGCCATCCAATTTGTTACAATTTATTGTCGATCTTCTAAATGTTACACAAAAGTCTTGATTAAAAAAAAAATTATGATAAGACGAACCGTCACCGCAAAGGAGTTGAAAAAATTTGGTTGATATTCCAAAAAAAAAAAAAAAAAAAAAGCCATATCTACCGGTTATGTACAATGTCGAATCCGTTCTTATTTATTTTTAACGTGATATACATAATCTAAAACTTATGGCTAACATAATTTTTTATACGATCAATCATTACTGAAAGGTGTGGAAATAACAAACGTTGAAGGACCCCAAAAAATATTCTTCGGCACAAACTAATGGAGCAGGGAATTTTTTTTTTTTTCATTTTTTTTCGCCACTTCAGAAATCGTAGGAATGAAAAAAAAAAGGGGGGGGGCATTTTCTTGCAGTTCAAATTTGGAGCGGGTAGTTCCTTACATGGCGGGTGCAATGAACTGACGCTCCAAAATGTTAGTTTGGACGTATTCCATTGCTTGTTACACTAACACATAAAAAAATTTACAAAAAATTATGATCATGTAAATACTCGGCCGATGTGAAAAAATATTAAGAACCTAAGTAGCAAAGAAAATTCCGCGTACAAAAAAATTAGTCAAAAAAACTATTACAGCGCAGACTGGACGCAGTGGACTAAAACGATGAGAACCTGGCAAGACAAGACACAGCGACAGGCAAACGAACCCCAACGATGAGACAAAAAAAAAACATTGTGGTCAACACGACGACGACAGCACAGATGAACATTTTTGAAGTTCCCCGTCCTCAGACATAACAGGTTTTGTTTTTGACGTGACAACGTCTAATAAATCGATGAACGCCGGCTGCACGCACGAAAAAGTGTCCCGTAACGCACATGGTCCCGTTACGCTGTGTCCCGTTACGCTCATTGTACGCTTGCGCCGCATATATCTCTCTTCCACTCGATTGGAACAACCATCGATTTGACTTTTTCGAGGCACATTGAACTTGAAACACTCCCATTCGTTCCCTACTTTTCCTATCATTGTCCTATCCTTAACAGAATAACACAGATTGGAAGAAGTTAAATAGCAAACATGTATAAAAGTTATAGTTAAAATAATCTCTTCGTTAAAGTAATAAACATATTTTAATTAATTAGTGCAAATAAAAGTAAATTTATCAATTAAATTGTAGATTTAATTTCACTCCTTTTTTGTATCCATACAAAATAGTGATAATTCAATAAAAATGATTCAATTTTATTCATAAAAGTATGCAATAATTTCATCAATGTTTTGTTATGACGTTGTCACGTTAAACTATCGTCCGTAAACCGACTTTGCAGACAACCAATTTTTTTTTTATGACATGCAGTGTGACTAGCAATTGCATACTGTATGTCAACGTGACCCATCTTTTGATCAATCGATATCTTCCCCCCGTTGCGAGAACCGTCGGAGAAACGCGCCGATCGATTATATCGCTCGTCTGGTTTTGCAGCCCGCGAGAGACTGTTTGACTACTTATCTGCACCGGTGCTGCTCGAAATGCCCCGCGGACACTGGGCGGAGCGACAATGCCTCTGTTCCGCGGCGGAAGGGTTTTGTTTACATCGCACACATGCTCGCATAGCGTTCCATCGGAAAAGTATTTGGGGTGGGCGGGAGGGTTTGCAAAACTCACACAAAAGAGGTTTCTCAAACTGTTCGACCCCGCTTATCTTCCCCCGTCAGCCTCGAAACTCAAACCAACCACTGCCCTTGTTCGCAAGGGGATGTTGTTTGCCCACCGGAAGGAATGTTCGGGAGGAAGTGTGGGGAAGGGGGGAGGTGTTCAGAGAAAAAAAAATTTTTGGGGGGGATGAAACGTTGTTTGCCCGTCGGGTTGGTACGACTGCTTCGCGAGCTCTATTGCGCCCCCCAGCGGCCAAATACCTCCCCCCCCCCCCCCACTCCCCATTTCTCGCCAGCGCAGTTCCGCCAACTTATTATGTTGACTTTCACCCCGTTCGTGGATATTTCCGCGGTCGATATTCCAGAAGGGGAAAATATATATATATATATATCATGTGTTTCGCCCACGCCTCCTCTTCCATTTTTATTTTCCATAATCGGCCGCATCTTTTGGAAATTTTTCGATTTTGGTACCAGGATGTTACAAGGGCAACTTAACGCTTGATAAAAATGTCATCCTTTGGTGGAAATAATAAACTGGACAAAAAAAAGTCAGTTTTCGAACACAAGATACCCCCTCCAAAGCAGTTGGTTCAGTCCCTACTTAGTATTCGAAAATTTTTACCTCCACTGACAAATTTTAACTAGCGTTATTATTTTTTTTTTTTAGTTCCCTTTGGAAAATGGGGGGGGGGGGGGGGGTATTATTTTGATACTATTTTAGGTGGTCACCAAACAGCAGGAAAAATTGAAGCATGAATCAGCAGTGCCCTTCAACAAAATCTTTGTTACCACCACAGGATTTGCCTGGAGTTGTTTTTTTTTCCCCCCCTAAGAAAGCATGGAAAACCTGAATTTCCAGACTGTTGGAACGGATTTCCAGTTCGACTTCCTGTCGAACGCGGTTCCAGTGTGCTAACTCGCTAGGTTTTTGGGACTTGCAACAGGCTACTCTTTTTTTATTCGATGCGTAAACATCCTAGCCCACGGTATACGGCATTAGGAGGTGGGAGTGATTCCGTGAATGGAACTGAATTTGTGGCATACTATAACTACTGCCCTATGATGATAATAATGCTTTAACTTATTTGAATAATATTTTTAATTAATTATTCTCATGGTTCTGTAATTAGATATAAATAGGCATTGAAAGTATTTTGTTTGTGCTTTAATATTATTATTTGGGTTATGTTTTACGTATTTTTAAATCATTATTCTTTCACTCTAGTGTGTTTAGTCCGTTAAAATTCATATGTCTATTAATTTACTTTTTTTTTGCAATTATTAAGCACACTCATGGCAGTAAGACTGTAACATTCTAGAAGGTTCGAAAGAAATGAAGACAGCAATGGGACACACGGCGCCCTGGAGTAATTTTGACGTGATAACGTCTTATAAATCGATGAACGCCGGCTGCACGCACAAAAAGCATGACTCATTGTCACGTTCCGCCTGAGCTGAGAGTGCAAGAACCGGCCAACCACCGTGCGAGAAAATCTTCTATAATATCAAACAGGTTTAAGTCAGGCTTTTTAAAAGCAGCAATTTAAAAAATTTATTTATTTGTCCAATTTCGTCATTTCAAATTAACAATTGTTTGACATTGATTTGATTTCAGTTTATTTCTATAACTAATTGTTAGTGATTATACTTAAACAAATTATTTTAATTAAATTTACAAAAAACTGTAAATAATATTTGAAAATTAAAAAGTATGCAATTTCTCATCAATGTTTTCTTATGACGTTATCAGGTAAAATTATCGCCCATAAACTGACTTTACAGACAACCCCCTTTTTTCTTCAAAATAAATTAACCTCATAGACAGAAATAATAACTTAAAATAATCTTAACATTTTTTAACAATCCTTGGTTAACAGTTGAGACAGCGCAAGGGTTAGTAACACTTTAAGAGACCCAACAAATTGTTAGCCTACGTATATTTTCACTTGTTTAACCTCTCACCATATACAACATCTTATATTTTCATTTGTACTGCAAATAGCCATTAGTCTCAAGTTTCGAGGAATCCCTGGAAAGTTATTCAGGCGGTATTTTTGTTATGGGAAAGTCGGAGCACAAAACAGACATGCAGACGACACGTAACTTTCGACCAAGACTGCGTTTATTGCAACATCACTTCTTCCAAGGTAATACACAAATCAGTACCACCAACTGAGCATTTAACATAAAGACAAATTCACATACACGTCAAAATTGACTAATACCAACATTTTTGGCAGTAAGAGTTGCACATGAAATAAAAGAGCGGGGCCCCGTGCAAATTATTTTCTCCCGGGAACTTGTGTTTCCACTCGATGGTCCCGCATGGTGCCCTAAAATTGTGCCTGGCTGCTGCTGATAACTAACCGTGTTGGCTGTTAGTGTTGAACCAGTAGGAGATCCCGCTTTGCAGGGGAATCGCAATACGAGCGCCGCTCAGAGAAGACAAAACACCACAACTGTCCTTAATCTCTCTGCCCCTCGGAAGAGTCATACGTTACCAAAGAAAACCAAGCATACACAGAGAAAAAGGTTTGTTTGAATCAAACAAATATTTTTTTTATATATGACGAAATTAATATTTACTTGGTGGAACAAAATATTTTGTTAGTTTAACCAAACTCGGTAACAAAAATAATTTGTTACACCTAACCAAATTTACAGTTGAGTTAACAAAATCATTTTGTTGGGACAACAGTATCTTTCCTACTACAAAATATTTGTTTTAATTAACAAAATATGTTTATTTCGCCATATATAAGCAAATATTTTGTTGAGGCAAACAAACCTTTCTCTCAGTGTAAGTCTTATCAAATGTACAGAATTTAAACAAATACTTAAATCTATTTTAATATTAGGTGTACTAATAACAATTATAACAGTAATTCAATGACGAGATATTGTACGAGAAGTAACCTACCAAGGAATACATACTAAAATAATAATTTAAGGATTATGATGATTAATAATTATATTTAATATCTCAGAAGTATTCGTATCATCTTTTTTCTGAGCATTTTTTCAATAGTATATTATCATCAGCTATTCAAATTGGAACAATATGAACTCCTATAGGAATCAATCCTATACAAATGACATTATTAAATACGGTAATCTTATTAACATCAGGAGTTACCGCAACTTGAACTCGTCATAGTTTTAACTGACAATAATTTCAAAGAAATAAATTTGAAGATTAATAATTACAATTGACATAGGAATTTATTCTAGGATACCACAAATATATGAGTAGATAGAATATCGGGTAGCGGTAGCGGAATTCGTCCCCGTGTGCTGTTTGCTGAGCCCGCGAACCCACGCCGGAGGTTCGGCGGAGCTGCATTTGACTGATGGCCGCGAACTCATCGATGCGCGGCGCTCGCTGATGGACTGTTCATGAAACCCTCGCGTGCGTCTGGGCGTCAGTAACTAGCACGCGCGAGTGAAACGCGTGATTGTGCGGACGAATATCAGTCGAAACCACTTCTTGAATTAAAAAAAAAAAATAAAAACATGGATGCATGCGGCTCCCCCCCCCCCCCCCTTTTTTTTTCCTTTTACCCACGCGCGTTTGGAAGCGAAAAAGTTATAAAATGAGATGCATTATCTATGCTGAAAATTACAAAGGCCTACATATAATCACTTTTAAAAAAATATCAACCTTAACGGTTTTCTTATGAATTAAATATTTTATGCTTCTGGCAATTTATTGTGCCTTTCTCGTTAGTAAAAATTTTAAGAATAACTAAAATTATTTTCTTTAAATTGTAAAATATCAGCAATATCCTTAAATAGCGCTAGTGAAGCCGCTAGTTATTTTAATATAATCATTTTATATATTACACAGTTATTGTTATATAGTAAAGTTATTGCATTTATAGTTTCACATTTTTTATCAGACGAAAAACAATTACTTAGTTCTAATGCAACGTACTGCAATTTTATGTTAGGAATTGATAAAATGTGAATTAAACTGTTAAAATAAACTTGTTAACAAATATGGTTACACGTGTGTTTGCTAAGTGTTTAATTGCTAAAAAAAAAAAAAAAAAAAAAAAAAAAGTCCATGTTGGTTTATTGTGGCGTAAAACTTATTTGCTGAGGTGGCTGCAGTTTTCGAGCATTACTAAAATTCCGATCGCATGAGGGGAATAGTCAGGTACGTGGTGGGGGAAACAGGTAGAGGAGGAGATTGCGTCAGCGGCGACGCCACTCCAACGCATGCGCTAGCGGTCGAATGGGAATACGGCAAGAGAGAAGTAGAAATGACGCAACAGTGATGCTACGCAATTCTCATTACGCAGCTTGTGTTTGTCTACTATTCAGTTTTCGTAACGGCTAATGTTTGACGCTACCATGTATAATTTATTTTATAAGTATCTAAAATTTATGTATTCGTGTGGTAAAGAGTTATTGATTTTTACAATAAATTTATAAGTATCTTTCATATTTATGTGAATAGTGTAATTGAAAATGTAAAAAATACGTATAGACTTCAGGGATTAGCTTTATAAGTGTAATTTATTTTTGGTATGTGAACACAGTGATTTGGAATGTCAAAAGGACTTAATAGACTTGTGAGATAGACTTAATAAGTGTAGTTTATGTTCAGTTGGGGTGTGTTTTTCTTTGGTTTTGTTCTTGGATTTTATTCAGCTGTAGATCGTGATTTAACATAATGCCTAAAAATATTAAAAAGGCAGAAAGCAGGTGAGAGTTATTATCAAAGGCAACGTGGGAATAAACCACCAAAAGAGGCATCAAAAACGGATGCAAGAGTATGTATACAGGGCGCGGGTAAAGACATACATTATTTTTCTTCCATTGGAGATCATACCTGCATCCTCACTTCTGTTGTTCAGTAAAAAAAATTATAATAATTCATATCTATCTATATCTGATAAGCAAGACGTTTTGTTACAGCCTTGTTCATTAATCTTAACCAAAGCAAATAGAAAGTTAACCACGCTCAATGCTACCATTTTTGTTACAGGTCTGCACTCTGATTACTATTTTTTTTACATTGAGGCAGTGTAGGTAAATCAGATTAAGTAAATAAATACTACTATAAACATTATACACTGCTGTAACGGTGGTTCTTTTAGTTTCACAAGGACATGAGGAATGAACAGAAAAAAGGTATGATTCCGTCTGAATATAATTACTCCATATTTATTTAAGGAAACTTATAACAGATATTAAAATGTGTTAAAATACAATTTCAATTACAGAGTTAAAAGAGCTCTCGGATATGTTTAAAAAAAATATGGGCCGGCCCTGAATTAGATTATAAAGGTTTCACTTAATATAAATAAATTCAATTAAATTAAAGAAAAATAAATACAAAGCGGTATAACAATCCCAATACCGATGGTGAAAGTCCAGAACGAAAGTGTTATATAGTTCTTATTTCTTCGACGTAGTAATTTTAAAGTTGTTCATAAAGGGTTCATAAATACTGTAGCACCGGAGGTCTGATGTTTGCTGGCCGGAGTTCAGCAGTCAACATGACGTCAGGACGCCTGTTTGTTGGAGAGGGAGTGAAAAAGCAGCTAGTTCCTCATCCGGCTCTTAGACCCTGTCTGTGAACAGTCCGAATCAAACATGATCAGAACTGGTACACAGACAGTTAGCAAACAATGCCCGCAAAAATATAAGGGGAGGTCGGGGAATAAAGCTGATCTTAACTCACCAGACAGGGAAGTTGGCTTCTGAAGCGTAGCACGTCCGGATCTGAATATCGCGAATACGCGGGAGGCGCGGACGTTTCCATCATTTCAAAACAAAATTATTAAATAAAATAACTACTATGCTGTGTACTGTACAGACGGACTAAACTACTTAAATAAGTAATAGGGATAGCATCCCTTGTCTAATCGACTACATCGTCGGTTGCGGCCGGACAGAAGTCTGGTGGTGCGTCCTAAAACAGTCCGTCTGGAATCACGACGCGAAGTGCCCGCGGAAGAACCGCGTCTCGTAATTAAAAGTAAAAACTCAATCCATGGATGGGGGGGGGGGGAGACTAGGGCGTCCGGACCGAAAGGTTCCGAAGTTCTCCGAGTGGGAATCACAAAAAAACTCTGACTTCGATATTTCGAAGTTGGTAGCACTGGCCGATTTTAGCGCTACCTGTTGAGGGGTGTCTGAAATAAATAGGGATCGACTCGCCCGAGACGTTTACTACAGCCTAGGCAGTCGGTGCTGCTCTCTGGCGGCCTACAGGGGAAAGGTAGCTGGGAGGTTAGCAATGTCGCTACCAGATGTCGCGGGCTTTAGCTCCACGAGCTGGCGAAAAGAGAAGAACTTACTATTTCTGCCACTAGATGTCGTGTGTGATCCATCTTTGCACATATTTTTTCTATGGCAAATCGTCCTTTAAGTCGGCCACTGCCTGACGGGTTCATGTCAGGGCAATGATCCTGGGCTAAATTCGGAGAACCAAGGTGGGGTGCTGGGGGGTGTGAGGGTGGACAAGAAAAAGCAACGAGGCTGGGAAAGGAGGTCCACGGGATACTCGTTCGTGCCGAGACTCGCTAGTCTCAGCGGCCCTCTAAGAAATAGAGCTTGCAAGGCAGAAGCTGCTCTATGCAAATTTAGTCATGTAGGGAATTAATGTTACAGGCCTGGGGGCGTGATTGGAAGCGGGAGAAATGTCATCCGGGCTGCCAACGACGTCTTAGACTTGCAAAATATCAGATTGGCCCCTGAGAAAAGGTTCCTCGGTCCACTGCCGCAAAGTTTAACCAAGTAGAGTACACCAGCCTAACAAAGTGTAAATCACCCTTTTGTAGTTAAATTATATAGATAATAAAATTTCCAAAAATAATTTAAAATTATAATGAAAATTTTAAAAAAAAACGTGCCGAAATACCTAATTTCCGGCACAGTTTCACTTCTGTGGCGTGTGGACTCTACTCACTTTTTTTTTTTTTTTAGCTTGCCGCTCGGATGAAGAAAAAAACACGCATGTTCACAGCAAAGATTTTATTTTTTATTTTTATTTTTTATTTTTGCCGTCTGCACTATTGCGACTCCTGTAGAACGTGAAGGAAGAGTTGGGTAGCTTTGGGCTTCGGTCCGCGGAAGGAGCGTGCTTGGATGATGTCGGCGCGCCTGGTTGGTAGATGGTTCGGGGATGGTAGGGGGGGGGTTGGAAGCAGGACGAGGTATCGACCCCGCGCGCGCACTTAACAAAAGAGGCCTCAGCCCCGCGCTGACAGAGAGAGTGTGTGAAGGGATAGTCGGGAGGGGGGGTTGAATCTCCCTGGGATGCCGTCGCCTAGCAACCCCCAGGCAAGCTTGCATCCGGGGCCCGCGGCGGCCTTGCGCGCTGCGATCGCCCACCAACTCGCGGAACAACCTTTTTTTTTTGCGAAGCTTTTTTCCGTTACGAGGCGTAGTCGGATGCACACCGTGGCTTACGGTGCGTGGGGGGGTTCTGGGTTCGAGTCCCGGGTAAGGCAAACGTACGGATACTTGACTGATGATATTATAATAAAAGACTTAAGACTAAGAAAAGGCATCTAGTGATGGTTGTGGGCATTTGAACCTCTGAGCGATTTTATCCAAATTCGATTTAATTTTTTTTAATTTTTTTTTTAGCGATTTTGTGACTACATTATCCTACTTACCTCACCTTAAATCATTACCAAATTACGATCATGATTTCATTATGTACATCTCAACGATGTGAAGTAAAATAAAGTCCCTTCAATTGCTCTGACTGAATTCTTCTAATTTTTTGTGAATTTTTAAACAATTTGTTGTAACCCCCCCCCCCCCTCCCCCCCTCCAACTCACCCATTTTATGACTCTACTTTATTAAAATGCATCCGGATATTTGACAGCCAGTACATGTTGGAACTTTCAATTAATATACGTAGAAGTCACGTCTGTCCTTCCTTTGGAACAAGAATGATATAAATAAATAAACATTTTTTTCTATAATTTTTTTTAATGAAAAACTTTTTCAATGCAATGTAAATACTTTTTTATCGGTTTGCTTTCGATGAATCGTCTGTATGGCTTCAAGCCTGATTTAATTTGCTAACGTTGGACACCAAAACCCACTCAGTTACTGATTTATCTTTCTTAATCCAACTGCAGAAGGGTTGAGTAGCGAGCGCAGGTTCATTGTAGGTCATGGAGCTGCACTAACAAAGGGTATTTCGCACCCTTCATGTATACTGAATGGAGCGAGAGTGTTCTGCCAGGAAACTTGTGAAGCAAAGCACAGCACGGCCACCATAATCACGTTATCTGGATTGTAAAATCTCAGGCACGAGAAGGAACAGTCTGTGCTCCGCCAGATAATTTTGGCGATTGCTGATCAATGCCCACCATATTTTAACATTTTTTTTCTTGTTTACCTTAATAACAATTAATTCATCGAGCAAATATTTCGAAAATTCAACTTTGCTAGTAAATCTTCACGCCTGTGGAAACACTGGCGGAAGTTAACCCCTGTTAATTTACCGTGGCGTAATTGGTCAGGCAAAAATTTTAATTACGAACCTCCCCTGACATTTACAAATGTCATATATCGTTTAGCGCGAATCTGATGGCAAAAATTACCAATAAAACACCAACTGCGATGCAAGCCACCTGCATTTCCATATTATCATTTTTACCGTTTTAACACAAAAGGTCACTTTTTCATGGACTTAGAGAATTTCTTAATTGGGTGGGAGGGGGGGAGGGAGTTGAAATAGAACCATTTTCCCCGTATTTTCTTTCGGATTATTTCAATTTTTCCTTGGGAATTATAATTATTTATATATTTTTAGGATTTCGTGTGAAGGAAGTGGGTGTTATATCTCTCCCCTCCCATCAACCCCCTGTGTATGACCCTGCTGTTGGAAATTATATTAAATTTACGGATTTTCAACGAATAGTGCCCCTACGAGAAACGGAGGGTTTCTTTGTAGTTTCAAATAAAAATTGGTGAGTTTGCCCTGAACAATAATTGAAACTTCACACTTCAGTAACAAAACTCGGACGATAAAACAGAACATTCAGTCATTCGTTTGAGCGATTAAAACAAAACAATTTTGTACATAATGTAGGTTCACGCGATAACGTTCACAATTTTAGCAAACTTGGCGATGAATGACTTGCTAGGAGTCTTGCAGTTGTCTGACTCACTGCTTCATTAGTTATTTTTTCGTCCTGCTTCCCCGTTCGCCGGAATTAACTGCTGCAAATAAGTTTCGCTTCAACAACTGAAACTTGGTGGAAACTACGTCCAAAACTGTCTCGGTATTTTTCCCAAGGAAAAATTGAAATAATCCAAAAGCAAATACGGGGAAAATGGTTCTATTTCAACCCTCCCCCCCCCCCCCCAATTAGGAAATTCTCTAAGTCCATGAAAAAGTGACCTTTTGTGTTAAAATGGTAAAAATGATAATATGGAAATGCAGGTGGCCTGCATCGCAGTTGGTGTTTTATTGGTAATTTTTGCCATCAGTGTTGCGTGCACGTAGGTTTGAGAAGTATTTTTTGAAGACTAAAAAAAAAAAAGTAAGGTTTTTTTGTAATACTCCAGGTCAATTCATTTGCGTTCAATTTTCTAAGTAATTTCATTCAGTATCCGTATATTTACTCATATATTCTTGGATGATACGTTAGTTAAGTGAAAAAAAATTTAACAGTGTAGGATCCCTAACTAGTCGAGCGAAATTAAGAGGGATTAGGCCTTGACATCTTGCCGTTTCAAATATTTTGGTACCGTTTCCAATAAAGCTTCCGTGCTATTTTTTTTTTTTTGACGTGACAACTTCTAATAAATCGATTAACGCCGGCTGCACGCACGAAAAAGTGTCCCGATACGCACATTGTCCCGTTGCGCTGTGTCCCGTTACGCTCATTGTACGCTTGCGCCGCATCTATCTCGCTTCCACTCGATTGGAACAACCATCGATTTGACTTTTTCGAGGCACATTAAACTTGAAACACTCACATTCGTTTCCTACTTTTCCTATCATCATCCTATGCTTAACAGAATAACACAGAATGGAAGAAGTTAAATAGCAAACATGTATAAAAGTTATAGTTAAAATAATCTTTTCATTAAAGTAATAAACATATTTGAATTAATGAGTGCAAATAAAAGTAAATTTATCAATTAAATTGTAGATTTCATTTCACTCCTTCTTTGTATCCATACAAAATAGTGATAATTCAATAAAAATGATTCAATTTTATTCATAAATGTATGCAATCATTTCATCAATGTTTTGTTATGACGTTGTCACGTTAAACTATCGTTCGTAAACCGACTTTACAGACAACAATTTTTTTTTTGTGGTGACATGGCATAGTACTTAGCTTTGGCCACTTGTTGAAGCCAACACTCGCGAACTGGAGTTATCATGACGACAGCTGTGGTCGCCCGCTTGAAATAATAAGTTATTTCCTCGCGGTGCTTGCAGACTAGAGCCTGATAGTAAACATGTGGTTGCATCAAGGTATAGAAGGTCTGGGAGATACGATCTATGCCTTGACATGCCAAAAAAAATTGGGATAAATAGTTAACAGTTATAAATACAGCAAAAATATGAAAATATCCAAGATGGCGGGGCATAATTCCCCCTTAATTGTTCCTTGCTATGATTATGAAACGAGTCTGCTCGCAGTTATTTGATTGGCAGCGTTCAGTCTTGTGTCGTTCACACAACTACGTTTCTCCTCCACCCCCCCTCCTTTCACCAACAGCCTATAAACCCCCCCACCCCCCCCCCCCGACTACATACACTCTTTGCTTTTCACGAGCGACTGATGAGGACTGCAGAAATTTCCCAGTGATTGTTCGGCAAGCAAGTTGACGCAGCAATAATCTTCCTTTATTTTCTCCATCATTTGGCGCTGCTTTTTTTTTTTTTACTTTTTCGCTGACATTCCGATTGTGCGTCATTTTTGACTAATTAGAGACGTAAAAAAAATCGCTTCGCTTTGTATGGTTTGGGAACAAAGGCAGATTTTTATTTTATTTTTTCGTTTTTGAAACGTGTTCGTTTATTTGATAGCCGAATCAAGCCTCGTGTAACGATAAAATATTGTGCCCATATGTTCGGGTGACTTTTTCATTTCATGCTTCTGAAAGACTCGTTTAATATATATATATATTCACTCTGTTTTGCAACCTTCCTTAATGTAACGACATATTTAACCATTTAGTATGATATTTCTGCCCCTAGATTTTTACCTAAATGGAAGACATATGCAGTGAAAGAACGTCATCTTGGTCTCAAAAGTGTTAAGGCCATACCGATTTCCTGTCATTTAGTTATAACAATTTGTCTTCATTGAAGCATAGTGTATAATATAATGTAATGCCTTAAGTTAATAGTGACTGGCTGACTACAAATAGATTACCTTGTGCAGTCACTGGGGTTTAGCATTGAGTCCATTTATAGGAATGACTAAGACTGCAATAATAACGTGAATAGACACTTATGGAATTTGAAAAGAAAAAAAATACTTAATGAGTGAACTCTGCCTTAAAGAAGGCATATGTTGAATATTAAAAGATAAAAAAAAATCGTTATAGCATGAAAACTGTTGAAACTACGTTTATTGCAAGTTTTTGGTAAACAAACTTTTAACTCATTTCATTTTAAATCACGCAGCACTTGCTTTGAACTGAACAAAAGTTGTAATGATAAATTTTTGTGGATTTTATGAAGTTTTTAATTTTAACGTTATATAAAAGTGATTATCAAAAGATATTCGAGCTCACATTGAGAAGTGACAGTACAGATTTATCTTAACTTTTGGCATATGACCGCAATAAGTTTTCTATAGATAATTGCAACAAAAAATCCCTGTACATAACCATTTAATTTAAGAGTTGAATAGTTACTCTAACTTATTTGAATCATAAATTGCTGTAGAAATAGTCTCAAAAGAAACAAAGGCTGAGATGTCGGAACCTGCATTTGGTCCAAATATTATTGCTGTTTCTGCCATTGTGACACTAGGAGATTATACAATTCCGAGAAGTGGCATTGTAGTGCATCTATCGCATATTGTGTTTAGTGTTAATGATTTGATCCTAACAGCATGATATCATACAGATCGCTCAAAAAGCTTATTTTTGCAGCGAGAGAGAGAGAAAATTAGCTACTAGTTGGCACGATTAAACAATTACTTTCGAAAGGTACGTAAATATCTTCCCTCTGAAACATTCATTCGCAACGGGATTAAATATGGAAGTTTCCACAACTTCGTAAGTGAGGGATAGTAAGGCCAAGAGTTCCGTGACATGCAACTTCTCGATTGCACGGGAAATCAAATATTTCGCCGCGAATCAAGTCGCATCAGTTAAAATTTTCACGAGTTTTTCTAGTTGAGAAAACGAAGCATCAGAAACTTAATGCATTCATTCAGAGTGCATGTCTCACATTTCTACATTGTTATAAGTCGACGTAAATTTACACACATTTCAACGAGTAATTCACCTTTAACATACAAAGAGTTTTCTGTAGTTCTAGATAACTAGATTGTCATAGACACCACGTTGGAAATCAACTTCATAGTTCTTGTTTACATTATAAACAAGGCAAACGAGCATTTGAGGGACTAAGAACTGTGCATCCGTCAATTTACGAAGTTTTCCTTAAATTCACGTAATCCCTGGTGAAATATTTGAACACTATACCGAAATGAACTTTGAATGGGTAAAAATTCTAGCTCTGGGGTTTACTGCATTTGGTAGAGGCGGTTCGTGAAAATGGAATGGAATTCGATGAACGGAAATTTGACACAAAGATGGCGGACCCACGTGTAGAAACATAAACCCGTATATAGTCACTTTCCTAAACATTAAATAACATATAAAAATGTATTTGTGCACCAAATGAAACTTTTTTTTTAGTTAAACTACCCTGGAATATATTTGGTCAACTAAAATAATCATAGTAAAGATTAATCCCAAGTTTAAAATTACCAAAGAAAATTGGCATTACACTCTTGATAATACATACTTTTCCTTCCTAATCCCCAAATAATTCAAGGATTATTTTTGACGTGTTTCAAACTATTTCACTGGGAAAAACTTCTGGTTTACTTTTTTTAATAACAGATTACTCGGTTAAACAAATTTTGCTTAAAGAAAAAAAATATATATGAATACATTTTATTTAGGTTTTTTATTAGGTTTTTTTTTGGTTTATAGTCACTCAAATGTACTTTAACCCTTGTGATTATTCGCCCCTAGTTTGCCATGTGTATACTTTGCCGCGTGAACAGGGAATGTTTGCGCACAAAAGCCAAGACGTAGCTGGAAAAAAAAACTACAGCCACGGAAAACCTGCGATCAAGTAGTTGTAATTGTTGAAGTTGCAGGCACTGAGCGTGTTGTTGCTGGCAAGGCACTGAGCAAGATCTTCACGAGCGCCGGCTGCTCAACGAACTGCTCGACAACTACAATTAGCTGGGGGGGGGGGGGGAGTACAGCCACGGTAAGCCTGCGACCAACTTGTTGTTATTGTTGTTGTTGCAGGCACTGAGCAAGGTCCCCACGAGCGCCGGCTGCTCAACGAACTACTGAACAACTACAATTAGCTGAGGGTAAAAAAC
Organism: Bacillus rossius redtenbacheri; assembly: GCF_032445375.1. Lineage (NCBI taxonomy): Eukaryota > Metazoa > Arthropoda > Insecta > Phasmatodea > Bacillidae > Bacillus > Bacillus rossius. The sequence goes on along the minus strand of NC_086343.1, from coordinate 21,792,951 downwards.
TACAGTCACGGTAACCCTAAGATCAAATTGTTGTTGTTGCAAGCACTGAACAAGGTCACCAATAGCGCAGGCTGTTCGACGAACTGCTCGACAACTACAATTTTCTGAGGGTAAAAAACTACAGTCACGGTAATCCTGCGACATCTTGTTATTGTTGTAGTTGCAGGCACTGAGCAAGGTCCTCACGAGCGCCTGCTGCTCAACGAACTGCTCGACAACTACAATTAGCCGGGGGGGACTACAGCCACGGAAAGCCTGCGATCAACTTGTTATTGTTGTTGTTGCAGGCACTGAGCAAGGTCCCTACGAGCGCCGGCTGCTCGACGAACTGTTTGACAATTACAATCAGCTGGGGGGGGGGGGGGGAAAGTACAGCCAGGGAAATCCTGCGATCAACTTGTTGTTATTGTTGTTGCAGGCACAGAGCAAGGTCCTCACGAGCGCCGGTTGCTCAACGAACCGCTCGACAACTACAAGTAGCTGGGGGGTAAAACTCCAGCCACGGAAAGTCTGCGATCAACTTGTTATTGTTGTTGTTGCAGGCACTGAGCAAGGTCCCCACGAGCGCCGGTTGCTCAAAGAACTGCTCGACAAATACAATTAGCGGGGGGGAAGTACAGCCACGGAAAGCCTGCGATCAACTTGTTATTGTTGTTGTTGCAGGCACTGAGCAAGGTCCCCACGAGCGCCGGCTGCTCAACGAACTGCTCGACAAATACAATTAGCGGGGGGGAAGTACAGCCACGGAAAGCCTGCGATCAACTTGTTATTGTTGTTGTTGCAGGCACTGAGCAAGGTCCCCACGAGCGCCGGTTGCTCAACGAACTGCTCGACAAATACAATTAGCGGGGGGGAAGTACAGCCACGGAAAGCCTGCGATCAACTTGTTATTGTTGTTGTTGCAGGCACTGAGCAAGGTCCCTACGAGCGCCGGCAGCTCGACGAACTGTTTGACAATTACAATCAGATTGGGGGGGGGGGGGGAGTACAGCCAGGGAAATCCTGCGATCAACTTGTTGTTATTGTTGTTGTTGCAGGCACAGAGCAAGGTCCTCACGAGCGCCGGTTGCTCAACGAACCGCTCGACAACTACAAGTAGCTGGGGGGTAAAACTCCAGCCACGGAAAGTCTGCGATCAACTTGTTATTGTTGTTGTTGCAGGCACTGAGCAAGGTCCCCACGAGCGCCGGTTGCTCAAAGAACTGCTCGACAAATACAATTAGCGGGGGGGAAGTACAGCCACGGAAAGCCTGCGATCAACTTGTTATTGTTGTTGTTGCAGGCACTGAGCAAGGTCCCCACGAGCGCCGGCTGCTCAACGAACTGCTCGACAAATACAATTAGCGGGGGGGAAGTACAGCCACGGAAAGCCTGCGATCAACTTGTTATTGTTGTTGTTGCAGGCACTGAGCAAGGTCCCCACGAGAGCCGGTTGCTCAACGAACTGCTCGACAAATACAATTAGCGGGGGGGAAGTACAGCCACGGAAAGCCTGCGATCAACTTGTTATTGTTGTTGTTGCAGGCACTGAGCAAGGTCCCTACGAGCGCCGGCAGCTCGACGAACTGTTTGACAATTACAATCAGATTGGGGGGGGGGAGTACAGCCAGGGTAATCCTGCGATCAACTTGTTGTTATTGTTGTTGTTGCAGGCACAGAGCAAGGTCCTCACGAGCGCCGGTTGCTCAACGAACTGCTCGACAAATACAATTAGCGGGGGGGAAGTACAGCCACGGAAAGCCTGCGATCAACTTGTTCTTATTGTTGTTGTTGCAGGCACAGAGCAAGGTACTCACGAGCGCTGGTTGCTCAACGAACTGCTCGACAAATACAATTAGCGGGGGGGAATTACAGCCACGGAAAGCCTGCGATCAACTTGTTGTTATTGTTGTTGTTGCAGGCACTGAGCGAAATTCCTCACGAGCGGCGGCTGCTCAACGAACTGCTCGAAAACTACAAGTAGCTGGGGGGTAAAACTCCAGCCACGGAAAGACTGCGATCAACTTGTTATTGTTGTTATTGCAGGCACTGAGCAAGGTCCCCACGAGCGCCGGTTGCTCAACGAACTGCTCGACAACTACAAGTAGCTGGGGGGTAAAACTCCAGCCACGGAAAGACTGCGATCAACTTGTTATTGTTGTTATTGCAGGCACTGAGCAAGGTCTTCACGAGCGCCGGTTGCTCAACGAACTGCTCGACAAATACAATTAGCGCGGGGGGGGGGGGGAGTACAGCCACGGAAATCCTGCGATCAACTTGTTGTTATTGTGGTTGTTGCAGGCACTGAGCAAGGTCCTCACGAGCGGCGGCTGCTCAACGAACTGCTCGACAACTACAAGTAGCTGGGGGGTAAAACTCCAGCTACGGGAAGTCTGCGATCAACTTGTTATTGTTGTTGTTGCAGGCACTGAGCAAGGTTCCATCGAGCGCCGGTTGCTCAACGAACTGCTCGACAAATACAATTAGCGGGGGGGAAGTACAGCCACGGAAAGACTGCGATCAACTTGTTATTGTTGTTATTGCAGGCACTGAGCAAGGTCTTTACGAGCGCCGGTTGCTCAACGAACTGCTCGACAAATACAATTAGCTCGGGGGGGGGGGGAGTACAGCCACGGAAATCCTGCGATCAACTTGTTGTTATTGTGGTTGTTGCAGGCACTGAGCAAGGTCCTCACGAGCGCCGGTTGCTCAACGAACTGCTCGACAAATACAATTAGCGGGGGGGGGAAGTACAGCCACGGAAATCCTGCGATCAACTTGTTGTTATTGTGGTTGTTGCAGGCACTGAGCAAGGTCCTCACGAGCGGCGGCTGCTCAACGAACTGCTCGAAAACTACAAGTAGCTGGGGGGTAAAACTCCAGCCACGGAAAGACTGCGATCAACTTGTTATTGTTGTTATTGCAGGCACTGAGCAAGGTCCCCACGAGCGCCGGTTGCTCAACGAACTGCTCGACAACTACAAGTAGCTGGGGGGTAAAACTCCAGCCACGGAAAGACTGCGATCAACTTGTTATTGTTGTTATTGCAGGCACTGAGCAAGGTCTTCACGAGCGCCGGTTGCTCAACGAACTGCTCGACAAATACAATTAGCTCGGGGGGGGGGGAGTACAGCCACGGAAATCCTGCGATCAACTTGTTGTTATTGTGGTTGTTGCAGGCACTGAGCAAGGTTCCATCGAGCGCCGGTTGCTCAACGAACTGCTCGACAACTACAAGTAGCTGGGGGGTAAAACTCCAGCCAAGGAAAGTCTGCTATTAACTTGTTATTGTTGTTGTTGCAGGCACTGAGCAAGGTCCCCACGAGCGCCGGTTGCTCAACGAACTGCTCGACAATTACAATCAGCTGTGGGGGGGAAGTACAGCCACGGAAATCCTGCGATCAACTTGTTATTGTTGTTGTTGCAGGCACTGAGGAAGGTCCTCACGAGCGCCGGCTACTCAACGAACTGCTCGACAACTACAATTAGCTAAGGGGGGGGGGGGGGGAAGTACAGCCACGGAAATCCTGCGATCAACTTGTTGTTTGTGTTGTTTTTGCAGACACTGAGCAAGGTCATCACGAGCGCCGGCTGCTCAACGAACTGCTCGACAACTACAATTAGCCGGGGGGGACTACAGCCACGGAAAGCCTGCGATCAACTTGTTGTTATTGTTGTTGTTGCAGGCACTGAGCAAGGTCCCCAATAGCGCCGGCTGCTCGATGAACTACTCGACAACTACAATTAGCCGGGGGGGGGGGTGACTACAGCCACGGAAATCCTGCGATCAACTTGTTATTGTTGTTGTTGCAGGCACTGATCAAGGTCCCCACGAGCGCCGGTTGCTCAACGAACTGCTCGACAAATACAATTAGCGGGGGGGGGAAGTACAGCCACGGAAAGCCTGCGATCAACTTGTTATTGTTGTTGTTGCAGGCACTGAGCAAGGTCCCTACGAGCGCCGGCTGCTCGACGAACTGTTTGACAATTACAATCAGCTGGGGGGGGGGGAAGTACAGCCAGGGAAATCCTGCGATCAACTTGTTGTTATTGTTGTTGTTGCAGGCACAGAGCAAGGTCCTCACGAGCGCCGGATGCTCAACGAACCGCTCGACAACTACAAGTAGCTGGGGGGTAAAACTCCAGCCACGGAAAGTCTGCGATCAACTTGTTATTGTTGTTGTTGCAGGCACTGAGCAAGGTCCCCACGAGCGCCGGTTGCTCAACGAACTGCTCGACAAATACAATTAGCGGGGGGGAAGTACAGCCACGGAAAGCCTGCGATCAACTTGTTATTGTTGTTGTTGCAGGCACTGAGCAAGGTCCCCACGAGCGCCGGTTGCTCAACGAACTGCTCGACAAATACAATTAGCGGGGGGGAAGTACAGCCACGGAAAGCCTGCGATCAACTTGTTATTGTTGTTGTTGCAGGCACTGAGCAAGGTCCCTACGAGCGCCGGCTGCTCGACGAACTGTTTGACAATTACAATCAGATTGGGGGGGGGGAGTACAGCCAGGGTAATCCTGCGATCAACTTGTTGTTATTGTTGTTGTTGCAGGCACAGAGCAAGGTCCTCACGAGCGCCGGTTGCTCAACGAACTGCTCGACAAATACAATTAGCGGGAGGGAATTACAGCCACGGAAAGCCTGCGATCAACTTGTTGTTATTGTTGTTGTTGCAGGCACTGAGCAAGGTCCTCACGAGCGGCGGCTGCTCAACGAACTGCTCGAAAACTACAAGTAGCTGGGGGGTAAAACTCCAGCCACGGAAAGACTGCGATCAACTTGTTATTGTTGTTATTGCAGGCACTGAGCAAGGTCCCCACGAGCGCCGGTTGCTCAACGAACTGCTCGACAACTACAAGTAGCTGGGGGGTAAAACTCCAGCCACGGAAAGTCTGCGATCAACTTGTTATGTTGTTTTGCAGGCACTGAGCAAGGTCTTCACGAGCGCCGGCTGATCAACGAATTGCTCGACAACTACAAGTAGATGGGGGGTAAAACTCCAGCCACGGAAAGACTGCGATCAACTTGTTATTGTTGTTATTGCAGGCACTGAGCAAGGTCCCCACGAGCGCCGGTTGCTCAACGAACTGCTCGACAACTACAAGTAGCTGGGGGGTAAAACTCCAGCCACGGAAAGACTGCGATCAACTTGTTATTGTTGTTATTGCAGGCACTGAGCAAGGTCCCCACGAGCGCCGGTTGCTCAACGAACTGCTCGACAACTACAAGTAGCTGGGGGGTAAAACTCCAGCCACGGAAAGTCTGCGATCAACTTGTTATGTTGTTTTGCAGGCACTGAGCAAGGTCTTCACGAGCGCCGGCTGATCAACGAATTGCTCGACAACTACAAGTAGCTGGGGGGTAAAACTCCAGCCACGGAAAGACTGCGATCAACTTGTTATTGTTGTTATTGCAGGCACTGAGCAAGGTCCCCACGAGCGCCGGTTGCTCAACGAACTGCTCGACAACTACAAGTAGCTGGGGGGTAAAACTCCAGCCACGGAAAGTCTGCGATCAACTTGTTATGTTGTTTTGCAGGCACTGAGTAAGGTCTTCACGAGCGCCGGCTGATCAACGAATTGCTCGACAAATACAATTAGCTCGGGGGGGGGGAGTACAGCCACGGAAATCCTGCGATCAACTTGTTGTTATTGTGGTTGTTGCAGGCACTGAGCAAGGTCCTCACGAGCGGCGGCTGCTCAACGAACTGCTCGACAACTACAAGTAGCTGGGAGGTAAAACTCCAGCTACGGGAAGTCAGCGATCAACTTGTTATTGTTGTTGTTGCAGGCACTGAGCAAGGTTCCATCGAGCGCCGGTTGCTCAACGAACTGCTCGACAACTACAAGTAGCTGGGGGGTAAAACTCCAGCCACGGAAAGTCTGCTATTAACTTGTTATTGTTGTTGTTGCAGGCACTGAGCAAGGTTCCCACGAGCGCCGGTTGCTCAACGAACTGCTCGACAATTACAATCAGCTGTGGGGGGGAAGTACAGCCACGGAAATCCTGCGATCAACTTGTTATTGTTGTTGTTGCAGGCACTGAGCAAGGTCCTCACGAGCGCCGGCTACTCAACGAACTGCTCGACAACTACAATTAGCTAAGGGGGGGGGGGAAGTACAGCCACGGAAATCCTGCGATCAACTTGTTGTTTGTGTTGTTTTTGCAGACACTGAGCAAGGTCCTCACGAGCGCCGGCTGCTCAACGAACTGCTCGACAACTACAATTAGCCGGGGGGGACTACAGCCACGGAAAGCCTGCGATCAACTTGTTGTTATTGTTGTTGTTGCAGGCACTGAGCAAGGTCCCCAATAGCGCCGGCTGCTCGACGAACTACTCGACAACTACAATTAGCCGGGGGGGGGGGGGGGGTGACTACAGCCACGGAAATCCTGCGATCAACTTGTTATTGTTGTTGTTGCAGGCACTGAGCATGGTCCTCACGAGCGCCGGCTGCTCAACTAACTGCTCGACAACTACAATTAGCCGGGGGGGACTACAGCCACGGAAAGCCTGCGATCAACTTGTTGTTATTGTTGTTGTTGCAGACACTGAGCAAGGTCCTCACGAGCGCCGGCTGCTCAACGAACTGCTCGACAACTACAATTAGCGGGGGGGAAGTACAGCCACGGAAAGCCTGCGATCAACTTGTTGTTATTGTTGTTGTTGCAGGCACTGAGCAAGGTCCTAACGAGCGCCGGTTGCTCAACGAACTGCTCGACAACTACAATTAGCGGGGGGGGAGGGAAGTACTACAGCCACGGAAAGCCTGCGATCAACTTGTTGTTGTTGCAGGCACTGAGCAAGGTCCTCACGAGCGCCGGCTGCTCAACGAACTGCTCGACAACTACAAGTAGCTGGGGGGTAAAAATCCAGCCACGGAAAGTCTGCGATCAACTTGTTATTGTTTATGTTGCAGGCACTGAGCAAGGTCCCCACGAGCGCCGGTTGCTCAACGAACTGCTCGACAACTACAAGTAGCTGGGGGGTAAAACTCCAGCCACGGAAAGTCTGCGATCAACTTATTGTTGTTGTTGTAGGCACTGAGCAAGGTCCCCAAGATCGCCGGTTGCTCAACGAACTGCTCGACAATTACAATCTGCTGGGGGGGGGGGGGAAATACAGCCACGGAAATCCTGCGATCAACTTGTTGTTATTGTTGCTGCAGGCACTGAGCAAGGTCCCCAAGAGCGCCGGTTGCTCAACGAACTGCTCGACATCTACAATTAGCTTTGGGGGGGGGGGAAGTACAGCCACGGAAAGCCTGCGATCAACTTGTTGTTATTGTTGTTGTTGCAGGCACTGAGCAAGGTCCCCACGAGCGCCGGTTGCTCAACGAACCGCTCGACAACTACAATTAGCTGAGGGGGGGCGATACTCAACAGCCACGGAAAGCCTGCGATCAACTTGTTGTTATTGTTGTTGTTGCAGGCACTGAGCAAGGTCCCCACGAGCGCCGGCTGCTCAACGAACTGCTCGACAAATACAATTAGCTGGGGGGCGGGAAGTACAGCCACGGAAAGCCTGCGATCAACTTGTTGTTATTGTTGTTGTTGCAGGCACTGAGCAAGGTCCCCAAGAGCGCCGGTTGCTCAACGAACTGCTCGACATCTACAATTAGCTTGGGGGGGGGGGAAGTACAGCCACGGAAAGCCTGCGATCAACTTGTTGTTATTGTTGTTGTTGCAGGCACTGAGCAAGGTCCCCACGAGCGCCGGTTGCTCAACGAACCGCTCGACAACTACAATTAGCTGAGGGGGGGCGATACTCAACAGCCACGGAAAGCCTGCGATCAACTTGTTGTTATTATTGTTGTTGTTGCAGGCACTGAGCAAGGTCCCCACGAGCGCCGGTTGCTCAACGAACTGCTCGACAACTACAACACGCTGGAGAGGCCGGTCGCCAACGAGTCGGAGCCGCTCGAGGTCAAGTTCGGGCTGACCCTGCAGCAGATAATCGACGTGGTGAGTTCCCGTCTCTCCTGCTCCGGTCTCTCTCTCTCTCTCTCCGATGATCTCTCACTCGACGATCTCTCTCTATTCTCCGCTGAAGGTCTTCGGCCATCGGCGTGATCCCAAACAATTTCACGGGCATACGCCGTTGCTGAATACACTGCACCAGTTTCCATGGGGAAAAAAACCCTCAAGGGTAGTCGACAGAGAAGTGTACCTAAACACGCAGATAAACAAGCCAATGTCAGTTGTCAAAATGTTACGTGCTCAGACAACACAGAGAGAGACTGTGACGACACAGTTGCAAAAAAAATAAAAAATAAAAAAAACAGTAAATACAGGGAAAAAACAATGCTGTACAACACAGCACCGCACAGACAAACTCAATGATGAAACTGAACAGATAATATGGGCAACGCAACGACAACATTGTAATGCACGTACGAACCCACCGCTGGGTTTATTTTGTCCAGATTGTCTGTTCAGTTTCTTTGTTGGACTCGTCTGAGCGTCGCTGTTTTTTTCCAAATTGGATGTGTTTTTTATATTATTTACTGTTTTTGTTGCAACTAACTGTCTATTTTTATGAACCCGCTGTGTCCGTCTGTGATTTGATATTTTTTCTAGCTAAATTTCTCCCATTGAATTATCTGCACTGTCTCAGCATGTAACTTTTGACATCAGCTGATATTTGCTTGTTCCCAGTGTGTTTATGTATTCTTTGGCAATAAGTTAAAAACCAGTAATGTTTTTGGCCAAGAAACTGTTTTAAACTATTCTTCCCATTGCAAGAATCGTTTAAAGAAAGAATTTATGTGATTTTCGCAGGGCATCGCCAGCTTGTGAAGTGATTTATTTGGCTAGTGGTTCATCAGAGTGCGCTGCTATGGTGTCAAGTTGTCATCAGCTTGAAAAATATAGTTGCAAGTTCTTAGCAAGGTGGACATATAGTGCCATGTGCCCTTTCTTCACGTCAGGTCGATTTAAATGCTCAACTGTAGATGGATCGCAAATTCAACACCACGATAAAAAAAATGAATTTTCCTTCTACTGGGTGTTAAAATATATATTATTTATGGTGCACAAGCAGAAAACTCTATGGCGATTCATTAAAATCGTTTTTGAAAGAAAAAAAAGAGCTCTTAATACTATAAGCCCATCTTCTCTAAAACTATACAGTTTTCATTACATGTGTATGTAAAATTGGAACTAATTTATTTGTCTCCACAACCAGCAGGCATGTCTCAAGGGAAGTAGAAGAGGAGTTGAAGTGTTCCCAACCCCAATTCCATTAAGTTTTATGAATAAAATGAGATTTTCTGGGGTAAAATATTTTAAAATAATGTTTTGAGAACACTATCTTAGCGATCCGGCTCTGCAAGTGAGTGCTGCAGTCTTCAAAAAGAGTGATTCACGAGGAACTACTGTGTCAAGTAATTTGTCTCAAATTCGACAGTTTTCAAAAGCAGTATACCAGTGGTACCCATTTCTCAAAGGTCGCCCGCTAAGCATCACGTGATGATTTTTTACGAACGCTGACAACAACATGACGTTGTTCACACGGAACAACAGTGGCAGAATGATGCGTAGACCATCTTATACAACTTTAAAGAAATTTCAATTGAGATAGTAGCATGACACAAAATATTTTACTTGTATTTCACACTGTTTTCCAAAAAAAAAAATTGAGTGAAACGCAAACAATATGAAACAATAAATTTCACTGTGCATTAGTTTAAACAACATTCTAAAACCAAATTTTCACGCTCGATTAAAAACATTGTGCCCGCGACGCAATGGAAATAGAAAAATACTTCTCGTGTTTGTTTATGTTAATCGCGCAGTTGTAGTTTGAATGTTCACAATGATGCGATGTTTGCTGTCGCATCACTTCTGCGTCACTTCTTTGCTTGTGATTCCATCGTCTGATTGCAGAATGTATGTACAGGCATACATTTACAAGCACCAAGGTGACTGTTTACCTTTCTAGAGCGCCTTTGGGGAACTTATGACATATCATTTATATTGATATTCCGATAACATGTTATGCAAGTATTTACACTAAGATCGGTTGACACGGAGAAAACATCATCGTTACTTTCTGTGTTTATTGAAAGTGAGCTTGCGATTTAAGCCACGTGCGACTATCACAAGATCCTACCGTCGCAATGATTCACTTATGGTCTTAAACATTTAAGTATCGGTAGTTTCTACCTTTACTGGCGATGTGACCAAGTATCTCAACTACCTACCGCCGTAAAAATTCGAGTTAGGGACTAGGGTTTTGAACAAAGAAGTATCGGTCCATTCTGTCTTTATTGAATGTGAAAGTGCAATTGAAGCCATGTGCGACACAGACTATCGCAACTTCCTGCTGTCGTAATGATTCAGATGTTTCAAACGAGGGATTATCGGTAGTTTCTGTCATAATTGGCAGTGTGACTATGTGTCTCAACAATACCGCCACAATAATTCAAATAGGGTTTTGAACAAGGAAGTGTCGGTACTTTCTGTCGTTATTGAAAGTGAAAGTCCAATTGAAAACACATTCGACCTGAGTATCCAAAAGTGCTACCTCGACAATAAATTTAGTTAGGGTCTTGAACATGAAAGTATCGGTAGTTTCTGCCTTTACTGGCAATGTGACCAAGTATCTCAACTTTTCCACCGCGAAAAAAAAAAATTCAGTTAGGGTTTTAAACAATAAAAAAAAAAGTATTGGTACTTTCTGTCTTTATTGAAAGTGAGCGCGCAATTGAAGCCACATGCTACTGGGTATCGAAACGTCCTACCGCCCCAATAATTCTGTTAGTGTTTTCCGCGGGAACGACAACAAAGAAATTTTAAGTACGTTGGCGGGGGAGGGGGGGGGGGGGAGAATGCCTGCATTGCAAAGTCATTCAGCAACGCCCGCTGTTTCTTTTACAGCCGCTACTGTGCCGCGTTGTGGCGCTTTCAAACGCGCGACCGGCCCATTCTGCGAGCATGGCAGTTTAACTTTAAGACAGTCGTAAAAAAAATAAAGCGTCGATTTAAGTAATAGGGGAGTTTAGAACCGAACAATAAAATGTGAAATCATCCAATAAAAGTTCCTTTCTTTTCTTGGCACAACTGTGAAATAAACTTAGGTCGATTTCACGCTAAACGTTACTAAAAAAAAATTTAGCAACTTTTTTTTTACCGAACAGTCTTTTTACCGTTTTTCTCGTAGTTCACAATGCAGGTTTCTCAAGAATATGAAGTAATTGTGTTAAAATCGACTGTGTAAACTAATTATCTAAAGGAAATCGCCGAATAGATACCGGAAGTTTATTGTTCATTCCTTTCGGTACCATCTATTCGCAAAAAAAAATAATAATAAATATCGATTAGTACATGTCTCTCGTCAAGCACCTTAAAGTCTTAACTGCCCACCCGCTAAGGTAATGACAGACTGAGGCATAAATAAGCCCTTTCACGGCTCGTGCTATTACAAAAATCTCCTCGAGGAAAACGTTTCATAGTCGTAATAACGACAGCAAAAATTGGACAGCCACCCTCGCAAATATGTTACAGTAGTGATTTGAATATTTTAATACTTTTAAAATATTTTAGTTATGAAACTATTTGTCCCCATCAGTATTGTGGATGACTACAAAATAGTTTTACTTCCCACATAAACCTTTGGAGTTTTAACATAATTTCGTTTCCACCATGCAAGTAACTTTAGTATTTCAATTCTTTGTTTGATTTAATTTAATTTAATTTAATTTCTGATCTGATGACCATTGCTGATTTACACTGGTTGTCATATAAAATACCTCAAAAACGGACTACGAAGATTGATACATAAACGCACGGGAGAACAAGCCCATGTCAGCTGATGTGAAATGTTAAATGTCTGGACAGGCACCGGGAGTTATTCGGCGGAAAAAAAAATTTCAGCACTGACGAAAACATTGTGCTGACAACTACGAGACAGTTGCCGCAATGACAGCGAACACAAACAACCACCACCTTGGGGAAGGGGGGAGGCAGAGACAGACAGACGAACCCAAAGATGAAACTAAACAGATAATCTGGAAAACACAACGACAGCAGCACGGCCAAACAACAAGCAGGCTTCCTACGACCAAACCGTTGTGACTTCTCAAGAACCGACATCTACTTCAGTCGTCAGAAAGTATTTACCACGTTCCATTTTATAATCTGTTTTAAATCCTTTGTTTAGACATAATACAGTGGGAAGGAACAGTTTTGTCTTACATTTTTTTTTTTTAATATCGCACCTTTGGCCTGTTGAATGAAAAGTTAATACAGCTGCCACATCATGTGAAAATATAATTTTTTATGACATCTCAATCATGGTTAAGTTTTAATCAGATGGACACGATAGAACTACAGCTAATGGAGCCAGCCATCAAGAGCGATAAAGAACTTCATTTAAACTTACAAAGTAAAACTTTGTTACAAAATCCTATGCCTTAGATAATAAAGTTTATACAGTCGAAAAAAATATATATATTTCTGGAACAAACTATACAGCACATTGACGTAAAATGTTTTGCAATAAATTTGTTACTTGAATTTTTTTATTTATAGTCTATTATTTATATTTCTATTTTTTAGTTTTATTCATTTTTATATTAATATCTTTTCCTAATTTTATATTTACATATTTTATTATGGCTTTTTGGAAAAATTGAGTTTTATTGATTTAATTTTTTTAAATTTTATTTATTTTATTATTTTAAAGGTAATACTTTTAATTAATTACCTATATTTTGTTAACATTAAAAAAATGTTTAAAAGTATTGTTTAACAGTCTTATACAAAGATTTTGTAATAATATTTTAGTCTAAGTTAGTAGCAACTATTTTACGAGTGGTATACCTATAACGTTACTTCTTTTGATCAAAAATAATAATTTTTCTTGCATTCCAACGAAGTTAATCTAATAACTGGCAACAATGTCCGTGAACATTATTTCGTACCCACTTGTACAAAAGGGAATCAAGCTGATTAACCCTTGACCAAACAGCGACATACATACGAACTCAACGGTGATCGAAACTGATAATCTGAACAACACAGCGAGACTCGCTTAGTAGACACAATCCCAATACCGTTCCAGGTTGTTATAAATCATCTAAATTACCTAAAACTTATTTATGAAAAAAATATTTTGATGACTGCAACCCTTTGCGCAAGAGTGAATAATAATTAATTTTTTTTAATACTTAACTTATGGGAGTAAATGTATATGTTATATTCGTAGGATTTTTCACTTGCAACACAACACGAAACATACCTACCGTCGGTCTAATGTCGGTATTTTTTTACCAAGTCATTTTTTATCGATAATATTCTAGAATCCATACGAGAATAGAAAACATTTGAAACATGTTGACTGCATTGAATGTGCGAAAAAAAAAACTTAATAGATCCTATCGTAATTTTCGATAACATATAATGTATGGTGCTTCTTTGTACTTAAAAGTTTCGGGAATGTTCCAAAATAAATATGAATTCCGAAATCTACTAGCAACCTGTGCGCTGAGCTGAAACGTATTTCATCTCAACCGTACACATTAAATAATAGGACTGAGCGGAAAAAAAACCGTTATCGAACGAGAGCCAACTTAAGTTTATACATTCGCTGTTGTCTTCACGCCGTTATCAAACGACGCCTATCACTAGTTCCAACATTTACACTCATTTGTGCTACGTGGGTGCCCCGTCGTATGCTAAATAATATTCGTTAGCAGAACCATTTCCATTGCAAATCAGTGGAACTGAGTGGAATCATTAAAGTAAACAGAAGTTCCACGATGTGACAAGCGATTTTTTTTTTTTTTTTAGAAGTTTCAAAACACCTCTGCGCAAGAAAGACCTTTAATTTTTTTTTTAAATGAACATCTGCATTTTAATTGGCTGCCTCAGAAAAGGTGTTGAATATTTAGCAGGCTTAATTTTTATTATCGGGTAGAGTTTCTTGAGCTGTCGTAAATTTTCATGTCATCAAATTTCCAGTTTTACTGGGTTGTACTTATTCGATATCTACTCAGGGTTCTTATATATATATATATATATATATATATATATATAGTAGAAAGAAAACTCTTAGGGATAGAGGAAACTTATTTTAATTGTTGGAGATGCAAATTAAAATTTTCACATTTGAATAATTTAAGTGCATTATTGTCTTGGCAGTTTACTCTTGAGTGTGCTGGAGTAAGATTTTATTCTAATATTATTCAAAGTGTGTTCATGTTTTATTCATTCATATCCTGTCGGTGTTTTCAGGTGAAATTTATGAGAGGTGTGTTTTTTTTTTTAATTCCAAAGCTGACAACAAGGATGCGACGTGACCAAGCCGAGAAAGTATTTGGGGGAGGGGGAGGGGAAGGCAAAACCTGCCAATATCATGTGACATTTCTTTACTTCAGAGCAAAACAAGCCTAAGTCCAAATTTAGCAATATATAATTTTTTTTTAGCAGATTATGTCTTCAAGGTTTGGTTTTCTATGGAACCATAACATCGTAACTCACTGGAAATATATATATTTTTTTAAGTATTTAGTGAGAGTTAAGTTGAGACAAAGATAAGTTCAGTTACGATATTATGCTGATGGAAAAAGTGCCAATTTGGAAAGAAATCTGTCATAAGTTGCTTATTGCTGGTGACACGCTTATAGTATGTAAAAATCCTTTTTTCATTGAAAGATTCTAATCAATATTTTGGACATACGCCAATGCGTTTTTGCACTGTATGCCGTAGAGAAAACTTGAAGAACGGACAAAGAAAGAGATGAAGGCACAAAACATGCAAAAACAAGCCGAAATTAATCGATGTCAGATGTTAATTGCAAAGACATCAGCTGATCTTGGCTTTATTTTCTGTGTGTTTCTTTCCTTATCCATTCTTCGGGTTTTCTTCATGACATACAGTGCAAACTTGAGTTGGCGTATGTCCGAAATAATGATTTGAATTAATATTCCCTTTCGTTTAAAGTTCTCTGAAAGAGCAGGGTTTTTTTCCCCCCTCTTAGTCACTTAGGCTCGTTCGGGTCTCATGAAGTACAGACATTGAGATGGGCTCATATCTCCTTCTGTGTCTGCTTCCTTCCAGGACGAAAAGAATCAGATTGTGACGACGAACGCGTGGTTGAACCTGGTAAGTGCCGAATGCCTGCTTTGCGCACGACAGAACGCCGCCTACAAAATGTTCCTCCGTGTGAATGTCATGATCTGGAGAGTAATGTTGTTTTTTGCCCTGCCGTGCGGGCGGGGAAGAATTTGCCACGCCTCGCCGCTTAAATTATTAATTAATTAATTAACTAATTGAAAGCAAACCTCGGCAAACAGAGCCAATCTGTACGGGAAATTTCAAAAAAAAAAAAATGTTCCGATGAAATATACACCTTGGTTTGAACCATCGAAATAACTTGTTTGTCTATGGAAAAACAATTTCGTATATTGCATGCGTGTTTTTTTTAACTTTGTGAATATAATTATTGAATAAAAAATATTAATTAATGTCGCTCATCCGTTTGGTCTTCATAGAGCTAAGTGAAGTGGTTCCAAAATTAACGCTTCTTCAAAAGTTTAATTTTTCGAGTAGGTATTCACAAAAAAAAAGTTTATTTTTTCTCAAAACAAAGAGGAATTGACATGAAGTTACACACCCAGTACTTAACAGCTATTTTGTTCTATTTAATTCCAGTAGTTCTGCATCGTCCGTTTGGTATCGCAACACTCAAAAAGGGGTCTTTGAACAGTTGAGAAACAACGGAGCAAAAATGTTAGGCAGGCGTGATTTTTTTACTAACACTACCGCCTCATTTTCGAGATCAGTCATTCGACGCGTAGGTGTGATTACTCGTTCGGGAAGCATCTTGCCTACTAGCTTAGTGCGTGAGAAGTCAAATCTCTTGCGAAATAGTTATTCAATACAGATGCATTGAAAAAAGAAAAAGAACGCAAATTGTCACATCCTCGCAACTTTGAGGTAGACGGCAACAATCCACACATCATCAAAAGTGCCATTCAAAAAAAATTGTTCTTCCCCAAATTAAAAATATAAATAACTAAACAGTGAAATATTAGTTGCTAAAAACTATAATTAAAATAATAGAAGCTATAATACTCTAAAGTTAAAAGTTTACGCCGATGTAAGAAATCCCTGGAAAAAAAAAAATAGAACAGTTCTGTAACGAGTTTGCAAGGAAAAATCCAAACTGCGATAGCAGCAATAGAAAATATTCTAAATCATCATTTATGACAGGTCAATGCGTTGGAGGAACAGTGCATCCAACCTGGCTTATATATGTCTCAATATGATCAGTCATTTTATTCCTACAACCAATTAATTTTTTCTCAGTGTAGGAAGCACCATATTATATTCCACACTCTACTTGCCATGACAAACCAGTTCGTAAGTTCAAAGCAGTAACTCTTATTAATATTATCCTTTTGATTATACCTGCTACAAACTAGTAAAAAATATTAAATTTTGGTAAACTTTTTCTCCGAATGCAAGCATGGTTGATGGCGCTGTTTGCTGTTGTGATAATGGACGTAGACCGCTCGCGAAGTAGAAAATGTTTGTGCCCAACTTTGAACGGCCTGATTGCCAACACAACTGTCAAAAACATAACGTCTCATGGCGGACTCGTAGCTAGCGGTGTTTTTGAGGTTATGCATACACACAGCACTTCATATGTTCCCGTTTGAATGTGTAGCAAGTGTTTCATTACTAGCGCGTTTTAATAGCCTCGACATCAAATTATTGTTTTACGTTCTATAATTTTAACAAAAACTTGTGTTCGTTGGAGTGTCACGTGTAAAAAAAACCCAGGTTTCCTTGTTTACGTCAGCTGATTTTGACAGTTTTGATGGTATATCGTAACGCCGGTGTTGGAGCCATGCGCAGAAACATAATAATTTGTCTACGTTCATCTTTTAGTCTCTATTAAAACCATGATTGCTAATTTAAATCACTATTTTGTAAATACGCCATTGCTAATTAGCACTGTTTGTCACAAAGATAAACCCGAAGAACGGGCAAAGAAACACGAATGCATTAACACACAGAACACAAGCCAGTCATCCGATGTCAAATGTGAAATGCAAGGAGAGCTCGTAGAATCCCGTGAAAGGAATTACAGTTAGAACAATATCACAGGAGAGACGAACACAGTGTGTTGACAATGACGAGTCAGTTGCGAACAAAAAAAAAAACAGTTAACACAGTCTAGCAACAACAACTTGGACAGCGCAATTGCAACAGATAATCTCGTTAACAGGCGCCCACAATACAGCGAACCCAGATATGAAATTAAACAGGTTTTCTGACCATACACAGTAGGCGGCTAAAACGGTTGCGACAGTTTTCGGGAAGTGAGGTTATGTTCGCGTCACCAAGCACGGGCTGATAGCGGACGCTGGAAATCGGAGTGTGCCGAAATGCGTTTCGTGCCTTCTCCGGGCGAAGGGTGGGCTTATTTCCTGTTGTCTTCGTAGTATTCGCCTTTCTATTGTTCGTTCTTCGGGTGTTTCCTCTCGTGACGTGACGGTGCAAACCAACAATGGCGTGTGCAGATGTAGCCTACCTCTCCCGCGGCAAGGACCAAAAAAGTCTACGCGTCTGTGCTGGCAGGCGGCGCATGCGCAGACTCTTCCCTGCTGCCAGCTCGTCGGCGACCGGCTCAGCTGTGGTGTGCATGAAACGAAAAAAAAAAAAAAAACACTAACACACGATTGGTTTTTTTCCCTTTCTGTTTTGTGTCTTGCTCCTAGGACGAGAAGAATCAGCTCCTAATAACCAATATTTGGCTTTCATTGGTAAGTGTTCCGATGTCAACCTCGTCGAGACGGAAAACACACACGGCAGAATGTCTTCTCTCTTTTTTTATTATTGTACGTCCTCTTTGCCATAGTTGTTGTGTGCGCGGGATCTCTGAACGAGGGATCTGAAAAAGACTTCAGGAACGTACTCGACGGTAAAACACCTCCGATGAGCATTAGAATGGATGCGTAAAAGTTATCACGTGGACATACAATTTAATTTTGATTGCCGTCATGTGCCAAGAATTGCATTTACTTCGAACGTACCGAATAGATAACATTCTAAAACTGAAAATATTTTCATTTTACGTCCCCAAGAAAGTGCATGAGGCAACCCTGATAAAATTGTTGGGGGGGGAACAAGTATAGTTGGTGAAATTTCTAAGTTTGTGTGATATTCAGCACGAAGACTCGTATAATTCTCGTCATAGCTGGACTCAGCTTTCAGATCATATAGTTATTGCTGACAATTGACTAGTGTAGCTTACAATGCGTACTTAGTAATCACCTCAATTTATACCCGTAATGATTATTTCGTAGTTTTTGATAGTTTGGGCAAAGTGAAATTAAATGGAAAAAAAATCATTCGTTGATTATTTATTGTACGTTACAGTATCTTCATTCCATAAAAGTGACCTTTTTTACATTATGGTATAAATCTGCCAATTTTTCGTTCCCTTTTTTACGGGGTGGTTTTTTTCCAAATTAATCGAGGAACTATTTCCTGCTACAATTCGCAGGAAAGTTTAAACAACTAACATAAACACTGAGTTTCCGTCTTAGCAAGTAAAGGCATAGATTATCCAAAATCACTCGGGTCATCTATTTACTAGTTGAGTGAATGCGTCCAGGAGCAATATTTTAAAACATTTACTTGATTGGGAATAACACTGCCTGCCAGGGTAGCCGGAAATCGAATCGATTGTTTGCAGCTCGAATCGATTGTAACGTCCATGTTTCGGTGTTAATTGGGATGGGTCTTTAATTGTATCCTTTAAAGCTATTATACCATTCACTTAAACACAAAATAAATCGGTTCATATATATTATTTACCTGTTTATTTGTCGACTATTGCAAGACTCCCGTTAGGCTTCTTTTTTTTTTTTTTTTTGCTATAGTTTGTTGACTTGAAAACCAACCAATCGCAAGCAAGCATAGAAGATGTGTCGTTCTCTGCTCGGAACATCAGAGTGCATGTAACCAGTTACTGAGTTGAACATATCCCAATGAAAAACAATCCGTTATAAGTGCAGTGTAACAATGGCCTAAGTTGCAGACAACCCGGCATATTCGCCACGGTGTTCGACTGGCGACTTAGACCCAAATCAGTTGAGTCCCTTTAGAATAAAGGGGAAACTTTGCCCAGAAATACTTCCAATTGAAACGGAAGCGGAAAAAAATAACATTACTATTCTTATAATAGTATTTTTTAAATCGCAGCTATCATTCTTCGTTGCTTTCTGTTGTATTCTTAACTTTTTTGTAATAAATAATCTTATCAAATTAAAATAAAATGGCTGTGGGTTCACTTGAAGCCAAATCCTTCCAAGAAAGGGACTTTTTAAATGGGACAGTAAAGAATCAGTAAAATACATTGAGTTCATAAGCAGTAAATCTACTGTTCACGAACAGATTCCTAATTTCACGTAAGCGCCCTGTCACCGTAAGTCTTTATTAAAACCCGTGATTACTAATGAAACGGCGTAAAACACATAAAACGTAATCTTGCGTGAAATGTGTTCGTTTCATTGCTGCATTTCAAAATGATGGAAACATATTTCACTGTACTGAGTTTGACTTGCCTCTTTGCATTATTTCATCATAATTGAATTAATGTTGGGACGCACTTGATAGGAAAAAATATAAAGCTGGCTTTATACTAAGTGTGAGCCTGCTTTTCTATCTGGGGATGCACAATCTATGTCCACGAATAGTAACCAGGCTTGAATTTTGGATTAAAATTATCCACTAATGCAGGCCTCGCATTATTCAAACAAATTTGTGTTACGGGGCATACGTAGGTTTAATAAGCACGATGTTACCATTTTGAAATTTTTCTCGAAACTCACTGTTCCCAGTTCACTGGTGACGTAAAAAACAACTTCCTTTGAAACACATTACAAACTTGAAAATTTCTATGTCCAGAAATATTTCACAAATGTTGCTAACCTTGCTTAGAATTTCAATTTTGAATTTTCTCTTTAATTTTGACTCCACTTGACATTCAATCCCAGGTAATGGCAGTTGTATTGGGGCATTAATATCACAACAACCATCACAAAAAATTATATTAAATAATACGTCTGCTTTGCTGGGGACGAATTTTGGCAGATAAAAATTTACCACCCACAAGCTTCAAAACCTACTTTAAAAAAATTGTTACAAATAATTTCACAATTTATTTATATTTAAGGATGTATGACTTTTTTAGAAATATTAGTTCTCTTAAGTTGTAAGCGCGTGTCTTCGTAGTTATAATATTTCGGATAATTGGGTGAAAGCTAGCATGTAATTTGATAAAATATTTTAAATCTCTGCTCCTTCAGTCGCAAGGAATGCTTTAATACCTTTCGGCAAACATGACAAATAAACTTTTCTTCTGGCAGAATTATGTATATTACGTTTCACTTTCAATTGTAAAACACATTCTCTGATTCATACATGTTGTACATTTACGCAAATTTCACATGTGTAAGGTTATTAAAAAAAATCCATCAATCTCCGGCTTCATCCCTTACGTTTTACTATTGCATATGCTGGAATACCATTTTGGTTTTGTTGCACATTTTATAATCACACAGATGCTAAATGTAATATGTTATCTTTAAAAGTCAGGCAGGTAGTAATAATTACAGTTTAATACTTTGTGATGGTCATCTAGTAACAGTTAATCTTCTGTGTTTTTACAGCTGGGTTATGCTTTTACTCTAACGCATATAGTCGTAGTTAGATAATCTTTGGAGACTGTTGTTGAATTTTCCCGTAATTTTTTGATTAAAGTTCTGTAAACGAACGTCTGTTGGGTTTGCCCTTAAGAAGGTAACCTATTCCTGTAGTAGAAGCGATAAATGCAGAGACAGTCGACGCCACGAATACGTCCTCTGAAGTCTTTCAGACACTTCGTTAAGACGTCACGTAGGCATACAACTTTAGTAATTCTTTTTTTTATTTCATTTAGATTTTCTTCCATCTCTGTCTTTCTCGCTGTCTTCTTTCGCCTTCAGTAGACACGTTATGAGGTCGTATTTAAATAAACATTATTTTTCTTCTTTTTTGTTTGTATCTACCACTCCTATTGTCCTCAACTAAACATCATTTTCTGCGTGGCAATACCGTAAGGGGAAATAAAGTTGCAATAGAAAACATTTCTCAAAATATGGATTGTACCTTAATTCGTTACCTCGGCCATTTATGTAACAGTAACGTTGCAATTTCACTCAACTTGATGCAACCGTATTTATTTGTAGACTGAAACATTTCGCTGATGAATTTTCAAAAGTCTAAAATAATTTCTTATTTAGTTACGTCATTATCTCTAGCTAACATGCTGCTATTCATATGTTTTGAACCCATTAAATATTCAATTCCTCCTACGAAAATTACAAATAACTTCAAGTGTATATAAAACTGTCGTTTTTCATTAGTTAGGGATTAAAATCGAGGAAAATCTTAAAGCTTTTACCAAGTTGGAAGAAAGTCTTTATTTTTCTGGCACTCCTGTTGCGCAGTCAACGTCAAGAATTTAGTTTCAGTTGTTGATGTCCGCTTCCTTTATTTTGTTAATCATGCTCGATCATTCCAGAATGTTAGGTTACATGCGAATCAATTTTGAAGTTCGTATTACTCTGTAATTTTTAAATTAGCTGTGCCAGTTTTATTTTTGTTGTTCATGTTGTCATTTTGGTCAAATTGCAGATGTTTTTAACTTCGTGTATTTTTCTGTGTCATTACAATAAAGTTTTAAAAAGCTTTATTTCTACTTGGCCTATAACAGAATTAAGGTAAAGCTTTTTTTTTATGAATTTTGGAATGCAACTTATTTCCCATATATTCCAAGAGCCATCTTACGCTATAGGTATTCGTGACAAAATGATACGAAATTGGATAGAATGGCCACATTCTGGAAAGTGAGAGGAAGTCAGGGGAGTTAAAAAAAATTCAGGGAAAGTGAGGGAATTTGCTTTAAAACTTGGAAAAGTGATGGGAATTCCTCAGTAATAGTATTTGAATGGGAAATGTCATGATGTGGTCTGCCATCGCTCAGACTTTAAACACATTTTTTTAGATGGATTTATAGTGAGTGCATAGACACTGTAAAAAGGCGTATGAAAGATTCATTTTGAACTAGAACAGCTATAAGTAGGGACCGGAAAAATTCGCGGGTTCAAAGACCTGTAGGATGAACTCCATATTTCTACGTAAACTCTGTCAAATGCCACCCACTCATTGGCTGCTGTCTTGTGAGACGTCCCAACGTAGCAGCCTGTGATTCGATACAGCTTTGGCCGGGTGTTTCTAATTGGCCCAGAGTCATCCAGGTCATAGGCGTGCGCACGGTAGGTGCCACAGATGCCTTGGCACCACCATTAGGGTTAACGTTATTTTGTTTTTTACAAGCAGAAATAATACATACTTACAAAAATCCGTATTATTTCCAAAAAAAAATATGTTTTCCAATCGTGTCGAGTTACAGATATGTGCTCATAACACTATCAGTATATCAATTATCAATCGAACCAACTATACGCACGGAAACAAGCCAGTTGCAATTACTTGTGTTGTACACGCGGGCCGCGGCTACGAAACTTCTGAAATGTAAATACTTCTTCTAGTTCTCCTCGAATTACATAGAATGCGCGCTCTGTGTCCACTGTTCACTCCACTCGGCAGGCGCACGGAATAATAGCCGCCGTCCGCCAGGGTTTATTTAAAAAAAGAGAGAGTTTAGTTAGTTAAAAAGGATAGGCTTACTCGATGACTTATATGCAGTCGCCGACAAAACATTTTTGTTTTATTCCAAAAGTTAAAACTTTTGCCCACTCTCATTTGTGTATTTTTATTATTTTAATATTTTACATATTTAAGGTTTGTTACAAAAACTCCCTTGATTTGTTGATTTTAAAACTTAACATTTGAGAATGTTTTTTTCTAGCATTTATTTGGCGTCTTCAGAAAACGTGTAAGTACTGTTTTTCAAAGCCACCAGCATGAATTCCGTGCAAACAATTTGTGCAATTTACTTTATGGCTCAACAAAACTGTAAATAGTTTAGTAGTTTTCCTGGTGATTATAACGTTCAAAGCCATTTGTCATAAAAAAATGTTAAAATTTTTACAACTGTGTATTTAATGTTTTTGTTCGGAAACACCTTAAATAGCACCATTTTGCGCTTTCAAATCCAAATTTTTTCGGGGGAGGGCCCCCGGACCCCCGCTTTAGGCTCGGGGTCCGTGAATGACAGGGCTGTTGTGTAATCTGGCACCACCACTACTGAAGTCCTGCGCACGCCTATGGTCCAGGTGAGGGAGCGTTCAAGTATTACGTAACGCAAATTTTTGATTATTTTGACCCCCCTCCCCCCCATGTAACGCGCCGTAACTTTTTTCTGTACCCCCCCCCCCTCTCCCTAGTAAAACGTTACGTAACCCCAAGTGACCATTTTTACCTAAAAGTTACAATTATGTGGCGTAACGTACCGGAATAAGTCACTAAAATACCTTTGTTATTGTTTTAATCGCGTTAATGTTATTTATTAACATTTGAAATGTCTTGTTTTTAAAAGCAAGAGCTTTCTATTTTTTTTTATTGTCCTAATAAATTTTTACTACTCAATCATACATTTAGCAATCATACATTTAATTACGTCGTTTTCCTGACTTGGCCCTGTCCTTACACACTTTTTGCTTTATCCGCCATTGTTCTTCTCATGCATTCTCCTATTTTAGCGTTTTACTAATGAAGCTATTAAAATCAAATAACAAATTTTATTTCTAATAATTTATTTTTACCTTTGGCAATGCAATTACAAACATAAAACTAACTGAAATAAAATATATTTGTCAAAATATAATCGTATTTAAGAATACGATCGAACGAAAACGAAAACATTTAAAATAAAATCAGCCATAATTAAAATAAGTATATTGTAAAAAAAAACAATTCAATTTGAGTTTTACTGCTCCTTTGTCCATGGGTTTGCCAGCCACTCAGATTCTTTCATTACTGGCATCCGGAGAGCAGTCGAAGAGGGTTCCGGATTTGTAAACCCGCTTGTATAAACTTCGTCTTCGTCGAGTCAATCGGCATCCTCAGACGATGTTTCACAGCGACGCACAATGCACAGAAGCTCATTTGCCCTTCTGGCAGAAAGTCGCTGTGGCCGTACTCGACTTTCACGAAGGTCTTGGGCAGTCTTGCCATGCATGTAACGATTGTGCATTTGCACACTCTTGTGGGGTGTAAAATAAATCCCACAGGTTGAACATACTCGGTTCTTTAGGTCGGATTGTACTGATGGGCAAAATAAATTGTAAAGCATCTGCTTAAACCCTTATAGAGGAGGCGACAGATCAACAGACAACCTCACGAGAAGTGGCGAAAACTTGCATGATCCTTTGTCTATCTGACTAGGTACCACGAGCTTGTTTGTTTTAACTACTTTACTGGAGTGACGAGGAAAACTATCACAGCTGTTTATATATATATATATATATATATATATATATTGCTTTACGTTTGGAGTTTAAAAAAACATTATTCACTAATCCTGTAAAGCAAGCAGAAGCAATTTTGTGAAGGTAAAAAAAATTAAGTTATCATGCCATTTGAAATTTTGAGAAAAAAAGTTTTAAAAAATGTGTGAAAGAATCTGTCTCTACGCGACCGTTCTGAAGGGTTAAAAAAAACAATGTGACTGTAACGCATCGTAACGTTTTACAAGACCCCCCCCCTCCCCCCCAAATTCGTTACGTAATACTTGAACGCTCCCTGAGTTGTGAGCCAATAGCAGAGGCAGCACTGAGATATAACTATTTGTATTCTAGCCTATCGCGAAATGAATTCGCGGATTTTTCTGGTCTCCAGCTATAAGGGATGGTGGAATGTGGGTTTTCTTCTTTTTTTCTTCAGAAAATTGCAAAATAGGTTAATTATTTTTAAAAAGTTGTCATTCTTGTTTTTTTGTTCACGGAAGAATCAGGGAATTTTTTCTACAAGTTGTATACCCTGGTGGAGCATCGATGAGATGAAAATGGGTGAAAAGGAAACGGGACTACCCTGATAAAAACCCGGAAACAACCGCCACATCTCCACCGGAACTCTGACCCAGATCCTGTTGGGTGGAAACCAGTTACCGTTTGGAAAAAAAAAAAAAAATAACTGTTGCACCCTAAATTGTGACTTTTGAATGAGATTTACATAGATGTCGCCGGCAGATTTCATTCCTTTTGTTAAGTTTTGAGTAAGCGAACGCAGAAATTATGATATAGTTTTGGTCCCCCCCCCCCCCACCCTTTTTTTTTTTTCCTTTCTGGAAAGTTAACGAGCGATTCATTACATATTCGACGTCCCTCATCACCTCGGGGTTCCAGTTGTCTTTGAGGCGAGGAACAATACCGTCAGCTTTGCAACTCAAAGTTTCATCTTCAGCGATAAGCGGGGGAGAGGAGTGAGATATGGGAAGTTCGAAAGCGGGCATACGTCCCGACGAGGATCGTGAACTCGGGATTACTGGAGCAGGGGTGGTGGTTGGAAGGAAAAAAAAAAATAAGTTTTTATTTTGTGGTTGATAAAGGGAGAGGAGTGGGTTTGGCTCTTGATGAGCCACTACCTCTCTGTCTCTGTCTCTAGCCACACGGCCCCCAGCTGATACGGCATTGCCACGCCCGAGTACGAACACCCTTCCCCTTCCTTAGTCCTGGGCCCTTTTGTGGCGGGGCCCATCTGGCAGCTTGAGTGGCTGGCCGTCTTGGAGATTGGCGTCTCGTCTAATGAGTTTCTGCCCTTAAACCGCGATATCTGCCCTTTCCTTCGCCTGGCAGGAGCTCACCCCCTCCAACCCCCGAAGTCCTTTTTAGGTTGGGTAGGAGTGGCGGTTGGGAGTCTCAGCAAAAAGGGGGGAGGGGAGGGGAGGGGATCGGAATACTGACAAGTCTTCCTCCCCCCTCCCTCCCCTGCTGCAGTAGCTTAGCCACGGCGCACATCCTTCACTCTTGCTGTCAGTTCTTCAACTCTTCACTCACACCTCTTTTCCTTCTTTCTTCTCCCCTCCCGCTTCTCCCCTCCCCGCAACCTTTTATTTTATAATCTTCATTCATAACGAAATGTTCGCCTCGAGAGAAGGAGGGAGCAATCTCTTCAGCAAATCAAATCCTAACACAATTTTAAATCCAAACATCGCTGCACAAGCTCGTAAATAACTAGCAATGACCTCTGAAATGTGGACCGTTGCCAATAATATTAAATGAAAAAAAAAAATCTGTCTGAAAATTCCGTTTATAAATAACTTTCTAATTATTTTTTTTTTCAAAGAAGGCATCATTATAAATTTTAAAAAAAAAATCCTTCTGTTTTGTTTTTCATGTAACACTTTATTTAACCCATGTCCATTTCATGTCATAAAACACAAATAAATCTGAACGTATGAAAGGGAAAGTGTCACAGTGATAAATTTTTCAGTTCCGGGTTTTGATTGGCCAATAGGTAAGAAAATTCTGAATCACTTTGTTGGTGTTATCATCTGCCGTGTGTGTGACACTTCTGTAAACTGCAAATTCTAAATAAATTTAATCATTAAAAATATATATTTAAAAATGTGATATTAAAAAAAACTCTTAACTAATAATGTTGTAGCTATTGGTGTCACTGAATTGTGTTGATCTCATAATAATTTCTTTTAGACATTTTTGATCAAGAACACGCCAAGAACGAGTTCTCGTTGATTGGAACATCAGTTTTAGTGGTAAATTAACACATCCAACCTAACTATTCCGCTTCCGTAATATCAGTGCTAAGTATTCAAAGTGCATGAAAAGTTATATGAAAGTAATCTTCCGTTACCAAATTATTTATTCTACGTTACTTGTTTTCCCTTGTTTACAAACCGTTCTAGATGATAGCTTTTATTTTTATTCTGTCGTAAAACATTTTATTTTCGATTTGTATTTTTAATTATAGTAACTAATAATGAAGTTGAGTTTGTATTTTAGATAGGCAGTTAGGCTTCTTTTTTTAGGGATCGCGAAACGACATTGACCTCAGACCATTTGAAAATTTTAAAAATATTTTCGCCAAGATAAAACTTAACACAAAAAATATAAATTTGTAACTTTAAACATTGTAAACTCTTTAATTGAGATCCATAGAAATATTTTCAACATCTTTGCAAAATAAATGAGTTTTGAAGTATTTATAGTGAACAAAACTTAAAGTTAAAATTAATTAATTTTCTCTTTACTCTTTGTGAATAATTCTACGTAACTACATCTAAGGAAAAACACTAGTAGTGAAATTTCAAAACACTTTACTGTAATCTAAAATAAGGCGATCTTTAGTTACAATAATTATTGTCTTTTTTAAGAAATTTTATAACACTTCTCATACATTTTTTTATTTTGTTCACATTTTATCTTCGTCACATAATTTGTCTTGGCTTTTGAGTAATATCTTCGAAATTTCATTGTTTAGTATTTAGTAGCAACTAGTGGTCAATATTTCATTATAATAATATACGATAAAAATAAGCAACTTGAAATGTATCCAAGGGGAGTACATAAAACGATTTGTAGGCCATCAAAAAAGTTAGGCATTAAATAATTTGCTATTAATTCTATAGAT
Organism: Bacillus rossius redtenbacheri; assembly: GCF_032445375.1. Lineage (NCBI taxonomy): Eukaryota > Metazoa > Arthropoda > Insecta > Phasmatodea > Bacillidae > Bacillus > Bacillus rossius. The sequence continues at coordinate 21,765,349 of NC_086343.1, read as the reverse complement.
TCATAATTCTACAGATTCATAATTCTAAATATATTTTAAGCGTATATTAAATGTAGGACAGATGATTATCGTTAATGAATGCAACATTTAAACAGTAAAAACTACACTGAGGTTTCCTGTGTCTAAGATTCAAGGTTTTCTAGATAAATATTACGAATTTTTTCTACTGGATTATTTAAAATATCAGCTTTCTAACACATTTTGTTAGTTAGTTTTCGCATATTCATATACGCTGTTGTGTGAACGTAGTTTTAATGAGTACCTAATAGACCTAAGTGCGTTTAAATCTATCTAAATTGAGTCTTTTCTTATAAACTATACGCGTTTTTGATTACGAGCCGTTATGTATGAATTTTATTTATTATAAGCGTTTTACAATCGTGTTGAAGGTTTTTTTTAATGCGAAATAATCATAGTCAACATTACTATCCGTTTGTATCAGTGGCACCAAAAAATTATTTTATGTGCAGCATAACAGTGACCAGCTTGCTGGTGAATAAAATGAAGATGTTAAAGTTAAAAGATAACTGTCAAAAACGCTAAACGAGAACGATAACAAAGTTTAACATAAAATTTGTCTGCACGGATCTCTTGACTCTTCTATACCAAGCACGTTTAAATGTTACCACGCTTTGAGAATTCAACATGAGAATGCCTTGCACCCCTATGTGAATTTTTTTTGCAAGGATGTTTTGTTATGCATGGCTCTTATGTGCTGGTAGTTCTGTGTGTGTGATTTTGTTTTTAACTGTAAACAGCATGAAAATATTAACTGCCTGCAGAGTTCATAGTTTAGTACTATCAAAAAAATTCTTTAGGGAATTAAAAACTCCGTAGGACATGTGTTTGTTGTTTGTCTAAGCTCTCGTAGTCATTAAAAGTAAAAATACTCATATTAATATAAACACGTAAAATACAAGTTATCGCTGCTTTAAAAATATTTCCTTAAAATGCATTAAAATTAGAGATTTATTCAATTTTATTTTCCAGATAAATATTAACTGTTTTAGCAAACATTGAAGTAAGTTTATTAAGCGAAGCAGCAGTAAAATGGAAACACATATTGTTTGTGTACTGATTACGGCATGTGTTTCTTTGTAAAATTTCCTATTATATACTCTTTTAATGGCCTAGTATTAATTAAATAGGAATTTCAGTGGACGTGAATATCATTAAGGATACTTATAGACGCTCACTCATTGTTAATTATGTTGTTTGTAAGCTGTTAATATAACATCGCGTCTGTGGGAATGTAAATTAAAAGTAAATGAATGATTTTTCAGTTGTTTAAAATATAACTCTGGCCCCTCTATAATAGTTTATACATTCAATGATTTATATGAAATAACTTCTTTAAGTAAGTGTTTTGATTAATGCATTTGTAATTTTCAAATCAAATATTATTATAATCCATCCCAAGTTTATTTTATAGATATATCAAAATTATTTTATATGAATCACAATTGTTTTATCACTTTCAAGTCGTTTGATTACCGCTGCAAAATAATTCTTTTGCCGCAAAATTGTATTCATCTTTACACCTAACTTTACTTCTTGACATTTCAAGCCGAAATGTTATTAATAATGTGGCATTATGTGGTTTTAAATGTTAAAATTCCATTTTTCAACCATAGATTTAGGTAATAAAAATAAGGCATATGAATCAGAATTAAATTTAACAATTTAAAAATTAGGAAATGGATCTGTTTCAAACACTTGCACTAGAATTGTGGAACACAATAACACGTTCGTGAACAAACAACAAATTGTTATCGTTCTAAGTTTCAGGTACTCAGTAGTAATACATTTTAATACTCACCAGTTCTGATTACTTAAAGATATAGCCTATTTCATGTGCCACTTTGTGTGTGTTGACACTTCACAGCAATATTATAAAATTTGTTTTATGATATATATTTTTTAGAAAATTTCAATTCGTACTTTGTTTCATTGAAGCCTATAATTTGTACTAAAAATTACGACACGTTGCTAATTAGTGTGTACAAGAATATTGAGATTTATATGAAGTCGAAAATTTTTCTTCAGAAGTGTGTAATTAAAACTACTATAAAGAAATAAATACTTAACAAAAATCACAGTGGACATATTATCCACCCAGACGTATTTACTACGGTAACAATTTTTTTTTCTGGAGAGAAAAAATTGTTTTATTTTTAGTTGTTCCAATTACCTTTGAGGTGCTGTAAATATTAGTAACTGTTAAATTGTTAATATATGATTTCTGTGCGTGAACGTGAAAATATCAAGAGTGGCTTATTTTTTATATGTAAGCGACATTTGAAATACTGTAAAATCGTGGGGAATGTAGGTTATATTGAGTCAGCCAAATTAGAATATTTCATAATCTTGTATGTTTTTAAAAAACGGCGTTAACCAGGAAAGTAAATAAACATTATTGTCTTTTGAAAATTACATTTTCAGAAGATGATTTTATTTTAATTTTTCTCAAAAAAAAGCCGCATTTTTAGTGAATGTCCTCTTCCAGAATGTTTTTTTATCTGTGCCATTCAAGTTGTAGACTCGAGATAACTGTACACATGATCACACGAGATTCACTCGCTCAGATGCAGTGCATCATTAGTATAGACCAGACAAATTCGCGGATTCATTTCGTGATAGGCTGAAATTCAAACATGTGTACAATTCTGCTGGTTCTGCTATTTGGCTCGCGGTCTAACTGGAGCTCTCTGGGCCAATGAGAGGGACCATCGACCAAAGAAGCGTCGTAATCACAAGCTACCCAGTGGAGACGCCTCACAATTTAGCACCCAATGAACACGCGTGTTTACTTGAGATGTGCAGAGGATAATGGAGGCCATCCTAGAGGTCATTGAATCCGCGAATTTTTCCGGTCCCTGATCGTTAGTGATGGATTCACGTGGGTGCACACGTGCCGTGATGCCGACGCGCTCGCGCATGCCGAGGTCGTGGCTCGGGCGAGGGCGTACAGCAGGTTTCCCGATGCCGCAGGAGTGGAACGACTACAACCTGCGGTGGAACGAGACCGAGTTCGGGGGCGTGAAGGACCTGCGAATCACGCCCAACAAGATCTGGCGCCCGGATATCCTCATGTACAACAGGTAACGACCCGCATCCGAGCCTGTGCACCTGTCTCCACCTGCCCAGACTCGTCTCCACCTGCCCAGACTCGTCTCCACCTGCCCAGACTCGTCTCCACCTGCCCAGACTCGTCTCCACCTGCCCAGACTTGTCTCAACCTGTCCAGACTCTTCTCCACCTGCCCAGACTTGTCTCAACCTGTCCAGACTCTTCTCAACCTGTCCAGACTCTTCTCAACCTGTCCAGACTTGTTTCAGCCAGTTCATACTTGAATCAACCAGTTCATACTTGAATCAACCAGTCCAGACTTGAATCAACCAGTCCATACTTGTCCCAACCAGTCCATACTTGTCCCGACCAGTCCATACTTGTCCCGACCAGTCCAGACTTGTCTCGACCAGTCCAGACTTGTCTCGACCAGTCCAGACTTGTTCCGACCAGTCCAGACTTGTTCCGACCAGTCCAGAGTTGTCCCAACCAGTTCATACTTGTATCAACCAGTCCAAACTGGTCTTAACCAGACCAATCTCAATCTTCCTAGACTTGTATCAACCTGCCTATACTTGTATCAACCTGCCTATACTTGTATCAACCTGCCTATACTTGTATCAACCTGCCTATACTTGTATCAACCTGCCTAGACTTGTATCAACCTGCCTAGACTTGTATCAACCTGCCGACTCGTCTCAAACAGTCCAGACTTGTCTAAACCTACCTGGACTTCTCAACCTGTCCGGACTTGTCTCACCCCGGCCATACGTATCCTTACATGTCTACAATAGTCTCAACTAGTCCAGAGTTTTCTCTCCTACCTGTTTTTTTTACTCTTGGCCATTATTTCGTATAAACAGACCAGTCCGCTGTCTGAACCTGCTCAAACTTATTACAGGCGGTTCTTATACCACCCTATCCTCTGTTACCGTCATGATGGGTGATGTTCGTTACATGAGCAGGATTTTGTTTGAATTCGAACCTCTCTTTCCCCTCTCTAAGTTCCATTGTGTACGAAGACATCATAGAATGTCTATACCTGTATAAATATGTTATTTTCCCTTCCCCCTTGACAACACCTGGGTGAGACCATCACGAGAACAGTATATTGTTATGAGGAGGCCTAGTGGTCACTATGCTGAAGGAAACCCAGGAAGAGCTTCAGTGAGCAGTTCTCAGGTTGGCAAACTTAGCTTGCAAAATCAGATACCGTAAAAAATATGTATGGGCTTAAGATTTTCAAAGAAGATGTTTGGGTGAGTGAACTAATGTGAGTAATTAATCTAACGAAAAGAGATAAAATCGGTAATATTATTGCGATAATACCAATTGACTATTCATGTGAAGTAGTTCACAGCTTTATTGTTATTACTATACTTTCCATAGTAAAAGGTAGGATAATTTGGCACTACAAATGGTTATTGATCTTTTTTAAATTAAAGTTTCATTTTCATAACACACTTTAGTTACTCAAAAAGAGGTACAATTTGATATAGTTTGAGCATAAATGCGTGTGTCGGAATTAAAGCTATTTTTAGAACATATTTTTTTAGTCCTTTTAAATATAATATAAATAAAAAAAGGGTGTATTTTATTCATGTACATTGAGAAGCAAGAAAACAAAAACATTTTCGTGATATTTAAAGCTACAGTTCTCATGATGGTTTCAAAAATATAAAATTATTTTTCTGACTTTTAATTCTTTTATATAATTCTTTTTTTCTGAAATATGTCAACATATTATCCTATTAATATATAAATTTATGTACACAAATTCACAACCTTTAAAGTTGGCATATAAAAGTGGAATTATCAAAGCATGTAAGTTAACCATGATTCGATAAAGCTGAGTTAGTGCATGCTTTATTAAAATCAGCGTCCCTTTTTACAAAAATCAAAGTTTACAAATGTATTTTTTTTTCAATTGTGTAAAATAACTGCAACTGTTATAATAGATAAAAGAACTAAAAAAATATTTTTTTAATTTCGAAGAGAATCCACAAGACACAGAAGTTAGCGAACTGTTCTAGTTGGAACAACATCTTAAAGAGAGAAGCAGCACCACGGTGTAGCTTTATTTACTGCAACTTCTTTGTCTTGTACTGTACCCTGTAAAGTGCCCAATGAAATCAGATTTTTTAAGCCAGTTGCAGACGCAGTGATTCTGGCCACCAACAACGGAATTGGGAAGGGTCTGCTGCCGCAAACAATGTTGGTATGGCCTTCACAGCTAACATTCACACACTCAGGATCCCACATCTCCAATGCCAAACCATCCGAAAGGACAGGATGACTCACAATACAGCATAATAATTTTTTTTTTTTTGCTAAATTCAAACTACACATTTTTACGCGATGGATTTAGTTGCTCATTTTCACGATAGTATTCTGCATGAATTACAGTTAACTTTCTTTGGCAGTCAATAACACTTCTTTAGGGATTTTTTTTCGCTTTGTGTATGTTATATCAAAAAAAATTTATTGATAGAGTTGTTTTCTAAACTACGTAAAAAAAAATTAAAATTGAACAGCACTTGCCTGCAGACTATTCTAAATTAACGGAAGTTGACGTTCTGTTAGATAGATATGTGCCGGAATGTGTGAAAATTTGGGTACTTCCTCGAATCCGTTAAGATTCGTATCACATTTTGAAATGATTGTACTAAGTTATACAACCTAATGTGAGCAATTTCCACGTGCAGTTAGTACACAACACAGGAGAATTAACTAATTTTGATTCGACAATAACGGCCGAACACGTAGGTACTTCAGAGTAAACTTAAGTCAATCCAAGGTGTGCGCATTCATCCATATTGCTACTTAAAAAGAGTCACATACAAAACACATCTATGGAACTACGAACTCAGGTGAGAGTTGAAGGTTACGACCTCACGCCTTTTTGTTTTCTATTTACAGATAACACCTTTTGACCTACTTGCATGCAAGAAAAAACCCGTAATTGGATCGTCGTATATTCAGTCGACCATAATCTCTCCTGCATGAGTGAAAAAAATTTTTAAAAAAAAACGATCTTAACATATTAGCCATATCCCACTTAATTTATTTTTCTCTCTCTTTCTTGAAATCGTGTTGCATGTTTTGTTCTACTCTCTTCTGCGCAATCAGAACTGCCCTCCGACCTCTACTCGAACAGAAAGCTATGGTGGGAGGTACAAACGACAGCTAACCGTTGTTGTGGGCCACATCACATTTTTAAATCAACCTTTTGCCCGAGCGAGGAAGTTCACAGTGCCTCCACTCCTCGCAGCAGTCAATTTTTACCGCAAGGAAAAAAAAGGCAATTTCTGGTTTCGCAAATTTCAATGGGCACCTTCTGGCATTTCTGACGGTGGCGTAGATAATAATCTGTACCTTTTTAACCAGTAAATTTATATTCTCTTTTCAGTTTCGGGCGGGGTCATCATCTGCCCTTTTTTTTCCCCTTCGCAAATTTCATATTATTTTAGTTAACTGACCAAAATTCCAGATCAATGTTTATGGCTGCTGGGTTCTAGGGTTTATATATTTTTAACGAATTTGCTTGTAAAAAAAAAAACAATATTCACTTGTTTGTGGTCAGTGTTAAGTAAGCACTATAATGAAGCTAAGAAAGGAAACTGAAAAGAAAATACAGTAAAACTCATATGGTTGTTCTAACTATTGGAAGTTTGTAAGCATACGTACATAAATAACTATATAAAATAATAACTATATCAACACCCATAATTTGTAAATTATTTTTGTGTATATTTTCAGCTGAACCCCTGGGAAAAAAATATTTATGAGATGTACTTCTACGAATTACTAATTTCCAAATCTTGCAAGTGAAGCAGATTTCTTGAACACAGCAGCCATAAATAAAAATGGAATAATCGTGATTCGTCTTTTAATGCTGGAAAACCTGGCCGCAGTGCAGTTTCTTGACTACGCCATTCGTCTCGCTTTCTGTAAATGTTTGTGGTAGCGCAGTAGGCAAAGATCATTGACTCTTGTTTCTGATGGACATTAGGGCTGTGTGATCCATCCTCGAGACTTGGAGTTGGGGTTGAATTTCCTCGCTTGGAGTGGAAGAGTCCCTGAAAAATTCTGTCATCAACTAAACCAAATATGCTTTAAACTTTTGTTGTTATATGAATTTTTATTTTTGCTAAAAATAAAAAATAAATAAAGGAAATATAAAACAACAATATTCCTTCTTATTTAAAAAAACCCCTTGTTAACAACTTACTTAATATTCTTTTTTTGTATATAGTTAGAAGTATTTGATAAAAAAATAACATACTCCAAATAATTCCTTCCCCTTTCCTGTCCCTTTCCATGAAATAACACATGCATTCCTTTCTTTAACTTAAGATGAACATTGACTTAACTATCGTTCTGTTAAAATATCATAAAACATGCAAGTAAAATAATGAAAAGAAAGAATACTAAAATATACTTGATATCTTCACGGGTGCATTAATATCTGTTATAATATCTAGAAAAATTACATCAACTTAAGTAATATGACACTATCTTTATTTTGACAATTATTGTACAAGTACTTATATCAAGTTGATAGCTGTTTCGGATGCTTTGCTTCATGACATACGTGCTTCTCACAAATTGGCAAATTATTTTAATCTCTTGTTGTAATTTTGCATATTTTAAGTGTAGCGGTATCCTATTTCACTGTCACGACTGAAATATCTATTATCATTCTTTTTGACTAAGTCAAGTTAAATTCAGTATTTGGAAAGTACTGTTGTATTTGTATGCGGTTAGTTATTTAACATAGTTCAAACTACAATCATGTTCCATTAAACAAAACTTACATGAATGCAAATTTGTTTTTTTATGTAATTTCAAAATGAAAGCTTACACTTAACAAAAATTTTAAATATAAATGTAGATAAATTGAAGAGTTTTACTTCACTAAATATTACATGACGAAGTAAAAAAAGTTAGTAGAGAACAATTGCTTTATATGAACTTATATTTGAAATATATTCGTGTACATGAAAAAATAACGCCAGGTGTAGATAAACCAACAAGAATTTAAATATTTATTCATGTGGTGTCATTTACTAAGTTGTTGTACATATGATGTAACAAAATCTTACACATGAAATTTTAATTGTAAGGAAATTAAACTCTTAAGATATAATTTTTTGTTCATTTTGAAACTAATTTATGTTCAGAGAAAGTAACTCTAAAAATAAGATAACATTTTATGTGATGATATTGTTGGCATTATTGTTTATGATAGTGATAATGTTTAAGCCAAAATGCAGTAGTTAAGATGAGCAGCATATTCACAAATGAAAAAATCCATGTACTTTATGTGCATGTACTTAAAATTGTTTATTTGAATTTAATCTAAAAAGAAAAGAAAAAATTAACATATATTGGTTAACCATCATACATTAATATCAAATCACTATGATAGTTATTACCTAAAAAAAGAACTCAAGAGGTAACAACTTGTGTTAATGAACCCATTTATGCCACAAGCGCTGATGAGGGTTTCGACGGGACATACCACACCAACGTTGTGGTCAGACATAACGGTAGCTGCTTGTACGTTCCACCGGGCATCTTCAAGAGCACATGCAAGATAGACATTACGTGGTTCCCCTTTGACGACCAGCACTGTGACATGAAGTTTGGTAGCTGGACCTATGATGGCAACCAGGTAGTACCTACATTGCAGCCCCCCCCACCCCAAGGTCGCACAAAGTCCGCGGCCCGCCCCTGGCAGGAGACGGGCTCTGGACGACTTTGGCCAAAAGAGTTTAAAAAAAATTTTTTTTGAAAGACGAACAAAGCACTTGAACGTATCTTGGCACTGGCCGCCGCCACTCCGAGGCCCGGCGAGATGGGGACTACTCCGTGCCGAGACGCTGTCTTGAAGGGACCAGCCTGTTTGGAGTCATCGCTGTCTTTTTTGGCACAATAAGTAAGGGTGACAACCCGCACGTGTGTCAAATTCCCGGTCACCTCCATGCACAAGGCAGTGAGCGGGCACGCAGACTTTTGTGATTTGTAACGTGTCACCCATCGGGCTTTGTGCGGTGACTACAATGTCATCGTTGGAGAGCTTGAAACCAATTTCGGTGCGCAGAGCTCGGCTTGTTTCAGCAGATGTTGGGCTGGAAGGTTTCCTGACACATTTTCTGTGAAAATTCCCATGTTTGGCTATGTTTAAGTGGCCTCAAATAAAAGTTTAGTGAAATTCCAAAGGTCTTGAAGGAAGGCAATCATTTAGTCATTTTTTTCCCCTTTTCGTGCGATGGAGGAAGTTGATCGAGCTAGGGTTCTGTAGTTTTTTTCCTGTTTATGAAATAAACTTGTGTTTCAAACGCCCCTTGGTGTAATTTCATGCTAGGCAAGCGGGCCACCCCTTTTCAACCCTCGGCAACAGCTATCCGAGATGGGATACGCGTGTGCAACAATTCTACATTCGTCCGTGAGGGTTCCAGAAAGCCAATACCTGGATTTCATTGCTCCTGAAACCAAACTGGGTGGAATCTGACCGTAGGCCTATGTGCCGGCCATTTAGCAAAAACCTTTGAAGGTCTCCCGACCAGCACATACGCCCGTAGTCATTTGGAACTCCGCTCGAAATGGTCTCCCGGCTCAAGACAGCGTCTCTGCACCTCCGCGAATGGACACGAAATTCCGCGGGAAACCTCATCGCGTTCGTTCAAAGTTCCAAGATCAAAAGACACACTTAAGTCGAGTGTTCTGTTCCCACGGCCACTGGCTTCGGAGTGGCGTTTGCAGCACCAGGAGCCATTCTGAATCCACCCGGGGAAGGGCGGATCCAGAATGGCGGTCAGCTATTTACAGCACTCAACATTTTCGAGCTGGCTTCGCGTTTAAAACAGGATAGTTTCAAACACAAACATAAAAAAATTTCTATCGTTCGATATAAACAACAGCGAGACTTGATAATAACTGCTTGATTTCATTTTTTAAAATAGTAATTCATTTTTGTAAGTCAGCATGATGTTTCAGTGAGTAAGTATTATTCTATTGCAATATTTTAATAATGAAAGCTACTTGTTTATGACAATTAAAAATTAGAAAAACAACAAAAAAATACACTCTTTAAATACAATATATGATTAAGATAGTCATTCAATCGTAAGCAAAACATTTGTGCAACACACGAACAATAATGTATTCATAATATTACACACATTATTTTTTCGTGTCAACAAAAGTGTCTGGGGGTACCATGGCTTAAAGTACGATTTTGCATGGAGCCAGTGAAAAGGTGGTATTCTTTGGCTCTACTTCTTACACTCTGCTAAGTACTTCTTACCCTATTGTTTAAAAACCTAAGACAATTTCAAACACATGTAAGGTTTATATAATATAATTTTATACAGGGATAAAGATATTATTTAAAATCGGGTTAATTTTTCAAACAGAATTATTGTCAAGGATGTTTCAGAAAAAACAATTTTCATCGGATAACTTGTATTTATTAAGGTCATTGCAAACTAGTCACAAACTTTAAAAAGTTAGTTAGCCTTATATAACTTTGCTTTACTTTAGGCAGTTATATGCATTCCATTTATTCATAAATTTTCAAGCAATTTATTTTACTTTGGTTGAGTTAATTTTGCTCAAATGAGCAAAGCGATCACTTAATATAAACAGGTCAACTGACACGAAAACCTTAAATGTTTTGTTTCGAAACCTTTTAAGGCATGGGGAGAGTACTAATAGGCAACAATAAAAATAAAACAATAACAGTGTGCTATTATTTCTTTCATTTATATACTTTTCATGTTAACTATTAAAAAAAATTACCAGCTGCTTTTTTTTTTTATTTGAGCATTCCATGTTCGTAATGGTCGGTTTTGAAAGGTCTCTTCGTGGGCTTATAAATAAAATGAATTTGTATTCAGATAGCTTTTTAATATTTTGTATGTAATATGTTAAAATGTATTTTATTTATCCTGTGTAAAACATATTTTCGAGACAAAATCTTGGGAGAGTAACTGAACGTTATTAAGGTTGAGAGACCGCAATGTTCGAAATAATTATGGAACGCAACTATATTTGAATTTATTTTTTTTTTCCTCTTTGCGAAACGACCTAGAGGAAATACCGTTAGCAAGAAGTGCGTCGCCCACGTGGCTGTTGGTAGTCTTAGAAGCTCCGCGGACCCCAGCGAGTCTTAACACGACTCCTGCAGAGACAAGGGAAGGGAGGGGGGGTGGGGGGTGGGAAGTGGGGCGAAAACTGAGGTCGCGCGAAACAAAGCTTCGACTGTAAATAGCTGGCGAGAAGTGCCTGGCGGGACGTTCGAAGCAGAGCCAAAGAGACACCGCCGAGTGTGTGTGTACACCATGCCGGAGAGCCCGGGGCAGGTCTGATCCACTGACTGGTGTGTCGAGCATGAGCGCACCTGAGGACCTCTTGAGGCTGGTCTTCGCTCGCCCAGGGACTACCGTCGCCTCCTCGACGGGATAGTGACAAATAAAAGCATCGAAACACGCCTTTTTTTTTAAATTTAAAACATTTTTTTTATATCGAAACCCTCCCATTGTTGGTTTCCCACGATAAGAGAAACCGCAAAAGAATGGACACTAAAGATGGCATTCATGTGCACACAGACATCAACCATGTCAGATGTTTAACAATTAGATAGCACAATCTTGATGTAAGCTTTTGCACATACACTAATTGCTAAGCATATGTATGTCTGTAGAAGAAAACTACAAAAAAAAACACAAATGACAAAAACACAAATTAGGCAAAAAAAATTGCTGTTGTCAGGATTTAACACCACACAATACTCCACAACCATATTCCTGTTGTGGAGTATTGTGTGGTGTTAAATCCTGACAACAGCAATTTTTTGCCTAATTTGTGTTTTTGTCATTTGTGTTTTTTTGTAGTTTTCTTCTACAGACATGCATATGCTTAGCAATGGCGTATGTCCAAAAGCTGACATCAAGTCATGCACTTCCATTGCACAAATCTTTCAAAGATAGACAGCACAAAGAATTCTGTGGAAGGAATTATGGAAAAAAAAAAATATATATATATATATAATCACGGCACTGACTAACACAATGCGTGGGCTGACAACGACGACATTTTTGTGACTGTGGAACAAAGAATAATAATCATACATCAACCTTGGGCAAGGCGACGAACAAGCGAATCCAACGACGCTGTGTTGTCCGAGACTTTTTTTTTTCTGTTCCTGTTACAACTGTCTCGTTATCAGCCCACTGTGATTGTCTGTGCTTTGATTAAAAAAAAATTCTAATTCATTCTATGGAATCCTGTGTCCTGTATATTCATTTAACATTTGACATCGACTGATTTTGTATTTTTTTTTTCTTTCTGGGTAATGTGTATTCTTCTTGATTGTCCATTCTTGTGGTTTCTGTATGCCATACAGTGAAAACCAACGATTGAGTAAGTCCGTAAAAATGTTTTAAATTTATCTTTACCATGTCAAGAATTATTCAAAGAATGTAAAATATTTTTAGTTAAATATTAGAAGAATAATTCAATTGTTTGTACTTCAATACAAAATTAATTTCCTAATTTTAAAATTTTTTTGCAGAAGTCATTGCATAATTATCAATAAATTTAACCATCAGTAATTATATTTTAAACAAAAGTCCCTGGTTAAGCACAGAGCAGCCTTAAAGGTACTTAATTGTAGAATAAAAATAAACAGCTCTCGATGATATTTTCCTTTGTGATAGTTCCTCATTTTTGAGTAAGTGAATGCGTATTGTATACAAAACTTAAAAACTAGAGGTAAACATTGCTATATAAGCTTTATTTTCAGCTATAGATCCTAAATACTGTATACATAACTTATCTGTACAAAATTATTTTCTTTCGTATGTAAAACCTACTGATGTTATTTATCTTATGTGTGTTAGTATGTATGTATATATGTATGTGGTATTGATCGTACAAGCTACCTTGGCTGTAAGGTGTGTGTTCTTGCATGTTTTTCATTGTGGTTTGAGTGAAAGTAATATTTTATCGTTTGTGGAAAAAAAATCCAATAAAAATACTTTTTACAAACAAAAATGCATAATTTATTTCAGTAAAAAATTAAAATGCTTCGTTATGGTCATTTTTAGACAGAAACAATCAAAATTTTTACTCAAACCATAATTTAATTTTTTAAACTGTATTATGAGTTTTATAAAACTGGCATATTAAAATGAAATTGTCGAAAATATTGATTGCATGGAAAAAGCTTATAACACTCGTATGCACGAATATTATTTAAAATTGTGGGTATATATATATATATATATATATATATATATATATATATATATATATTCTGTTTATGTTGTGATTGGTTATTACCGCATTGGGTAAAAAGTTTTATTTTTATTTTTAGATTTATTACATTTAAATGTGATTGCTTTTTTTTAGTATAGATGATTACTTTTCAAGTAGAATTTGTAACTTCCATGACACTTTTCTTATCTTAAAATAGTACTGGTTTTAAATCACGTTTTAGTCAAAGGCGATGCAAGTTATTGATGCGTTGTATACGCGTTTTCCTGAAAGACGTCATGTTATAAATGAAATGTCAAGACACGCCTGTTTTGTGAAATTTTTGTCATTGAATTTTAGTGTAAATATAATTTATTCATTTTTTTAATATTCTAAAATAATATTTCCTGTTCCCATTAAAAATTTGTTATATTTTTAACACATAAAAAATTAGAAAAAATGTGAGCGAGTCTTTTAGTACCTACTTGTCAGTGATGTGTAATATCTAACCTCGGTAACAAGCAAATTCATGTTTTCTCAAGTTGCAAATATACTTAAAAAACGAAACTTGGACATGAAATTTAACTTAGAATGCTTAAAAATAATGACAAGCGTAATAAATATAAGCAAATTCTGTTTTAAACTACAATTCTAAACGCGAATCACACGTATTATCCGCACCCACCGCTAGAATTCTCTGCCCGAGCAGCTACGTTGACTATCGAATCATTCCATTTGCACAGAGAAATTTTAAAACTATACAATAGAACGACTTCGTCAAAAAAGAAAAAGACTTGAAAAATTACTGAGCCCCGGCTTTGGACCTGATTTTTGACAAGTAGTTTTATTAAAATACTGCCCATCTTGTTAAAATTCATTAGACAGTTAATAGTATAAAGTTTTTTTTACATCTTTGTGAACTTTGGTTCGCGCCACCCGCCATAGATGGCAGCACACGTGGTTGTTACACTTGACTTCCGTCGCATTCACGCAGTTGCACATTAAAAAAAAAAAAAAACATCGTCGCCATTTAAGTTCTTGGTCAGCATGAAAACGTCACTTTAAAGAGTTTTATTTTTTCATAATATTTTTTTTTTGAAGTAGAGGGTCCCTAAATCCCCTTTCCTCTTTGGGCTTTTCCACACCCACCAGACTCTTTGGTAAAAGTAATTGGCCCTGGGCCTCGTAAAGTCTGGGACTGCCACTGGGAGGTTCTTGAGCCACTCGCGAGTTGGCCACATGGCTCCCCGATCAACCCCCAAAACCACGTTGGAATCAGTCTCCTGCGTCGTCGGAACTGCGTCCACGGTAAGAAGGCACTCCTTGTCTCTGGCCGGGACGCGCGACAAGCTCCAGAGGCCATTCACGGGATCGCGCCAAGGGCGACACGGGTTCGGGCATCTTCGCCTCTACGCGCCAGGCACAGATACGACGCGCAGTCTTCGGCGTCGGTGACAGTGCCTCTGCGGGGATTCAAGCGTCGACACCGTAGTTTTAAAGGTTGAACATCGGAGATAAAAGGCCTCTTGAAACTTCCCTTGTACCATTTACAATATACTGCGTGTAGAATTCTTCGTACCTAAAAACGTCCGTGAAATCCCTCCGTTTTAGCTTTTTTTTTTTTCACATCCTAAAAACATTCACGGCATAGATGAAACTATGAAATGAAACTTGATTAGACAAGTGCAATGGCTCTTAAAAGCCTTTAATACATCTCGAGCGGTTTTTAGATGGTGCGTTAACACCTGGAGGTCTCTGCACACCATTTGGCGACCAACTTAAGGCGATTACCTTAACATAATCCACAGCAAGGTGGCGAAGCGGTAAACTCCTAAAAATGTTCACTTTCTATTTACAAAGAACCCCGGTTTAAAATTATCCAGGGATCTTCGTAAATTTACATATATCTTAATAAATTTACGGACACTGAATTCACTTACTTTGGACATGAATCCGAAAGGATATTCTTGGGGTATTAACAGAACATTTAAAAATTGACTAAGTCCACAGCAGTAACACCCCTATTTTGTCCAGGTGTGAGTTTACCTTTGTTCAGAACGAAATATGCAACTCGGAAGTCAAAGTACAATGTAGTTTCTACGAAGATTCGGCTGTTTGAAATTACGAAGACCTTTTCGTTTGAGTTAAATTCTTCGCTGAAAAGTCTGTAAATTTACTGTAATTTCCAACAGTGTAGGAACTAGACTTACATTCAGAGGACTCAGGTTCGAATCCCCAATCTGGTTATCTCCTGATTTGTGTTTCCCCGTGGTGGTGTACATAATCACTATTGGTCAAAAAGCTGTGCGGTTTCCTACCAGAGGCCTCGGTCGATTACTTCAACCAAAATCCATTATCTGTGCCGTCAGGTCTAACCGTATTTAATTCCCTGAGTCAAAACATTCACATGGACATACACCATTGCTGGTTTTCACCGTATGTCATAGAAATGCCACAAGAATGAACTTGCAAAACAAAAACAGCCAAAAAAAAAATGACTTCGAATGTTAAATGAATGGATAGCAATCAAAACCGCCGAAGGATTATGTCAGAAAAGAAATCGCGGCACAGACGAACACAGGATGCTGACAACGATGAGACAGTTGCAACCAGAAAAAGAAAAAATACAGACAAACAAGAACCTTAAACATCACATTGACAAACAAAAACAACGATAATAGAACACAGTGACAACACAGCACGCAAAAGTGAACCAAGCGATGTGACTAAATAGATGTTCTGTACAACAAAACGACGACAGTGCAGACGAACACAGTAAGCTTTCTGAGACAAAACATGTGCAACATTTCGGGAAATGGCATCTGTTACCGTCATCAGGCACAAACATACTGATAGTGGACACTGGAAAAACGAATATTTATATTTTTTTTTTGCAAGTGCTCCCATTTAATTTTGAGACAACCTTTTCAGTTAGCCAGTATTTTCCATTTTTCTTTCTAATGTATCCAATAAGGGACTAGCTTAATGCGCTTAACTGAGTCAGACTTGACAGTGGTTGCAAAGAGAAATTGTCGTTTTATACCAAGAGGAAATAAGAACATAAAGCCACAGCAGATAGTTACAAAAGAACTGCATGCATATTATTTACAGTAGAATCTCATTACTAACTACTTACAGGGACCTCAAGTTTTTGTACTTGGTACTTACTGAAAGTACTGTACTGAAAAATACATATACATATCATCATTACAAAGCGAAAAATCATAAAATAAATCAAAAAGTGTTATTATGAGATACAACATTATGATTTAGCGAATATCTGACATCAGTTTAAATAATTGTGTTTCTGCATAACTTAAGTTTTTTTTTTAAATCTGTTATTTCAGTTTGATTTAGAGTTTGAATAATGCTCTGTTAAACAAAATGTTCTGTGTAAAAGAAAAACTTCCTGATCTCTTCTGGAACCTTTTCGTGTTTAGAGATGAATTTGTTCAGTTTTTATAAGCTCAGAATAGCTTCCGTAGCTGCACAGGTAGCTCCTCACAGTCAGAATCATCATCTGATTCAGCTTTAGATGAGTGTGATCGAATGATTTCACTAATGATGTCGCTGTTAGACAACACTGGTGTTGTTTCTATTTCATTATCCACAGAGACATAGTCTGTGAATGAAACAGCATAAAACTTCATGGAGGCTGACGCTTCTTGCCACACTTCAGGGTCAATGTCATTGCTTTCGCATGCTTGTGCTGTATTGTAGCTTGCATCCTGGTCTGATGAAGTTGGCAATAGTTTCCTGTTGAACATTCCACCATCCTGTGATCATCTCAATTGCCTGACGAACATTGATGGTGGTGGTCACTCTCAACCTAATGTTGATGAGCAACCTCAAAACAAGGCATTTTCGAAAATGTACCTTAGCATTCTGAATAATGCCTTGATCAAGGGGCTGTAACTGAAATGTGCAGTTCAGTGGCAGAAACATCAGTTTGATGTTTTCCAGTTGAACAACAACACTGTATGCTGCGCAGTTGTCTATTAACAAAAGATTTTTTTTCATTTTTTTTTCTTCATATCCTTATGTTTTTCTCCAGCCAATTTGAGAAGAGTTCTCTCGTCATACATTACAGGTGTTACTAGCATAATTTGCAGGAAGATAAACTCCCTTGAAGCACCTGCGAGTCTTGTGTTTACCAATGATAAATGGCCTCCTGTGGCATTGTAACGAATCAACACAGACAACCTTTCCTTTGCTTTTTTTTTTCCTCCAGTGCATTTTTCTCATTTATATGCTATTGTCCTGTTAGGCAGAAGTTTGTAAATAAAGGCATTTTCATCATAATTGAAAATATTGTTCAATGAGTACGACTTACAAATAATCAACAGCTTTTCTTCTTTCCACTGGTTTGCTGCCTTTGTGTCTGCACATTTATGCCCCCCCCCCCCCCCCCACCTCACACTTCTATGATATACCATGGAAGTTCCCAGAAACAGTGCAACCACCCTGAACTGGTTTAGAAGGCTTTGGTGTCCATAAGCAATTCAAACTGTTTTGCTTTAGCTTGTAACATTGGGCTAGTTAATTGAACATTTATTGATCGTACTTCTTCAACCATTTGTTCAAAGCATCTTCCAGACCTAGGTGATCTCAGGAACGAAGCCTTTTGTTGTCACAACCAAACAAAAATCCTTAGTACTTTTTTTTTAATTTTTGCCCGGTCTGTTACCAATCGTAGTTAAGGTCTTCGCCACAATGCCATGAGTCTTCGCAATTGCGACCTGCTTTTGTCCTTAGTTCTCTGAGAATTTCTACTTTCGTTTCTGTTTATCTTCAGGGTTACTCATTTTTGTAGCACAAACACAGTGAGTTATTTAAAAAACTTAATGCGAAAATAATTTCAAAACAATAACAATCAAGGCACGGACTTCAAACAATACATTAGCATGATACTTTCCTTTGAAATAATACCCTTTTCTCTCGAATTTCAGTGATTCGATGTATCGAATTGTGTTGCGTTGTTCACATCGCATATTAAATACGTTAATCTATGGTAATCCGCGCGAACGTTTGTTGGTTTGTTTGTTTGTTTGTGTGTTTTTGTGTTTGTTTGGAGGTTTTAGAGGTTAGAAATTAAGTTGCGGAGGTATGATTGATTTCTGTTTGTTTGTTCTGTAACATTAACCATGTTGTTGGAAATTTATTTACTAGTTTAAGTAAATTTTGGAGTAGCAATGTCGCGCTAAGGTATAGTGAAACTGTGGAGGAAGGGGCAGACCTGGCAGAGGACTTGCAGAAACTGGAGTGCTGGTCGAGAGAAAATGAAATGGGTATAAACGTAGGGAAAACAAAGGTGGTGAGGTTCACGAGGAAGAGAAGGGTGGAGGGAAAAGTGTACTGCTGGAAAGGACAGGTGATCCAGGAAGCTGAGGAGTATAAGTACCTGGGAGTGATCCTGCAGAGCGACTTGGGGTGGGGAAAGCAGGTCAAGAAGGTGGTGAAGAAGGGCAGAATGGGGTCAGGGCTGCTTAGCAGGACACTGAAAGGGACAGGTAGGAATGTAAAGGAAAAGGCGTACGCGACATTGGTACGGCCAGTGTTGGAGTATGCCGCGGCGGTGTGGGACCCCTATGTGGAGAAGGAAATTGAGGAGTTGGAGAGGGTGCAGCGCAATGCAGCGAGATGGGTGACGAATATGTGGAGGAGAAGGGAAGGTGAAGGCAGGACGGGGGAAACACACAGACCATCGGTGATGATGAAGGAGCTGGGGTGGGACACACCGCAAGAAAGGAGGAAGGTGGAAAGGCTGGTGAGAATGAATAAGGTAATTCGTAGGGGGGAGGGGGGCTGGGGAAAGCTGGGAGCTAGGTTGAACAGAGGGCTGTATCGAGGAAGGAGGGATCATGAGTGGAAGATTCGGAGGGAATGGAGACGGACAGAGAGAGGAAGACAGGTATTCCTTGTGAGGACGGGGCGAGATTGGAACGAGCTTGAGGGGAGGACACTGGATCTGGGAGGAGGGAAGGACTTACGAAGGAGGCTCCAGAGGGGGGAGGAGTGAGGGTAGTTGGGGGGTGGGAACTCCTTGCCACCAGGCGGATGCCCAATTGCAGGTGTAAAATTATTATATGATACTTTAAACTGAAACAATTTTGCATAGAAAATATATGATTTTCGGCTGGGATTTTAAAAAAAAACAACGTTAAAGTGAAAAATACGTTTTAGTGAGGTACGTTGTATCAGTATTCTAATGGTAAATGAAGATATGACTTTTGAATAATACCTAAACAAATTTCCTCTTGTTGTGTGATAACCCTTCTCGAATTGGCCAGAATGGATTACCGGAAAACAAAGGTGTGCTGGAAAATAGCTTTGTAGCATGTAAACTTATCTTTTTGCATGTTAGTTGGCCGCACGGGGCACGTAGCATGGATGTATTGAGCATGCCACGCATGAGTGCCCCTGTGCAACTCAGACGGGTTCAACACGTGGTGTGACTGTTTCTAGCTCGACCTGGTCCTCAACTCGGAAGAAGGGGGCGACCTCTCCGACTTCATCACCAATGGGGAGTGGTACCTCCTAGGTGAGATGCTTTCATGACGTGTTTACCAATGTCTAGAACAAAACATGCCACTCAGAAGTCGGAAACGGCATAGTTTGTACTAAGATTCATTAGTTTGAAATTACATAGTCAACTTTGTTTATTTGAGTTATTCTTCGTTGAAATTTCCGTAGATTTACTAATATTTCCAACAGTCTGGGAACTGGACTCACGTTTCAGAGGACTTGGGTTCGAATCCCCAGTCCGATCATCTGATTTAGATTTCCCTGTGGTGTTTTACGTAATCGCTGTTGCCCAAAAAGCTGTGACGGTTCCTTACCAAAGGCCTCGGTCTATTACTTCCCCAAAATCCATTTGTCGTCATGTCTAACAGCCTTTAATTCACTGAGTCCAATAATTTCCTGATTATATATTATATTATTAATTTATTGTAGAGGGAGGGCACGTTGGTTGATATTATACTTAGTAAATTATCAGCTCCATGTTGCCAAGGTTTTCTAGAGGATGATGATGACATTGACGATGACAATGACTATGTCGATGAGATGGTGGTATTATGATACTGTGATATGATACAGATTATGGAGATAATATGATATTAATGACATTGATTTCCATGTTTTTCGTGTCTTTGATGATGATGATGATGATGATGATAATGGTTTTGATCATTACGATGATACCTTGACAATTGTGTCCAAGCACGGTGAGTCCCGGTAAGGCCACGATGGCACAACATCGCATTGCACCAGGGTGTTCTCACAGTGAGGGTGGTGTACCATTGCCTTCCGTGGCATGAAAGTGAAGGGACACCTCCGCACTGGGTACGGAATTTATTGACAGCCAGGAATTGAACTCGGTGCCTTAAACACAACATCCAGAAGCTTCAATCACGGAGATAGCAGGCCTGATTACATAATATATTATTTTTTAATACCTTATTAATGTGTACTTAACCTTTTGCTATAGTGGCACAGTGAACAAGAATAGATTTTGACTAAAATGTACCTATGTAATAGTTTTGTTCGGTTTGTTCAATATGTAAGATGTTACCCTAATTTATGATACTAGTTTTATAATAAATAACAAACTTTCTATTTCCTACCAACCATGTTTGAATGTGGTTTTCTAATTTAGAAAGCTTACTGGTAGATAGCTTGTTAAGTAATTTACTTACCAAATTTAACCTTTACTTACCAAACTTAACATAGAGCCGTGTTGACACAACGATAGATCTTAGACAGTTATAACCGAAAGTGACAAGTTACTGACAAGATAAATAAATATAGTACATGCTTTCGCTATATTTGTGGTTGTTTATTTAATTAGATACAACTAAGAGAGTGGTTAGGTGGGAGGAAATAAGTTAGGAATTGGTTAGAGTATACCACTGAAAGAGTTAGCGTATCTTTAATTTTGGTCAACTAGATGAAACCTTTTTATTGTGTATTGACATCTTTTTTGAAGTTACTCTTTCTAGCAATTGGTTAGAAAAACAAACTGTAGCTTTATAAACATTTTTTATAGCTTTAAAATAACTCTCTAGGAATAATCGCAACATGTCATCATGAAGTGAGTATTGATGAAACAGAGATGTTGACAACATTAACAAAAACACTTTTCCATTATCCATATAGGAAATGGCAGTGGTGATTCGTTCTTATTTTGACTTAAATTATTAATGTTACAAAAATCACAAAAATTAAACGAGCACATCAATAATATAGAGCAGAGAGTTTGGACGACAGTATTATAAAGCACACTCATGCGTTTAATGTTAGGGTTGCAATAATTAAGATAGTGGTAATATATAAGACCTTAATTTTTTAATGAAGATTACTTGTGATCAGTTTTTTTCCTCTTGTTTTAACATTACTAAATACACATATTTTCACTCCATTAGGGATGGCTTTTTGAACAATGTTAAAACATGCTCTTCTTTCTTTTAATGTAGATCATGCCAAATGTCATAGAGCTTGTGTATATTTGTTTACATGCATAGTCTTCAAAAAATCAAACTTTTTTCCCAGTTATTATAATTATAATTTTCAGAAATTGTAATACACTTGTACCCCTATTTCTAACGTAGATATGTTTAGATCAAACTAGACTGTTCACCGCCTCACTTTTTTCCACCAAGCATAGAAAAAAAAAAGTTTTATTTTTATTTTGAATATTAAATAAATATTAAAAATATACTTTCCTTAGTTATAGATTTGGTTATATCCGTTGTCCTTATAAGATCAAACTTATACTGTATTTACGAACTTGAAGGTTAAATCTCAAAATCTCTAATAAAAAATGTAATTTATTTCCAGTTCAGATTAATAATGCCAAATTTGTCCATTGCTTATAAATATTCCGATAAATGACAAACTTTTATATAACCAAACCAACACTCATTGCAACTCATTAGGAATGTAATTTTTTTTAAATATGGTAAAATGTAGAATAAATGACTAATTTTATAAGTATAGTAAATGCTAAGATCTTATCTCCACTAATGTACATTCAGTGATATGATTTTTCTTTACTTTATCAAAATAACCCTATTTTAACCCCCCTTAGAGATAAATTTGCAAAAAATTATCAAAAAAGCTGGTTGTACATCCGTATTTTTGGTAGATTCCGAAGAAAGACTACCTATTGAAGCCATTACCATGGTGCGACTTCCAGAAAATTTTTGCATAGTTTTTCATATCATTTTCTCCAAACTCCATAATCATTGTCAATTCAAAACTTTATATATATATCACATTTTTATGGACACAATAACTGCTGTAATTTTGCACTAATCACTTCCAAATTGATACATAAAAGAAAATAATGGAAAATCTCTGTTGTGTAAGTATGTTGGTTAAATCTGACTAAAGGGGTAAAAATGAGGAAAGTATTTTTTAAAAAAACAGACAAATCGCTATAACTCCCTTAATATAGAAAATATTGCATCAGTATGAAGTTTTTACAGTAATAATAGAATAATACCAGAAACTTTTGTCTAAATACAATTTTGTTACGACCAGCAATAACTGCAAAAGGTGAAAAAACAGGGGTTGAAGGTCAAAACTTTCATAACTCCCTTAGTAGGAACGTTGTAAAATTTGTCAAAATTGTTTCTGAACCTTTTAAATATTATCTAAAACTTCTGTCTGAAACAATTTATAGTAAGACAAACTATTACAGCAATGGGTTGAAATTTAAAAATAATCATAACTTCCATACCATGTACACTATCAAATCTGTTCCTACTTATTTTAAACCTTCTAAATATTACATAAAACTCCTGTCAAAAGTACATTTTTATACAACCAAACATTACTGTAAGGTATGTAAATAACAAAGATTGAAAGACAAAAAGAAATGATATGTCCTTTACAATTTGTTATAAAAATGCTAAACATTATTTAAAACTTTTGGCTGAAACAATTTTTGATGAGATGTACTATTACTGTAAGTGGTAGAAAAGAACAGAAGTTTAAGTTAAAAAAAAAAATCCTTAATACATGCACTATCAAATTCATTCAATATTATTTTAAAACTTCTGAATGGTATAAAATATAGTGTTTGAAGATCAAAAAATTCATAACTAACTTAGTAGGCATAGTAGGAATTTAGTTATAAGTTGTTCAATGCTGAATACGTTGAATTAAAAATATTATATACATTTTTGCTGTGAAAAATCCATAACTATTTTAGTATGCATAGTATGAAATCAGTTCTAAGATTTCATTGCTGAATACACTGCATAGAATATGAAGTGTTTATATGTTTTCCTGAATCTGTACCGAAGGGGAATTTTTTTAAATTCTCAACCAATATCTTACTGTGTGCTTTATTAGCATCAGAGATCTGATTTTTTTTTATTATAAAACTGAACTTACCACTTTTTGCATCTTTAACAATCCATTTTCAAAACACATAACATAAATCGATCGTTCAAATGTGTAATATCACCTGCTTCGTGAAATACTGTTTTAATTACAAAATCATTTTAACACCCTTTTCACTCTCTTAGAGGTAGACTTTTAGAAAATGATAAAATATGTTAGTTGTGCTTGATTATTTACTATTCATACCCAATATATTGCCTCCTGTTTAACTAGCTTTGGAGGTATGTTATTTTTATATGTTATTTCTTCCCTTTAACGGTCTAATTTTTAGAGTTAGAAAACATATATTCGTAACTATGTATGCATTTTGTTCATGCTCAATTTCTTATACCCTGCTCTAGTATATACAAATTATTTCTTGGTTCATTTTCAACCAAACTTATAATCATAATCCTTTATTAACATTTAACACATAGTGCAATAGATTTTTTTGTATAATCTTAAGGGATGTAATTTTGCCAAATGGTGAAGGCAAATACATATCAATAGGATCAACAATTGCATCGACGGTAAATGGATTAGTTTCACCTGCTTGAGGTCTCACAATACTGTCTCTAGAGTAAGACAATGGCTACAGGATGCGAATATTGCATGTCATTGCGAAAGCAACTCTAGGGTATATGTAAGTGTAGGTTTCCCTGCAATGTGGCGTTAAGCGCATGTTTGTGATTTTTGCCATTGTGTGGTAGGGATGACTGACATAAGTGTAAGGTTGTGCGCTAAACCGCTGTGCGGTAAGTATAACTGACTCAAGCGTGAGGCTGTGTGCTAAGCCATTGTGTGGCAGGCATTACTAACATTTAAGAGTGAGGTTGTGTGCTAGGCTGTTGTGAAAAAGGCACGACTGCCTCTTGAGAATGTGGTTGTAAACTGTGCGTGTGTGGCTGGCAAATGTTATTCTTAATATGTGGTTGAGCCCTGTGCTTATGTGGCAGTCATGACTGATTTTAGCATATATAAGAGTGTGCCGTGTCATTGAGCAATGACCATGCCTGACTACTAATTGTGTGATTGTACACTGTGTAGTCGGCAAGAGACACTAATAAGAGTGTGGTTGTGTGATCATGCACTGTGCCATTGAGCGACAGGCATGACAGACTCTTTAGACGTGGTTGTGTGCTGTTGTGAGGCGGGCTTAACTGACTCTTAAGCATGCGGTTGTGCGCAGGCATGCCGGGCAGGAAGAACACTCTTACGTACTCGTGTTGCCCGGAGCCGTATGTGGACGTGACCTTCACCATCCAGATCAGGCGCCGCACTCTCTACTACTTCTTCAACCTGATAGTGCCCTGTGTGCTCATCTCGTCCATGGCGCTGCTGGGCTTCACGCTGCCTCCCGACTCGGGCGAGAAGCTCACGCTAGGTGAAGTATATCCCTCCCGCTAGCCGGGCGCACCTGACTCAAACGAGACACTTGCTCTAGGTGAAGTATATCTCTCCCGCTAGCCGGGCGCACCTTACTCAAACGAGACACTTGCTCTAGGTGAAGTATATCTCTCCCGCTAGCCGGGCGCACCTGACTCAAACGAGACACTCACTCTAGGTGAAGTATATCTCTCCCGCTAGCCGGGCGCACCTGACTCAAAGGGGAAATCACACTAGGTGAAGTATATCTCTCCTACTAGCCAGGGGCGACCCGATTCAAACGAGAAACTCACGCTAAGTGAATTTATCTCTCTCCCACTAGTTGGGCACGCCCGACTTAGAAAATAAGCTCGGGCTAGATGAAGTATACATACATCTCACCTGGTAGCCAGGCAGAATGCATTCTGTATTATTTACTATTTAGAGTCATATTAATGTTGCATATTAGTTTACATTTAATGTGTGCTATTATGGTTCTGGAAAATATGCTCATTAAATATGAGGTTAGTAGGATTAGGACACTGGACAGAATTATGCATAGGGCAGTCTGGAAAAAAAAATGAAATTGTGACTGAAGAGTGGTGTACTTTTTTTATGTTAACCTAGCCGTTATTGAGGGCACTCAGGTGTGATTTTTATCAAAAAGTAAAACAATACGAAAAACATTTTGTTGTAAGAAAAATTTTTGTAAATAAAGAATTTTGGAGTCTTGCTAAAATATTATTCATAAATTTGCAATTCGAGTAGCTTTAGTGTTAATCCAGTAGTGTACAATTACAGGCTATGAGTAAGTTACTAATTTAAAATTTGGTTTCGTGTAGTGTTTAGAGGCTTCAGAATAATGTGTGTGATGTGCAGTTGACGCTACAAGCTCTTGTTCAGTGTCACCATAGGAAGTGCAAATGGAACAAACAACACCGTATAGCAATGCCGTAACACCACTCTCATCCTGATCGCTAAACTTTCAGTTTCACTTCAAAAAGAATAGCGCGGGTTTATCAACACAGTGATGTGAAAAAACAGGAATATATTTAACACTCACTCTATATCTAATGTATTTTCACTCTTTGCCTGGTGCATACTACCTCAAAAAAAAAAAAAAAGCAAATAGCAGACTGGCACACAGCCGGCTGGTACACTGAAACTGCACAACGTGCACAGAACAACTATCAAAGCCCAACAAAACCTCGGCTATTATAAGACATTTTTCTTGTTTACTCACCAGCGTAAAATTTCTTGCAGAAGTAAGCATGCCATCTCTAGTTCAGTAAAGACTTTTGTGACTTCAGTGAAGAGTTTTGAATAGATGATTTATATACATATTTTTGATCTTTAAAATCTAAGATCTCTGTATTCGGCATTTGGTAGGAGTAATTTTGTGAACGGAACGGAAATGAGTAACCACAATGTTGCCATCTGTGGCGGATAGTGCGAACGAAAATTCACAAAGCCAAAGGAAATTTTGTTTAATATTAACTTTTAATGGATTTTAAGAAGATAGGCAGTAATAAATAAAATTCCTTGTCAAAAATCAGGTACACAGCCGGGGTTTAATTCTTTTTTCAAGTCTGTTTGGCTTTTATTGAAGCAGTTTCACTATATAGTTTAAAATTTCGCTCTGCACATCGAATGATGCGATAGTCGACTTAGCTGCTCCGGCAACGAATTCGAACAGCGAGTGCGGAAACTACATGCGATTCGCGTCAAGAAATATAGTTGAAAGGACAATTGGCATATATTTATCACACACTGGATTATTTTAAATAATTCTACGTAAAATTTCATGTCCGAGTTTTATATAATAAGTGTATTTGCAACATGAGAACACGTGAATTTGTCTGTTACCGAGATTAGATGTTAAAAATCACTAGCAAGTACTGAAAGAATAATCACCTTTTTCTTTTTTACCTAAGACTTGTCTCATGCTGACAGGCTAATTGTGCTATGATTATGGCTTGGAAACTTAACTAAAGCTAAATTGGTAACAAAGAACTTCATCGGGATTTCGATTCAAGGGCTTTGTGGACCGTGAGCTGGCTGATATGTGCCAACTACACTGCTGGTACTGGTGGTGGAAAAAATATATAAAAATAAAAACTTTTTTTATCATACCTTAATGAATAACAATACCTTAGATCTTAAGTGACTAGTGTACTTGTTTTATGCTAATAATTTTCCAGAAACTAAAAGTGCATGCAAGTTTAATGTTACTGGTTTAAGAGTGTTAAATAGACCCGTCTTGAGTGACAAAATCTGTGATATTTTTTTTCTTGTGATTCGTGTAACATAATGAATATACAAAGTAACAAAAATAACAACAAAGGTTTAACAATTGTTTGAATTTTTTATAATCAAAGTAATGCTGAATATATTTTTTAAATATAATGAAATCATCTATTTGTGCCTTGAGATTTTACAGTTAGTTGGAAAATAACTGATTGAAAAATATTTTGTTGTAGTTTTTTTTAAACATAGTATAGTCACAGCATAATTTTTTTTTGCTTCATTTTAAGCAGAAAACTATTGGTTTGTTTCTCATGATACTCACCATAACTAAGGCATTAGCTTGAACGTTGCTTGCTAAAATTACATTTACCTTGAACCCTATAGAACATACAGAACACAAGTGTTTGTGTTCTTAATAAAAAGAAAAAGTCATACAAACACTAACGGTCCAAATATGAACAAATTAATTTTGAATGAATATTTAAAAAATAAAAAATAAAAAATACTGCCTTTGTAGGTCTACGTTAAGTGTCTGTATGTTCGTGAGTGAAGTAATTTAATTCATCATAAAAATCTTTATTATAAACAGAAATACGTAGTTTTTTTTGTCTACCACCTGTTGTCAAATATTTTCGTACAACCCGCTTTAAAGTATATCTTTCACTAAAATTGGTTTCAAAATTGTTTTTCTAACTCTACACACAAATTTAATAATACAGAATAAGTTTTATCTATTAACGTTTTATTGTTTTACTGAGACTGAAAAGTTCATAACATTCTTCATAGTGTTTTTAATATATATTGTCACTTTATTTGTACGATTTGTCTAGCTTCAGTGCCTATTTTAAAGTCAAAAAGATATTAAATATGTCATTATTGCCAGGGTTCATCATCAGTATTTTTTTCTATTTGTACTTATTTGATTGATTTATGTTTGTGAAACGTTTAACGAATTGCAATTGCACAATTTATTCATTACAATAGAAAGAGTAATGGTATTGTAATTAATTAATAATTATTCTTTAAGTTTCAGAAAACAAAACTATTTCATGTATATCATTAATGTTGTGCAAAATATGTTTTTAAACTCTTTAAAATAATTTAATAAATATCATAAGATATAAGATATAGACATGTTGTATAAACAATTGTTTTAAGCACTGATAAGATGTATATTTTGGTACTCTTGATAAAATAACAGACATCGCTAAGCGCTATACCTTAAAACTTTATTTTTATTTTATTTCAAATTATTATTTTTTTATTCTCACTTCAACTTTCACAATAAGTATGCCAACATACCACTGGAAGAAATGCAATACTCTCCCATTCCATTTCCTTTTCTGCTCCTATCCTGCATTTTAAACGTCTTCTTCAGACACTCACAACCTCAACAGAGCAAAATATCCTCTTTTATTTCTTTTTTGTGAAAATTAGTAATTAATGAAGACATGTTTCCAATGTTCGTATGGAAGCTTAAACATCTCCCCTGCAATACAATTATGAGATTAATAATAATAATAATAATAATAATTTCAAAACAAAATATTTTTTTTTGTTTGTAATCATAATAAACTTTTATTTTAAAAAATAATCTTAAACGACACAGATACATTTTGTCAAAATGCTAAACACAAACAACGTAAAAGTTTAAGAAAATTATTCATTAAAATTTTAATGAAGGGCAGTGTGTGATAAAATAATTCTCCATGGCGAAATTTGTTGTGATTTTTACTGGAGTGCTGAAGTGAGCTTTTCTGCCCCTCCTTAACCATGTACCTTATTCCTACATCGTATTGTTTCCTTTTAAGAATGTCAATATCTGAACCATTCCAAGCATCTCGGCGTGTTCGTTTTCCCAGTGATATTTAAAATTCTGCTATTTTTTTAATTGCTTATTCAGATAATTTGCAGACCGTGCAAGACCAGAGAAGGCAGAATTGTCGTACAAATCTCTGGTTGCACTCGAAACAGATCAAGTTGTTTACGGTTACTAATGCATTTAGTGGTTGTCTGTTGCTCCAGGAAATATTTCAATGTCCAAACCAATTAACTAACAATCTTAAGTGATCATTAAAACAATAATAAACCTTTAAAGATCGCATTGGTTTAACTTTTTTCCCTGCCACTAACGCCAATCAATAAACCTACAATTCAATGTGCAAAAACCTAAATTCCAGATATAGCATTTAAAAAAACTAAATCTAATAATAACTTGGGCAACTGCCGTGTCACATGAAAATATTGGTTGGCATCAAAATACTTCCTGGAGGTCCGTTTTTTTTTTATAGAAAAGAGAAAATTTTGAGGAAAATTAAACTTGTTATCAAATCTTGCTTACAGGGGTCACCATACTCCTTTCATTAACAGTTTTTCTCAACCTTGTGGCCGAAAAGATGCCCTCTACTTCAGATGCTGTCCCGTTAATAGGTAGGGTCGGCTGTCTTAGTAATTATTGGCGGGTATAGTGTCCCTGATACTTGGAGAGGCAGGGGGTTGCCATGTCACTAGAAAAAAATAATTAAAAACACCCCCCCCCCCCCCCCACAAGCACTTTCTTAGACGGCTGTCTAGGATGAAGCTGTCCAAAAAGGTGTTTGCGAATGTCTCATCTTTCCCCCCCCCCCCCCCCTGCCCTTATCTGTCTAAATGTGCACCCACCAAAATAATAATGACACCTTCCATCTTCTAGGCACAACTCCTCTCACTGCAGCACCCCTCCACTAACTGGTTATTTTGTTTCAGGGGTGACCATCTTGCTGTCACTGACTGTCTTCCTGAATCTCGTGGCAGAAACCCTCCCCCAAGTCTCCGACGCGATCCCTCTGTTAGGTAGAGTGTGAATGACAGTGGTTTGTTCTCTGATACTTGGATCGTTGGAGGGGGCGGTGGGGGCCCCTTGTTTATATTTTTTTTACCCCCTTCATTCCTCCAATAGTTTTTTTATTTAGTTTTATCTTTAGTTTCGGTGTTGTTTCTTTTGTTTTTGTTCCAGGTGTCACTATTCTGCTGTCACTCACAGTTTTCTCTCTCCTGGTGGCGGAATTGTTGCCTCAGACTTCAGATGCTGTTCCCTTGATAGGTAGAGGAAAAAAAAAAAAGAACCCACGCGCTACAGCATGGCAAAGAGATACCAAAAAAAAAAAAAGGAAATAAATATATTAAATGCGTGCTAACTGCAAGAGAAAAAAAAAATATTTTTATTTTTACATTCAGCATTTTTAGTTCCAGGGAGTGATTGTCCACTTCCCAGTAAAAGTAAATCTTGGCTTTTTTTCTTTTGCAAACAACGGTTTGAGTATTCCTGGTAGAAGAAGTACGGTACTGGCCAAACTGGTTGCTTTCGCTTGCGTGCTCACACACAAACACATGCACACACACACACACACACATTGAGCGAGAAAGAATCAGGAGATCAACAAGAGCCAACATCAGAACTGCGCTTTTTCATTATCATTTTCTTTTTATTCCGATCTGTGCATGTTCCCTTTGCTTCTGTGACCGTCCAATCTGAGCAATTGGCAACGTGACGACGAAGGATAATGCTATGACTTTGAGTTTACATTGAAAACTTAACCATTAATTTCACTTTTAAAACTTAAATAAACAACAAACTTGATCACGCGTTGTCCTCATGGATTTTTTTTTTTGGTCTTAACAAAATGCACTCTAACCCGCTTATAATCGCTGCACTGTTGTTTTGGATCAACATTAATGTGATTCAAAAACAATTCTCCAAAATAAAAATATATGACATGTTTACTTTTTCCGTCAATAGTTCTTATTTTCAAAGCAGTTTTCTCCTAAATATATAAACTAACAAATGTAAATTATCATTTTTTTTTCTGTAGTATTTCCCAAAAATCTTAATCCCGTTCTTTTAAATAAGCTTTTAAGGCGTATCCAGTGATTGCATTTAAATATTTGTAGTTTGCATGTGCTATGTTAGCATTAAAATATTATTGTATTTAACTACATTTTCTTTTAATTATTCATAAGTGCATTTGTTAGTAATCACTTATTAATTTATTTATTGAAAATAACTTCAAAATTAATAAACATGTTCTTTCATTAATCTTTCTTGTTTAAATGTGGCTTCCGAAATGAGTATAATAAATTTAACAAATAAATTAAATTACAATAACAAAAATGTATTAAAAATTTGAGTGAATCTAAATAGTATGTACAGATAAACAAAAAGAATTCAATTCGCCAAAAATTCCAGTGTTCATATTGCTGCATAATTTTATTTAAATTTCCCCTCCCCCCCCCCCCTTTTTTTTTTTAAATGAGAAACAAGTAAACGCGTGGTTTGTTCAAAGGTTCATAACTGTTGAAAATCTGCAGCAATATGGCCCCTGGATGAGGCTTAACAGCTTGTCGAGCGTCTACTTAAGTTTCCAATGTAAACACCTTGGGCCCTTGTGATGTGTGTTTACTCGCCGTAATGTTCCGGCAACGTGTGTACTGAATGGTCTCAACATACTTGCCACGTGCGAAAATTGAAGGTATTCTCAACCCACTGTCAACGGGAACAGAGGCCCGAGAAACTGTACTTTTGTTTCACAATACCATTCAGATATTTATTCCTAGACCAAATAAAAAAAATTAATGAATATACTATTACATGCAACATTCTAGATCATAGATGATGGTTTCTAGAAATATTTGAATTTATTATTTATAATTTGTTGTTTTGTCTTTGCGACAAAATATCCCCAAACAAAGCAGTGGAAGTGTTTTTTTTTTTTTTTATTTAAATTTAAATTTAAGAAGTGATATCAACGCGAAAATAAAACAAAAAATATATTGTCGTTTTGATAGAAATGCTGTACCTACGTCAGCCAAGCCTTTTTTGTCTGTAAATTCGACAGTTAAATGTTTATTACCAATTGACCTCTCTCACCTCGTTTGACACTGGCAGGAGTATACCTTCACACTTTCGGCGTCAGAACATTTATGAGGGGTCATCCAAGAAAACATCGTGTCTGTGACGAGAATCTCCCAACATGCTGATTGTCCTTTTTCAGAACGCCAAGGAAGGACACGACGGTATATTTCGTTCGTCGGAACTTCTACTCATTCTGGTTGATTTTTTCTCTCTCTGTTTTTTATTCACACGTCCTAGCGAAGTGCAATAATACCGCAGTAAACAAAAACTTTACGTGAGTGTGTTTTTTTTCTTTTGTTCAGATATCGCCCTCCACCTCCAAGTATCAACTGACTCTGTCCCGTTTTGTTCTTTTTTTTTCTACAATATACTTTATATATGAAACCAAAAAAAATTAATGAACGTCTGTTTCCGTGCATTTTTGTGTTATTTTTTTATAATTACTGATGTGTTATTTCTTTGTCTTGTTCTACGTATATTTCGTCACCTCCTCGCTTAACTATCGTCAATAAACACTCCAACTTGATAGCAACCATGATGCACATCTAACTACACTTTTATAAAAACCCATTGCAAAGCAAAGGTTAAAAAAAACTTGTTTGAATTCAAATAAACAGTTAATTGTTTAAAAAAATATATTAACTGAAAGCGGAGCTAAAATGTATTTTGTGGTGAATTCAGTTGCGAGCAGATGTCATCACGTTGAACATCCCAATAAAACCAACGGAATGGCTGGGGAATTTTGGGTAAGATCCTGAAGGTAATCCACCTTAAAAAAACACGTATAAATACTCTCTAATAACACAATAATTCCAAACTTAATTATTTTTGTTTTAAAAAAATTATTAAAACTAACATATCTACTTTTTTTACAATTTTTAGTTGTATATATAAACGAATATTGGAATGGTTATTTTTCACTGCATTTGTGTTTTCTATTAATTTTTTTTGTAGCACCACATTAATTTCGTTTGGCTTTTGGGATCGGCCTGGTAGTGTACGTAGTTGAGTGATGATTGCAACTGACTTAACGCATATCGTGGAATGCCTTCATCATTTCTGCTTGTCATATCTATATGCAAGCCTCGCATGTAGTATTCTAATGCATATTATGTACGACAGGCTTTTAAATGGCGGCTTCTAAATTAAAACAATGTAATAATTAGAAATAATAACAACTGTAAATACTCTCCTTAATGCAGGAAAATTTACTACCTTCTAGTTTGTCAATAAATAAAAATTCTGTTAATTTTTATTATAAGATATTAAAAAATCAACACTTAATTTTTTAGAAGCTGTATAAAATCTGAACTCACTATTATTTAACTCAACAACTTCCCAAAAAAAAAAAAAAAAAATACCTTATAAAAATTTTGAGGAGGCTACGATAGTTTATAGTCTTAGATTTTTGTGACGATTTGTTTGTATGTCTGCCTGCGTAAAAATGAAACATTCTGAAATACTTTATTCCTCTAATGTATTGATTGAATTGGTTTTTTTTTTCTTTTAGTAACTATTGAATTTTTTTTAACATTATGTCTACACCAAGTTTGCTAGAGCTAAAATAGATGGTACGTGCATTTTGTAAAATTATATGCTTGTTTACTCTCTCTCTCTCTCTTTTTCTCTGTATTTGTCTTTTTTTATCCTTTTATTTTAAACGGCCAATAGGTTTATGCATTGTACATACACTGTAATGTGAATTATTTTCTTCCGTAGTAGTGTTTGTTGATAGTGACATATTTTGACACTGTATTACCACTTTCTTCTTTAAAGTTACCTTCACTTTGGTTCGAAATGTATTTTTCTTTTTTTTTCCTTTTTTCCATCACTTTGCTCCCTAGTGTGTTAATGCCATGCTGTAACATTGCGAGTTGAGCATCTGACTGACCTCCCCAAACTCACGCGCCACCTAGCGCTCCCGGGGCAGACTTAATGCTGGTCGGTGCTGCTTCCAGGCACGTACTTCAACTGCATCATGTTCATGGTGGCCTCCTCCGTGGTGCTGACCGTGGTCGTGCTCAACTACCACCACCGGACGGCGGACATCCACGAGATGCCCCAGTGGGTGAGTGCTGCACACACACTGCTGCGATCACACACAGCACGCCAGAGACGTGCGACATCTAACCTCTCGTGTTCTCGTGTTGCAAACACACTTCGAGGGCATCATGCCAGAAGGGCGTATCAACATCTTTTTGTAATATCGAGATAAATGTAATGTAACCCAATTAGGTTCATAAACACTTATTCAGAGCTTCTGAAAAAACATAACCATGAATCCAATGATAATACCATGTTCAGACTGTGTATTAGTGTATATAATTTGTGCTAACAACATTGGTTAGACCTCAACATATAAGAGACACTTCAAGTTTGTATTTCCCGCGCTGCTGTGTAGTGGCAACCATGCGCAAGCTTCCTCTGCCAATAGTTGGCAGCCCTGGACTTCTGGCTGGAAGTCAGTTATATTATCATCATGGCGGTGAGTAGTACAATGGTGTAGCCTCACTGTTAATTTGTTTCGTTTTAATGGCATCGCTATTTATTTTCGTATACAGTCCACTCAGTTATCGCGTCATAACATACCATGTTATGTAGACAAAGGAAGGGAAAAAAATAGCCAAACTTTAAATGACTCCCCTGTAAACTTGCATTTTCGTTGATACGGCCTTTTGGTATGATGCCCTCGACTTATAATGGGGAAAACTCAGGACACGAACTTTAATGTAGAATTCTTAAAGGTAATGATAAATACATGTA
Source organism: Bacillus rossius redtenbacheri (assembly GCF_032445375.1). NCBI lineage: Eukaryota > Metazoa > Arthropoda > Insecta > Phasmatodea > Bacillidae > Bacillus > Bacillus rossius. The sequence continues at coordinate 21,730,362 of NC_086343.1, read as the reverse complement.
AATTGTTTTTTCGACTTAATTTCTTGATGCGAATCACACACGGTTTCCGCACTCACCACTAGAATTCATTGCAGGAGCAGGTACGTAGACTATTGAATCATTTGGTTAGCAGAGAGAAATTTTAAACTGTATAATGAAATGGCTCCCCTAAAAGCAAATAATACATGGAGAAAAAAAATACTGGATCCCGGCTTTGGACCTGATTTTCGACAAGTAATTTTATTAAAATGTTATCAATCTTGTTAAAATTCATTAAACAATTAATAATAAAAAGTTTTTGTTTGGCTTTGTGAACTTTGGTTCACGCCATCAGCCACAGATGGCAGCACTGCGGTCACACATTTCCATTCCGTGCGACTTCCGTTCCATTCACGAAATTACTCCTGCCGAATGCCGTACCCATACCAAGAGCTAAGATGTTGCGCATCAAAAACAGTGGGTTTACATTGAACTTGTGGCACTGCACACCTACTATTTGCCTTTCAAGTGGGTAGGTATAGGTGCAGGGCTGTACTTGGTGTGGTTATCCACAGAGCTTTAATACGACAGGCCCTCTGTGATCATAGAGAGCTCCAAAACAACTTGACCTGAGGTTCTCAAAGTGTGTGCCAGGGCACATTGGTGCGCCCTATTAGTTTTCCGGGTGCACCCTGTGGTATTTTAGAGAAATGTGTGTCCATGTTTAAAAATACACCAATCCCTCGCATAGCACGTCTTCAATTAATGCGAATTCAGTTAGCACGATGTAAATTTTACTGCCCTAGTCTCGAATAGCACGTCTGTAAATTTCAGTTAGCACGAAATCGCCACAGGCTAAAAAAAATCTCGGAAACGACGCGACGTCAGGTATGGAATTCGAGGGGGGAAGAGTGGTTTGGAATGCGAGGGGAAAGAGAGGCGCACGCAGATAAACAAACACCGGGCCGTACTGTTGATGCCCAGCCGCAGACCAGGCCCTACCGTTGATGCCCGGCTGCAGACCAGGCCGTACCGTACAGAAAGCAAAGCAGATGAAATTGGACACGTTTTTTAAAAAAAAGCAAGATGATAGTGTTAATTTCACCCCAGAAAATATTTAACTAACTTTTATGTTTTGTATATGTACATATTGTACATACAGTAAACTCCCGGTATATCGCGCCCCGATTGATCGCAGAATCGGGTATATCGCGGGTAAAACCATGTCCCCCAGTCAGAAATGAATAATAATAATGGAATAAATGGTTGACAGCCGATTAGGATAATTTTGCGTTGTAACTAACAAACTAAGCATCGGGCAGAAAAAAGCCTAGGCGTAGAAAATGTCCGCAGTAAAATTCTAAACAAGATATCTCCGTACATTATTCCACTATCTTGTAGGGTTTTCAAATTATGGTCCAATCCAGCCCAGTGATATTTTCTGAAACACTAGTTCTTAACGTCGCTTTATCTCACAAATGAAGCATCGGACAGGGGACCTGATAAAGCCCACCATCCAGCGACATTGTCCAGCGTGACTCGGCTAGGGATTGATGTTGGATAGGCTTGGTTGTCGGCAAGCGCTGGGTAGGGAGAGGCTAGCCGAGAACATGGAGAGAGGTAGAGATTAGAGCGGGCAGAAACACGAGGGGGAATGGGGGAGGGAATGTGGTCACGCAGCACACAGGCAGAGCATGAGTCATTTGACTGAGCAGCGTCGCTGCGTACAAGGCAAAATCAGGTAGTCCGGTGTTTAAAATTCCACTCCAGAATCTTAATTGGTACTTCACTGGACATCTGTATATAAATGTTTTGTTACAACTTAAACCTACAGACGTAATATTATTGGGTAATTCATTGTATTATACAAGTTCATCTTTTTACTTTGGTATAATGTTTTAACATTAAATAGTAAAGTAAATCGGCTAGCGTATTTTTAATCTTTGCCCAGGAATTCCCAGTGGTCCAATATTTACGTGAACCATACTGTACCACTTTTGCCGTGAGGTAGTAAACAAGTCCCGGAAATGTTTATGTGTAGCGGTCTCCCGACCTTTAAACAGAGGCTGGGGAATATAACACTTGCCGATCCGAGCCACACACACTCAGCAACTCGACACAGCGTTTGGTAAAATAAGTAAAGACAAAGTTTAACACGGTTTTTAATACGGCGTCACTGATTGCGCTAAAATTAAATTGGCGCAATTTTTGTTTCCCACATGTGACCATTTATAATTTACTGTAAGCATGGATAATAAAGTTTAACCACTTGACACGATAGACGATTCTTTATTTTTTATTGTACGAATGCTAGAATCGTTTTTTTCCTGTATCTGCGGCCTGCTTCTACAAAAGACAAGCTATCTGTAAGTAAATCTAGAATTTTTATTTTGTCAATCAAACTCGGTACTTTGCGATTCATATTCGGTTTGAAGTATCACTACGGCCTTTCTTTTTAGAAGACTTTGACCACAGAATCGTGTGTAACCGCACACACTGCACTTACTTTGTTACGGACACTGACGAAGCAGATACTGTGGCTAACACCACGAGACTGGCAGCAGCAGCTTGTGTGCCGCACATGTGTATGGCGGCGTGTGGCGCGCTCGTAGGCCGTGCGACAAACTGTGCGCGGCATGCGGAAAAATAAAAACAATTCAACATTTAATATTTATCTTTAAAATTTATTATTTTTATTTTTTCACCCGTGTTTAGTGGAAACTGCGGATGCAAAGTCCGCACAAAGTCTATACTGTGCGTGCTTGCCGACCTATTAGAACACAGGCTGTGTTTTATGCCTTTTGACCTTGGTCACATCGAAACATTGCGGTTATGCAACAACGCGGGTAAAAGTTATGTCCCCCGACAACCGCGTTAAATAGGGAGTGTACCCGTATTTTAATGTTATGTTTGTGCTCTAGGGAAAATCTAAATCTGTTTATCTGTTAACTGATTTGTTTACATAGCCGCTTTTATAAGAGGTGTGCATAACAAATTAAATGTTTACATATGGCTGTGTGTTTTAAAGTTATATAAAACCGGTTCTTAATTTCATAAAAGTGTTTTAATTTTGTTAAGTTATAAACGTAATAACAAAGGATCCAGCTGCTTGCAACAGCAGGCAGACAGACGCGCGCGCGTGTTGAAGGTCACGCCTGGGCGGGCAAGCCAACCTGCTGACTGACGGTAAATATGTTACCACTTATCTCCCGTTACACTGTGCCATGTTTTCTTTATCTAACGCATTCGGTGGTAGGCTTAAAAAGATAAATGATATGACATATGCATTTTCAAGTATTATTCTACGCATTTATATTATGTAAAGATTACTTCCCTACACATCTTGGAACACATTAAATAATTTAGCCTTATATTTATGGGGATTAATGCTTCAGAATACGCGATTTCGATTAACACGAACATTTTTAGGAACGAATTAGTCGTGCTAAGTGAGGGATTGGTGTACTCTATTATACCATTTCATTACGGATCTGCCACTCTTTTAAGTTAGCATATCGTTATGTGTTATTTAAACGATTCTACAGGTTTTGCTGGAACAATGATTTAGTTCAGTACAGCATTGTAGTTGCTCTTTACTGTTTGTACCGTCACATTTTAATTTTTGATGTGTAAACATCTTAGCTTCCGGTATACAGCATTTGGTGGGAGTAATTTCATGAATGCGACGGAAGTGAAGTAATGGAAATGTGTAACCACGGTGCTGCTATCTGTGGCGGATGGCGCAAATTTATGTTCACAATTACAAAGGAAAACTATAGTTTTAATTAACTGTTTAATGAATTTTAACCATATGGACAGTATTTTAATAAAATTCCTTGTCGAAAATCAGGTCCAAAGGCGGTGTTCAGTAATTTTTCCAGTATTTATCACTTTTATTGGATATATTTCATTATCTAGTGTAACATTTCGCTTTGCAAATCAAATTGTTTGATAGTCGACGTAGCTCCTCAGGCAGCGAATACTAATGACGATTGCGAAAACTAAATGTGATTAGAGTCAAGAAATTTTGTTAAAAACACAATTGACGTATATTTATCATACATTGCATTATTTTAAAAAAATTCTATGTTGAAATTTTATGTCCGAGTATCGTATTATAAGTGTATTATTTGCAATATGAGAACACATGAATTTGATCGTTACGGAGGTTAGATTTTACACACTCTGGCAAGTACTGGAATACTAGCTCACATTTCTATTTGTAATATTTGACTTAATTGTCATAACATATGTGTCAGAAATCGGTATATGGTGTGCCAGCAATTATTTGCCTGACATCCCCACCTCACTAGACACTCAGTTGCTCTTCTCTCTTCCTCGCTTCTGTCCAAATAAAAATACTGTTAGTAATTTTCACCTTCAATTTACAGAGAACGCTAGTTACAAATTGTCCAGGGATCTTTGTAAATTTCCAGACATTGGTATTTTGAAAACAACATTAGAAATAAACTGGTTAAATCTTCTTTTGGCCAAGTGTGTTGTAATCAGTCAGACTGTTTACAGTTTTTGTTTTATTATCTTTATTATTGTTTGAAACTAATTTGTATTGTTTTGTAATGAATCATAATTGATGTAATATTTTTTGTATACGAGGACAATCATTTGACAGTCATATAACACATCATCATATTATACATATTTAGTTTAAAGTTAGTAGGGGTGACGAACAGGTACTAGACAGTGGTATCTCCGGGGGGATAGGGGTGGAAAGATCACTGTGTTAAAGGATAGACTCCTTAGAGAGGGGGTCCAGGAAGAGGCTATGCTAATCCTATCCCAGGGAAGAGGACCCCCAAGAGGGTGGAGGGGGTAGGAGGCCGTCTAGAGGCGGCCAAAGCAACAGGTGGTTGCTTAGGGTGGGCGTGGCAGGTGGGTATGACGCCACATGGAGTTATCTTTGGCGAGGAGCATCGTCTGCTGGTGTTCATTCTTTAGGAGCTAGGAGGCATTGCTGTGTAGCGATGAAGTTATTTTTAGTAATAAAAAAAATCTTTGAGGTGGCGGCTGGAATATGATCCGGGGGGGGGGGGGGACATGAGCACGTCTAGGTTAGAAAGAAGAGACCTTACCCACTAGACTAGGAGGTCATTTGAAGAGTAAAGAAAGAAAATAAGGAATATAAGCTACGGTACTAGGTATGATATAGGCCGCCATATTTAATACCAACTCTCGCCACCAGAGCGTGCCAGAGAGAGCTCCTGCATCTAATTGTCATTTGTCATCTGCTGGGACTCCATGGCACAGACCGCACTAATAATAATTCCCCCCACACCATATTATATAGTACTAGTTCAAGAGAAGTATATTTAAGACATCACTTAAAATACCATAATAGTAGATATGTTCATAAAATAAAAAAAATATTTAAAATAAAATGTTTAATATATTAAAAAAGCATATGTAGGATCCCTACAGTATTAAGTCACACAAAGACCAACATTTTATAGTACTAGTGTAAATTCATAGACCGTTATCTTTTTTATACAGTAATAGTTTGGTATATTTAAATAATAATTTATAGTACATGTTCATGTTTAAATTCATAGACCGCCCTCTACTTTTTATAGTACTAGAAGATGATGTCACATCCAAAGACCGTTCGTTACATTTAAAATACCATAGAGTGCCACCCAGCTTTTCGCTGTCGCCTAAAATAAAATGTTTTATAGTATTAGCGTCACATTTAATATAATGAATATAAGATACCATTATTTCCTTATAAAAAATTTCTTTTTTTTAAATTAATAGTTTTTTTATAGTGGTAGACAATTTTAATGATTGTTGTGTGTGTATGTATATCACTATATGGATATAGTGTTAACTTACTTTGATATGTTCAGTAATTCGGCGTTCAGTATTAAAAAATATTTTTAAAATAAGTTTAGATCTTCTGCTGTTACTCTATATATAATGTTATGTGTGTTAAAGCTTTTAACCAAGCCTTACAGACACGTCTCCCCATTCACAGAAGGGGGGCAGGCTAGAAATACACTGCACGCAACACCAGCCCGCCGCGAGCCTGCTCTCACCCCACATCTCTAAAAACAACCCTTAGAGCGGGTGTGGGACCTGTGCCGCCCCACACGTGAACATCTGCACTGCAGGGGTGTACCACCCACCACGTGTCACACACCATTCCAAGGGTCTCCAGACAGCCACGGTTAGAGTTAGCTAAGGCTAGTTCACGTCAAAATCATTCTGTTAGTCTTGGACAATGGTTCTGGATATCCATGTTTTTATTTTTTCTGAGTTTCCGATCCAACTGACTAGAAGACGTGTAGGAAGTCGCTTGTGGATTTTATTAATTAAATAAGTCTCTGGATACTTTGTCACTTGAATATCTTTAGAATAAGAACCGCCCTTAACTTCATTACGATTCAGGTCAGACAAGTACAATAGTAGGTTCTAGGGTAAATGTTGCGTATTTTCATGACTAAAAATTTCGTGGGGCAAATTTATGGAATAACCTTTTGAAAATAAATTTCTATTTTTTGAGATCCGTACATGATCGCCTACCTGATCTTTCAGTCGCCTGGGATCAATTTTTTTCACACCATTGTAAACGGTTGTAAGAGAATTGTCCTTGACCTGGTCAGGGCTCATGCCAATGGTTATATGGAATCGACCATTATATATTTTCATAACTTTAGGCAAAAGTGTCAGCCACTTGTAATTTCCCTGAGCCGATATCTCTGTAAACAAGAGAGATTTAAAACTTCATATAAACATTTGACAATGGATGCTTTAAGTTCGCTGTAGGTCGAAAAATGATTTATTCCTTGTTTTGTCATCAAGCTTTGAAACGGTCTGTTGTAAAATTCGGTACCTTTGTCTGAATGTAAAGCGTTTAAACGCACCTGAAGCCTTAAAAATACGTTTCATTGATTGCCTGAGTTATGAGCTCTGCACTCTTCTTCACCGGGACAGCGTTAGCAGTCTTCGAGAATACATCTATAGCAGTTAAAATATATCGGAAACCTTTATTCGCGCGGTAATAAGGTTGCATTCAAACTAGATCTATTTTTAAACATGGCCAAGGCCACGCCTTGAGTGATTACCTTTCTGCGAGGAAATACTCTTCGCTTAATTGTCTAAGAAATGTAATATATTATTTACATAGAGGCATAACTGGTAACATAAATATACTATTATTTACAATTGACCTAAATAACAATACAAATATGTAAATAATAAAATTACTAACCTCACTGTGTACGACCCAGGACACGAACCCTGACACTTCTCTCGAGAAACCACATCTAGATGCCACCACAATTGCTGTATGAGAAACAATAAGGCAAATAAGAACAGATACTGCACAGACTGAAAGAATCAAGCTAAATAAACGTCATATGTTGCTAACATAAATAAAATTTACCTTGTCAGAATTAAGAACGTTCACGAATCTCATTCATAAAACTAAAGAATGAATGCATTAAAAAATCAGGGTAAATTTTCGTAAAAAAAAATGCAAGGAAAACCGAGTGTTACATGATAATGCATAACAAAATTATATTTCTCAAAACAATAGTTATCTATTTTATAATTATATTATTTATGTTATATATTTATGCAGTAATCATAATATAAATACAAATAGTAGAAAACTGTAGTACGAGGGTTATTTTTTTTTTTAACCTCTGATCGGCTGTAATAAAAAATTGGGAATGAATTGGGAAATTATTTTAATGTCAAAAAAAAACGTACATCTTTACTCTATTTTTCCACATAATCACCGTGCAGATTGAGGCATTTGTCGTACCGATGCACCAGCTTTCCAATACCCTCTGCATAAAATGATGCCTCCTGCCTATTCAGCCACGTTTTAACAGTGCTCTGCAGTTCATCATTGGTGTTGAAGCGTCGTCCTCCAAGCCACTTTTTCAACGTGGGGAAAAGGTGATAGTCACTCGGTGCCAAATCCGGACTGTAAGGAGGGTGATCAAACACTTCCCATCGAAATCTTGCAAGGAGTTGTTGTGTTACGGCGGCACTATGCAGTCGGGCGTTGTCATGAAGCAAGACAACACCAGATGTCAGCATTCCTCTCCGCGTGTTGCGTATCGACTGTCTTAGCCGTCGTAGTGTCGCGCAGTATGTAGCAGCATTGATTGTTGTCCCTGGCTCCATGAAATCAACCAGTAGCACACCTTGGTGATCCCGAACACTGTAGCCATCTGTTTCTTGGTGCTGAATGTCCGTTTGAACTTTTTCGGCTTGTTTGGAGAATAGGTGTGCATCCACTGTTGTGATTGAAGTTTTGTTTCTTCATTATCGAAATGAATCCATGTTTCATCACCTGTCACAATTTGAGTCAAAAAGTGTTCACCATCGTCTGCGTAACGCAGAAAAAACGACAAGGCTGATGCCATTCGCCGCTCCTCGTTGATGTCAGTCAACATCTTGGGTACCCATCGGGCACAGATTTTCCGTATCCGAGATTGTCTGTAACAATGGCGTATAGGGCTGACCTTGAAATGAGTGGAAATTGTTCGGACAGTTCTGAAATCGTGAATCGACGTCTCTCACGAACAACTGCATCAACTCTGAACTGTTTCATCTGTTGCTACCGACTTCCTTCCTTGGCCACCTTCATCATGAACATCAATACGGCCTTCGCGGAATTTCCGACACCACTCTCGCACAACGCCATCGCTCATAAAGTTTTCACCGTACACAACACTCATTCGGCGATGGATTTCTGCTGCAGTGTGCCCTTCTGCCTGTAAGAAACGGATGACTCCACGCAGTTCGCATTTCGCCGTACAGTTTATCGTTGCAGCCATGTTGACATTCCCATAACCAAGCTTCAACTGAGGTGTGAGTTGGCCGCTCCACATGGTTGGTGGAAGGGGGTAAACACTACGAGACGTGTCGATTCGTGTACGAGCGATTAGGTTATCGATTAATGGGCATGCCATGGAGAAATGAAACTGTAATCACACTGCAGGGCACTGTTAAAACGTGGCTGAATAGGCAGGAGGCATCATTTTATGCAGAGGGTATTGGAAAGCTGGTGCATCGGTACGACAAATGCCTCAATCTGCACGGTGATTATGTGGAAAAATAGAGTAAAGATGTACGTTTCTTTTGACATTAAAATAATTTCCCAATTCATTCCCGTTTTTTTTATTACAGCCGATCGGAGGTTGAAAAAAAATAACCTTCGTAGTTTTCACTTATTCTTTTTGGATATATTCTTTGAGATGCCTTTCTCTCGTCGGTACAACCTATAGCATGTATTTTATAGTTTAAATTTTTTTTTAGTTTCATTGCATCCTTAAATTCAATCTGAAATAATTATAATAATACAAATGTTATAAAACAATGAACAAAATCTCTACTCACAATAGACAATTCAGATGGATGAAAACAAAAATCTAAATATAAAAAAAACTTTGGGTTCTTCAAACTTATGTTTCTCCCTCAAAAGTCATTCTATTTTTTTTATAAATTCAGATTTTTGTTTTCATCAATCTGAATTGTCTAGTCTGAGTAGAGATTTGGTTCATTGTTTTATAACATTTGTTTTATTATAATTATTTCAGATTGAATTTAAGGATGCATCCTTCGATGAAACTAAAAAAAATTAAACTATAAAATACATGCGATAGCTTGTACCGACGAGAGAAAGGCATCTCAAAGAATATATCCAATAAGAATAAGTGAAAACTACTACAATTTTTTAATTAATATTTTTAATAATCATCATTTGTATTTCTATTATGATTAGTGCATAAATATATTAAATAAATTATAAAATTGATAAATTATTGTTTAGAAAAAAATTATTTTGTGATGAATTATCATGTAACACTCCGTTTTCCTTGCATTTTTTTTACCAAAATTTTCCCTGATTATTTTATGCATTAATTCTTTACTTTAAAGTATGAGATTCGTGAACTTTCTTAATTCTGACATGGTAAATTTTATTTACGTTAGCAACATATCATGTTTATTTAGCTTGATTCTTTCAGTCTGTGCAGTATCTGTTCTTATTTGCCTTATTGTTTCTCATACAGCAATTGTGGTGGCATCTAGATGTGGTTTCTCGAGAGAAGTGTCAGGGTTCGTGTCCTGGGTCGACCACCCTGCATTTATCATGGTTGCTACAGGACTAGAAAACCGGTAAATGTCAGGGAAATTAAAATGGTCAGGGAATTCCGGGAAATGTCAGAAAATTCTATGAATTCTGGAAATTTTAAAGTTGCTTATATGTAATTCAAACAAAGCTTTGTTTTGATGCGCTCGTACCGCTACCGAACGACTCCGCTGAAAGGCTGCTGCTTAAGGCACACGGCAACTGCAACTTTTTTTTTACTTGGTCTACGTTTGTCCGTTGCAATAGGCTGTTACAACCACCCACCATAACTTGGCCAATCCAGGCACTAGTTTGTTCACTAGCGAACCCGGCCTTCATTTGATCGTGTTTTGATCCTTTTTAATTTGCCCTTGAGACTTTGTGTTTTGTTATTCAACCGTTATAATCCGTGAGTTTTGTTGCGTGACACTTACATTGTGTATAAAAAAATATGCATAACTGAACATGTTTTTCCCCAGAATCGTTAGTTAACATTGTAAGAATGTAAGAGTATTGCATGTTGTAATGCTGCTATTGTAATTCTCTAAGTAGGCCCGTTATATTGCTAGGTGTGAATTTGTAATAGTTTTTGTATTTGTGTAGTAATATTTTTTTAAGAATTCATAAACAATAATTTTTTAACCTAACCTGAAAATATTAATATGTACTTTTTTTTAGCTTAGAGATGTCGAAGAAAACTACTTTTAAGGAGAATTGGCTCAAGGAGTCACAGTTTCAGCATATCAAACCCTCTGCTAAAAACATAAATTCTGCGTACTGCACTTTGTGCTACAAAAGTATTCAACTCAGCAATATGGGCCGAGGAGCTGTCACCAGCCATGTTGGAGGAAAAAAACACATTCGCAATTCTGCCGTCAAAATAATAGTAAAAAAACCTTATTTTACCTCATGTTGAAATTTTTATATTACATTTAATCATATGCACGTTAATATTTATGGTATGTACTTCATAAGAAAGTCAGGGAATTTTTCTCTTAAATTTCTGGAAAACAGGGAAAAGTCAGGGAATTCTAAGATTCTATTTCTGTAGCAACCATGATTTTATCATTTATTAATTTTTTTGTGTGGTTTGTGTATTTTCAGGGTGACATAACCTTTGTTTTTAATGTTATTACTTATTTACGTATTTGTATTGTTATTTAGTGCAATTGTAAATAATAGTATATTTACGTTAACAGTTGTGTCTCTATGTAAATAATATATTACAGTTCTTAGACAATTAAGCGAAGAGTATTTCCTCGCAGAAGGGTAATCACTCGTGGCCTTGGCGATGATTTACAAATTTATCTAATTTGAATGCAACCTTATTACCGCGTGAATAAAGATTTCAGATATAGATGTATACTCGTAGTGTGCCTACTCTGTCCTGGTGAAAAAGAAGAGTGCAGAGCTCATAACTCAAGCAACCAATGAAACATATTTTTAAGGCTTCAGGTGCGTTTAGACACGTACAGTCAGACAAAGGTAAGGAATTTTACAACAGACCGTTTCAGAGCTTGATGACAAAACAAGGAATAAATAATTTTTCGACCTACAGCGAACTTAAAGCATCCATTGTCAAATGTTTATATGAAGTTTTAAATCTTGCTTGTTTACAGAGATGCCGGCTCAGGGAAATTACAAGTGATTGTTGCTTTTGCTTAAAGTTATGAAAATATATGATGGTCGATTCCATATAACCATTGGCATGAGCCGTGACCAGGTCAAGGACAATTCTCTTACAACCGTTTACAATGATGTGAAAAAAATTGATCCCAGGCGACTGAAAGCTCAGGTAGGCGATCATGTATGGATCTGAAGAAATAAGAATTTATTTTCAAAAGGTTATTCCATAAATTTGTCCCACGAGATTTTTAGTCATGAAAATATGCAACATTTACCCTAGAACCTACTATTGTACTTGTCTGACCTGAATGGTAATGAAGTTAAGGGCGGTTCTTATTCTAAAGATATTCAAGTGACAAAGTATCCAGAGACTTATTTAATTAATAAAATCCGCAAGCGACTTCCTACACGTCTTCTAGTCAGTTGGATCGGAAACCCAGAAAAAATAAAAACATGGATATCCAGAACCGTTGTCCAAGACTAACAGAATGATTTTGACGTGAACTAGCCTTAGCTAACTCTAACCGTGGCTGTCTGGAGACCCTTGGAAAGGGGTGTGACACGTGGTTGGTGGTACACCCCTGCAGTGCAGATGTTCACGTGTGGGGCGGCACAGGGCCCACACCCGCTCTAAGGGTTGTTTTTAGGGATGTGGGGTGAGAGCAGGCTCGCGGCGGGCTGGTGTCGCGTGCAGTGTATTTCTAGCCTGCCCACCTTCTGTGAGTGGGGAGACGTGTCTGTGAGGCTTGGTTAAAAGCTTTAACACACACAACATTATATATAGTATAACAGAAGAAGATCTAAACTTATTTCAAAAATATTTTTTAATACTGAACGCCGAATTACTGAACATATCAAAGTAAGCTAACACTATATCCATATAGTGATATACATACACAACAAACATTAAAATTGTCTACCACTATAAAAAACTATTAATTTAAAAAATGAAATTTATTATAAGGAAATAATGGTATCTCACACTCATTCTATTAAATGTGACGCTAAGACTATAAAACATTTTGGCCGACAACAAAAGCAGAGTGGTACTTGTGGTATTTTACATGTAATGGTCTTTGGACGTGACATCAATTATTATTTAAATATACCAATTACTGTATAAAAAATATAGCGGTCTATGAATGTACACTATAGTACATTAAAATGACTGTCTTTGTATGACCGACTACTGAAGTGGTCCTACATATGCTTTTTTAATTTATAAAACATTTTTTTTAAATATTTTATTATTATATGAACATATCTACCACTATTGTAGTTTAAGTGATGTCATAAATATAATTCTCTTCAACTAGTACTAGATAAAATGGCATGGGGGGAATTATTATTGGTACAATCTGTGTCATGGAGTCCTAGCAGACGACAACTAGATAGCGGAAGGTCTCTCTGGCACGCTCTGGTGGCAAGAGTTGGTATTAAAAATGGCGGCAGCTTCTGTGAGTGTATAGCAGCAGCTTATATTCCTTATTTTCTTTCTTTACTCTTCAACTGACTCCCAGTCTAGTGGCTAAGATCTCTGCTTTCTAACCTCGAAGTTCTCACGTCGCCCCGGATCCGCCGCCTCAATTATTTTATTATTAGTAAAAATAACTTAAACGCTACACAGCAACTTCTCCTAGCTCCTACATATTAACAAACGTACAACTTTACTTGAAAAAAAAATGTTTTTCTTTACTTTTCCTTGTTCTTAAAAGATGTAACTTATTTTTTCTGCCCTGGCGCTGTTCGGATAAGGGCGGTTTTCCGGATTAGCGGGATTCTACTGTATTGAGGATTTAATGTCATAATATTTATATATACATTTCAGATCCTTCTTCTGAATTATTATTATTCTTCAGAGTGTAATTATTTTTGCAAATGGTGTACACACTTATTGAGATTTTATTATTATTAATTTCACCTCCCACTTGGCTTATCATTCATTGAAGAAGGACTGGTAATATCTTATATAGCTCTTTGGTTGCTGTGAGCAACAAATTCAACAGAATAGTTCTGGAAGGAATGAATAGAGAGAGAAGACTTTGGGACTGCTTAGGGAAGACGTTGCTCGGTCTGAGTCTGGCCAAATCCTTGTAGCAGTAGCAGAAAGTGCGCGTCACCCGCGATTGAATTAGCTAGAGGTCCATCATCTGAAAGTCTCCTGCTAGCAATTTCTGACTTTGTACGTCAGAAGATAGGGAGTTACGACGCATTGGCGATGCACTTCCGTGTCGGTCGCTTTTGTTTATATTGTGCTTCATTTGATGTTTGCAGCCTTTCACTACGAACATTTCTGATGTTTGGTGAGATTCAATAAGATCAGAAACTTTTCAGTACCTAGAAGGATGCAGATCTTTCCGGTTCCTGATGGTATCTTCATCGCCTTAGTTCAATTTTCAGCAAAACCGTAGAATTTACAGTGTAGCTGATAATACCTGGAGGTCTGCCAGAGACAAGAAGATTGCTCCCGACTCCACACAGCTACTTCCAGCAATTCTGTTGATTATCCTCTTGCCCTATCATATTTCAAAGTTACAACAATTTAGTTTTACAACTAAATGAAATTATTAACTCATTTTAATTGTGTTGGCCTGTGTCTTAAGGTCTAATTGAAATGTTATTGGCATTATTCGCTCTAGAATTATACAGACATTGCCAATCGTTGAATAAACTTAGTTAGTATTTGTCAATCAATTCTATCTTATTGAATATTCATTGGACTATATAGATCTGACAGTAACTTTATGCAGGGATACACCACACATCTAATCTCACACTCTCTCACAACTTCAGTGGCGTGCTAGCTGGGATAACAGTTTGGTAATCACACCAGCAGCATCTCGACCTACGCCAACGAGGGATGAGAGATAAACAACACTATGAATAGTACTGTAATAGTGTTGTATATCTCTCCTCCCTCGTTGGTGTGAGGTCGAGATGCTGCTGGTGTGATTACCAAACTGTTATCCCAGCTAGCACGCCACTGAAGTTGTGAGTGTGAGATTAGATGTGTGGTGTATCCCTGCATACAGTTACTGTCAGATCTATATGGTCTAATGAATATTCAATACCTAAGATAGAATCGATTGACAAATACTACGTAAGTTTATTCAACGATTGGCAATGTCTGCATAATTCTAGAGCGAATAATGCCAATATCATTTCACTTAGGTATTTCAATTAGACCTTAAGACACAGGATAACACAATTAAAATGAGTTAATAATTTCATTTAGTTGTAAAACTGAATTGTTGTAACTTTGAAATATGATAGGGCAAGAGGATAATCAATAGAATTGGCGGAAGTAGCTGTGTGGAGCCGGGAGCAATTTTCTTGTCTCTGTCAGACCTCCAGGTGGTACTCAGATACACTGTAAATTATACGGTTTTGCTGAAAATGCAACTACGGCGATGAAGATACCATCGGGAACCGGAAAGAAGATTGGTGTCCCTCTAAATCCTGAAATGTTTATGATCAAGTTGGATGTCACCAAACGTCGTCTTGAAGCGCAATATAGCCGAAAGCGACAGACGTGGAAGTGCAACGCCAATGCATCGTAACTCCCTATCGTCTGACGTACAAGGTCAGAAATTGCTAGCTCGAGACATTCAGACCATGGACCTGTAGCTAATTCAATCACGGGTGACGCGCACCTTCTGCTACTCGAGCGGGCAACCAAGGATTTGGCCAGCCGCCCCAGCCTGAACAACGTCTTCCCTCAGCAGTCTCGAAGTCTTCTCTCTCTATTCCTTTCTTCCAGAACTATTCTGTTGATTTGGTTGCTCACAGCAACCAAAGAGCTATAAAAATTTACCAGTCCTTCCTCAATGGCAAGGCAGTTGGGAGGTGAAAAGAATAATAATAAAACATCAATGTGTGTAAATCTGTGGCTCAATGAATAACACTCCAAGGAATAATAATTCAGAATACCCTGAAACTAAATAGGTATGATACGATGTAGTGTAATATGATTGTCAAATGGTTGTCCTCCTAACATTAAAAAAATTATTACATTAATTACGATTTGAATACAAAATGATGCAAATTAGTTTAAAACAATAATAAAGATAAAATAAAAACCGTGAACAGTCTGACTCATTACAGTGTGTTCACCTTTGTTCGGAATGAAACATGTAACTCGGAAGTCAATAAGATATTGTGAAGTTTCTGCAAATATTCAGTTATTTTAAATTACGAATAACTGTTTGTTTTGGTAGAATAGCCAGCAGTTATGGCGGTGGTGGTGTTGCAGATCAAGAGCGTGTTCCTCCAGTGGCTGCCGTGGTTCCTGGGCATGAGCCGGCCCGGCAAGAAGATCACCCGCAAGACAATCATGATGAGCAACCGCATGAAGGAGCTGGAGCTGAAGGAGCGCTCCTCCAAGAGCCTGCTGGCCAACGTGCTGGACATAGACGATGACTTCCGGCACTGCGCGGGCGCCAACAGCGCCGCCGCCTTCCTGCGCGGCGCCGCGACGACGCTCGACGACTCGGGCTGCTCGTCGGCGCACCGCGAGCTGCAGGCCATCCTGCGCGAGCTCCAGTTCATCACGGGGCGCATGCGCAAGGAGGACGAGGAGGCAGAGCTCATCAGCGACTGGAAGTTCGCCGCCATGGTCGTCGACCGGTTCTGCCTCATCGTCTTCACCATGTTCACCGTGATCGCCACGGTGGCCGTGCTGCTGTCCGCACCGCACATCATCGTCCAGTAAAGGCAGCCTCTGCTCCGTCGGGCGTCGGATGCCCTCGCAACACGCCTCGCCATCGGGCACAGCGGAGAGTGCCAGAGCCTTGGTAGCCACGTGCTGTGCAGACCGCGTGACGCCGTAGGCACGTCCTCACGACACTAGTGTATCCTTGGCAAGTCCACGTTTCAAGTTGACTATGTTGAATCCACCAGCACAGTACCAAACCATGCGCCTCAGACTCACCACACACTAACTTCACTTCTTTCCTCAACTTGATTTGCAGAGCAGAGCAGAGCAGAGCAGAGCATAGCATAGCCGAGCAGAGCTTGGTACGTCATAAGTAATGCAGCCTGAAACATCACATAAAACACGGAATGTTATGCATGCATGTTACGAAACTCACAACTAGTTCTTCGGTTTTATATTTTGGACCAAAACACACACATTCTGTTTCATTTGTTAACCTCTTCTAATTTAATGTTTACCTTGGATTGAAGGTACCACGGTCGTTCTCAGAAATAATACTGCTCAAATCTGTAATCAATAAAGTGGAAACATTTCCTTGCCGATGTCTGTTCATCGTGAGTGCAAGCTGCTGTCTTCGCCGCACACGACCGTGGACAGTTCTAGAGGAGCAAGCGGAGGTGCAGAGGATATTCAGGCGCTCTGAATGATACCATCTCTTCTGTCCCCTTGAAGAAGCCTACGTGACCGTGAGCATGCAGTGTTATCGGGTGAACGTGCCTCGTGACATGGCTTGTGAAGAGAGGTCGCGTGAAGCCATTTTCTGTGATATTGTTATGTATTCGAATTGGGCTTCTTGTTGCATACAGTCGCGGATAAATTTTTATAATGAACCTTAGCGGAACTTAAGTGAATTGAAAACTTTTAACTGTAAACTTACATTCGAGTGATCTCAGCTTCTTTTGAACTAGTGTTAATTATAACATGTGTAAAGACCATTTTACATTGTGTCTTAATGTGATGCAATGAAATTGTTGTGTTTGGAGATTTTTGGCAGAAAATTTTGTGGTTAATATGAAAAGTTCGAATACACAATTTTTCAACATCACAACTACCAGTTTTTTTATAATTATCATCTTACCATTGCAATATCTATTTAAGTTTTTATTCAAAGATACAATCTTTTTCGAAAACCAAATAGGTATGTATAATTCGTCTGAATTATTTATGACCGTTTTCTTACCTACAATAAGATTTTAATGTCTTGACGTTATTCTAAAATATTACGGAAATTAACTTAATAGAAAACATGTATTTATAATTTCCTAGTATTATCAGGTTAGTCATAAAAAAATTTTTATAAATTTTAATTTTGTAAAATTATCTGTTGGATGCTATCAAAGATATAATGCACCTTGTGTGTGATTAATGACTAAACACACTTGGTTTACCATTAATTGCTTTAGGTATACTAACACAATAATGATTTGTAAGTTTTCTGATAAAGGGCATTGCACGAAAATTATTTTTTACAATGGCTCAATTCCATATAACATAAAGCTTCCAACAGTTATAGCTTCAATCCTATTGTTATATCAGTGTTTTCAATTACACTGAAAGCTAATTGATCATTGAATACAAATTGTGACTATATTTAGTAAGTATGAGTGGCAAATTACAAATGGCAGTTATGTCTGTTTAGAATGAAAATGTATGATTGTCACAATTTTGGTGTTTGGTGAAATAATTGTGCAAGAATTTTGATATTTATGTAAAAAAAAACCATACAAAATATTGTTATCTCCCTAAAATGGGTACAGTTACATGGTTGTAGAACTAGTTCCAATTATTTACCAAAATTGTAAACAAAATGTGACGAAATGTTATTTTGATGATCTGGAAAATAAACAGTACATCATTGTCTTGTTCTGTTTGGTCATAAAATTGACTTTTTTAATTGTGTACACGAAAGATAATAATTAGAGCCAAGATTATATGGTTTTATGCGAAATCGCGAATTTTCACGCGAAATTCATCCCAAAACGCGAAAAATGTTAAATGTTTTCTAACCACAAATAAACACATCAATATTGATTTAAATCGTTAACTACCGACTATTGGTTGATTGACAAAAATTCCGTATCTGTTTGTAGAAGAAATGGTCGTCATCCAGCTGCAGTGTGGTGGTTATTTAATGCGTTAATTATTCATCTTAAAAAATTACAAGATATCACAAAAATTGACTATTTCACGAACAAAAAAAAGATCATTATCGGAGTTAGGTTAGGGTTTTTAAACGCATCTAGCCACTAGAGATCACGCAATATTAACAACTGACGATCGTAAACTAAAATTAACAAGTTAACAAACACAACAACGTGAAAAATCTCAGCGCCTTGTTTGCTGTATCCTTTGAAAAATACACGTGAACAAAAACTGCATTCATTAAATAAATACGTATGAAAATAAAATAAAAGCGAACATTGATATTTAATGATCACTTGATATTTAATGAAATTTCACTGTAACGCAATTTTGTGTGCTTGTTGAATAAGCAGTTTACCGTGAAGCCTTCATTTTCATTTCACACTTTACAGGCGAGAGAGCCAAAATCGTAACATAATCGAAGTTTTCCGATCGCTAATGAAAAAGCAACATATTGCAAGGATTTATTTATTTTACGGTCATTAAATATTTTAAATAACGCTTACCTACCCAACCCTCCCGGAAAATAAATAAAAACATTTATTTCACTGACCAGACATAACCTAACCTTTTACTTCGGGTTGAGTATATGTCTCTCTCGCCTGTAAAAAGTAGGCTTCGCGCGGTTTATTTTTTCGCTGCAACTTCAGTAAATACTAGTTTTTGGTACCTCCGGGCTTTGTTTACAAATGACGTGCATAAATGAAAGCTAAATTTCTTAATCATGCCGAAAAATAAAGCTACTGCGGCATCACGTGCTGACGAGTTTAAGAATGAGGGATTATATGTCAGTGACGGAAAAATACTTTTCTGTAAATATTGTAATTGCCGTTTGGAGCATGAACGTAAGGACACGGTAAACAAGCACATAATTAGCGACAAACATGTAAAAGCTAAACGATCCCCATGCACTTTGAAACGACAGCTTTCTATCCCAGAAGCAGGAGTGGCGCAAATATGCGCAAAAAAACAAAAGGAAGATTTTGTTCTCGAAACTGTTGAAGCCTTTGTAGCTGCAGGTATTCCTCTTGAGAAACTTGACAACAGCAAGCTGACTGCATGGATGCAGAAGCATGTAAGTGGTGCTGGTGATCTTCCAACAGCGGATTGGATGAGGAAAAAGTACATTCCCCTACTTAGAGAGAAAAAAGAAGTGGAAATCAAGCAGCAGCTCTTGGGGCAAGATGTGTTCATACTCGCAGATGAAACCACTGACAAGAGTAATGATTGTGTTTTCAACATCTTGTTTAAAATTCTGAAACCAGGTGCTGAACAAGATGTTATCTTAGGGGCTTCTTGTGTCCTTGATGCAGCAAATGCTGTTTGTTGTTCTCGGGCAGTGATTGATGTATGCTCCAAATATGAAGTCAAGGAAGAAAACATAATTGCGTATGTTACAGATAGTGCCAGGTACATGACAAAATCTGCTGGCACCCTTGAAGGTGTATTTGGTGACCACATGTACCACATACAATGTTGGGCCCATAAAGTAAACATTGTTGGGCAGATCTGGCAAAACAACTTGGAAGAACTGAACCTCTTCGTTTGTAAGGTAAAGATGGCCTTTCTTAACACCAGAAAGAGGAGGCATGCATACCTTCAATTTCTTCTCCAGAAACATGGAGAAAACAAGGCTCTGGTCAAGTTATTCCCCATGCCAGTTGTTACACGTTGGAACACATGGTTTGAATCTGTATCATACCTTGCACTCCATCTGCACGACATTGTGGAATTCTTTGAGCAGCTTAGCGAAGATAACTCTGGTGTTAAATATATCAAGGGACTCCAGAAGGAAGAGTTACAATGTCTTGAGGCCACTCTTACATTTGTGGCTCAAAACTGTAGCACCTTTTTAGAGCTAATTAATTTTCTTGAAGGAACTAAAGTATCCTACTGCTCATCAGTTGTGCACAAAATTGAGTAAACTGCAAACTACTCTTGATGTCTTGGCTAAGGAAATATTTCCTGAAAATGTTGAGGACATTTTGGCTGAAATGAAAACTCTCAACTCTGCAGCCCTTAAAGAGCAGTTCAAGAACACAGCTAAACTCAGTCTTATAAAACTGATTGATCTGGTGAACACTGATCCATCTCGTCAACTATTTCTGGGAATCAGCGCTCTAATGAATCCTCAAAATGTAGGAAACATTCGTGTGGAGGAAAAAGAATTCCAGAAACATATTGGGAACCTACCTTTCCTTTGCAAGGTGCAGAAGACCTCTGTAGCAACAGGCTACATAACACTCCAAAACCTGGTTTCCCAAGAGCAGAAGAAACCGCATGTGAACTACATAGACATGGTGGACATACTATGTAAAATGAAAGCGGATTATCCTGAATTTGCAGCTGCTGCTTTAAAGTTAATATGGATACCTGTAACGAATGTGGACTCAGAAAGATCTTTTTCTAAGTATTCTGTAGTTGTAAGTGACAGAAGAAGATCTCTAAAACCAGAGAATGCTGAACTGCTGACAATGGTGGCTTTTTCCTGAGCTTAATTATATTGCATTTATAGAACAAAAGTTTAACTGTAGTTTCTATTTTAATTAATTTAGACTCTCTCCTGAACTCAGGAACAGTACTTACCTGCATAAGAATACTGAATATTTTAGTTGTTAATTTTGTATGTACTCTCAACATAGTATTGTTTAATGTGCATATTTTAAGTCTCTAACCACAAATTATTGAAGCATTTGATCAAGGCAGCTCTGCTAGGTGTGTACATGTTATTACATGTGTTTTAATTTTTTATGACGATAAAGACGAAATCCACAATTCTTAATGACGAAAAGTCCTTTTTCATAACACCATAAAATCTTGGCTCTAATAATAATGTGAACTTAAATCAACCTCATTACCCCCAGGACCAACATAGTTTTAGTTCAAATCAGTCATAAAGCAATTCAGTTGAAGGAAAATAGTTACAAACTCCTATTCATGTATATTTCCAATTGAAAGTCAATTTAATATTACAAGGTAGGTAACAGGAGGTATTTCATCTGGCATTTAATGGCTTGTAGTATTTTATCATACGGCTGTTTACCTTGGCCGGTGTTTTTTGTTCGCGTTCTCTCATAGTTTATAGTTACTGTCAGTTTTAATTTCAGTACAATGCTTCCTGTTTTCTAGCTGGTTACAGTTTACATTTTCACACATGGTTTTCAAATTAAAACTATAGCGATTTTTCTGGATTATCGAACATCTTCAATCAACTTTGACGTTTTCCCAAACATACCAGATTATAGACCTTCCGCTGTGATAAATAAGTTGACTGAAAAACAAGCAATAACAACCCATATGGTTTACTAACAAAATATAGCATAACAGCTACAATTTTTTCTACTGGGATGCTGCCAACAATTTTTGAGAAAATTTATCTTTTTAAACATTTACCAGTTTGCCAATTAAGTGCACTAAGAACTTGGAAGCATAAATGATAAAACGTGCATTATTATTTACTTTTGTTTCTCAGACAATTTTTGTTTCAAATACCGAGCTTAAAATGTGTTCAGAGTAGCGGTGTGCGGGAATAGGTTTTTGTACTGCGGGAAATTTTCGGGAAAAATAAATTATTCCCGCGGGAAACGGGATAGTATCAGGAAAAATTAAAAAAAAAAAAAAATTAATTATAATATGAGAAGATGGCCATTTAAATGTTTCTTGCAAAGTTAGTTGTTTTTGCTGCTATTTCTTTTGTCTGCTTCACTTGCCCTTTTTTCAGCGGCGACTTAATATTTTTTAGCATCCTCAAATTCTTTTTTTATAGAGGGATGTTTATTGAGATGTCTTAGCAATCCAGACGTGCTACCATGCTCGCATCTCAAAAATTTTCCACATGAGACACACTTTGCCAGGGATTTACTGTCTGTCAGACGTTCAAAATACTTCCAAACACCTTTAGGTTTACACGTAACAGGCTGATCGGTTGCGAACTCCATTATTTGTAGGCTGCTAGTTTGTTTTAATATACAACGGCATCTAAAATAGGTACAGATACTTTGCACAAGCCTTAATAACATAACGTCAGCCGACAAAGCCCGCCAAACTAAACATCTATTTTTTTTTCTCCCAAAGCAAAATCATAGATGTTTAGATACTTGTGAGCAGTGGTGTAAAACTACGTGATTTCATATTTTTCAAAGTGCCAATACAGTTCTCTACATCGCCACTGCTATCAAGTAATGAGAACGGTTACGCTTCGTTATGTAACACAAGTATAGTATTTCTTATATCTTTGGCGAAAAGGTTGGATTGCACATGTGTTTTTTTGTGTCTAAGGACCCACAGTGGTTTTAGGTTAAGTATTCGATGGTGACGGCAATAACTGACTATTCACGTATCTTGAAAATTTGTACCCTTGGAGAAATATAATTATGAACGCATACAATATTTAAGGTACTCCATGTACGTTTTTTATATTCCAATTAGATATGTGTAAACGATTATCATAATTCACTGCACACCACAGCTGTCGTTACGATCGGCATACGTTTAAAAGATGCTTTGCGTTTAAATAGTACGGAAACCCTTCAAAAATGTACGAATTCATAACAAATATTGTTGTAAAAACAGTTTGAATTGACAGAAAACATTTTCACATGATTAGTAAACATTTGTAAATTTTTAAACAATTTCCCGAAAAATTCGGGAGTAATAAAATTCCCGCCCGGCATTTCGGGAAGCCTATTTTCCCGAAGCGTCCCCGCACACCCCTAGTTCAGAGGCAAGTTAAAACAAATAAACCGGAAGCAGCTTAGCAAATAAACAATTTAAAAACCTTTTAAAATAAAAACTTTTAAAATAATCAAACAATTTTGAGGTTATAATTTCATCCGCCTATGAACACAGATTGCCACCCATGACCACCAGCTGTAGAAATGTGAAGCAGATGCGCAGTAAACAGGTTTTTTATTTTTTTATTATTATTAAAGTTATTTGCCAGAATTTTTTAGTTAGGCTGTATATGTGCTAGGGGTGTTGTTTAAGCTGGGAGATTTCTCAGACCTTCACTTGAAGCAGGGGCAAAGCCTGTAGAAGGTACGCATACCCTTTCAAGGATTTAAAATAAGAAATAAAAAAAAAGCTAAGACAGATGTTAAATAATAGCAACTTAGCTACGTAAGGCCACTGAGAAATTATTTTAGAAGTAGGGATGTGCGAATCCTTGATTTTCAGTTCGGTTCGAATCCGATTTGAATCCCTGGCAATATTTGAGATATGAATCCGATTCCGAATATTAAGCACAGAATAATTAAAAATAACTGATTAATTTAAAAATGTGTGTTCTCTTTTTTCTAACTGTAACTACTGGCAATTAATTATTACACTGAGATTGAAATGTTTATAATTATGTAAACTTAATTAATAATTAACACTTTAAAATATGAAAACCAAAACATATTCGATTCTCCAACTCAATCGTAATAAACTGCACGCCACAGGGAAATCTCAGTTTTATAAACATTTCAGCAAACAAAACCACCTTTTCTCCAATAAATAGCCAAGACGTTTTTTCTTGTTGGTACGTAATTGTTTTTAGTTTATAGTTTGCTATATGACGAAATTCGTAATTATAGTTCAAGCTCTCGAAATCTCGAGATTCTTTTAATGTCACTGTGTTATTTATTTAATTTACATATCTTTCTTTGATACATCATATTATAAAAACTTACGTAATAGTGGCCTAATTTTATTTTTCACTGCTAGTATTTTTGAGCAGTATTAAATTAATTTATAACTTTTGTGAATACAGTAGAACCCCTGTCATACACTTTTCAACGGAGGGCACAAAAATGGTGTATGATGCGGGAAAGTGTATGAAAAGGGAATGGCAATAATAAAATTTTTTTCCAATCTAGCATACCAGCACAATGTCAGATTAAACATAAATACATATGTGTAAATAATTGCATTATATTAATGAAAGATATGAATTCATCATTATATATACATAAAATAAAACCACCAGAAATGTAAAATACAGTCCATAATCAAGTAGAGCTGACATGAGAAACAGTGGCCTAACAAAATGTTATGAAGTCCTTTCTTGGAGGGGGGGAAAAGTTACCAAGCCTAAATTAGAAATTAAAAAAATTAGGCTACTGTAAAAAAAAAATCACAAATTTTTGCTTGTTTGTTTCATTTTACAAACAACTTTATGCAACAAAACAATTTTCAATAAAATTTTAACTTGAGAAACGTAAAATACAAAGCAATCCGATCGTAAGAAAACAATAATAAACGGGTATATTCAGTTCAAAGATTAATGTATGCACAAAATATGAGATCCGTTCCTTGGTCAAGCACTTGCACCATTTTCATCATTGCTAGTTTGCGCCATAGTCTCGCTTAATACTGGCCATAGATGCTACTAGCGAAGTGCACAGTCTTCCTGATACTATCCATATCTATGGTGCGATAAAGTTATTTTCTTACGTTTGCAAAGGTAAACAATGAACGTTTTTTAAAAAGAAATCATTAAAACGGAGTTTATAAGGCGGAATATAAAAATAAATTTGTGAATTTTAGGACTTTTCCGCTTCGGAAAAACGTATGAAACGGGAAATTAATGATTTTATAAGTGTATGTTCCGGGAAAGTAAACCATTGTAAATATAGTACTTTCGGCGGGACCAAAATTAATCGGCGTATGACACGGGAAAATGTATGAAACGGGAACGTATCATCGAGGTTCTACTGTATTTGTAATACTGTTCGAATCCATGTACGTACAACGATTCTGGGTTCCGGTAATTGTGGATTCGAACCGTACCCAAAAATATCGGGTACTCGCACATCCCTATTTAGAAGTATTATTGTAATTCTTAATGGTCTGCAACAATGTATTTCCACCCAATTATAGCCTCAAACCCAGAAGAAGCAGGATCTGTGTTTCCAAGCAGTCTATATTTACTGCCAATTTTCACATAGTTTGAGCACAAAGTGATTTGATGGTTACTGGTCTGTAGGTGGTTCTCAAAGCATATGGCGAACAAAAATTGTACGTACATATATTGGAGTTTCGAGGTTTGTGCTGCATCTTCTGCTCCGTACTCTTTGGAAAGTGTACAGCCTGCGCACGGGACTCTCCAAGAACTGGTTTAGGGCCTGGAAAAAAAAAGGCAAGGTGACAACATTACAGCCACTGTCATCGCGACTCTCAGTCTTGCCATGTTTCAGTTCACAGTCAGCATTGGAGTAAGGGATCGAGACTGCATTTAGCGCAAATTTGGGAAGTATAAAAACACACTCCCCGGCACTGTTTTTGTGTTTTCGCACTTGAAAAAAAGAACAAAAATGTTTTACAATTTGTATTTAAAATGCAAACAGAAAGGTGACCCCCATCTTGGACTGACCCATCTTTCATTTAACTTCAATTTCGGAGTATGATCTAAGTTTTATACATAAGGCATAAATTATATCTTTCCAAGCTTTCAAAACTTACCAAAATTTGGCTATAGTTTATGTTTATTGATTTATAACAGTAGGAAGAAATTTTTTTGTAGAGGCAACCACAGAGATATTAGTAACAGCAAAAACAACACTGACTCCATGTTATAAAATTAACTAAGATATACCCTCTCATATGTCAAGCCCCAAACTGTTAAACAAAAATCTTGCTTCTATATTTGTTGCCAAAAATACAATACTTCAAGATGGCGGGGATCAATCCGTCTAAAGTAAACAAAATTTACAATAACGTGATAATATTATACCTTGTTCAAAAACTTGTCCATATCTGAGCATGATGAAATCTCGTTGGGTAGTGAATGCAAAGGAAGGAGACGCCACTCATCATCCAGGTCTTGAAGTTTATCTGAAACAATTCGCGGTAGTTTTAATGCCAGTAGTAGTAGGGAAAGGGTGTTCTCTCTTGTGTTTTGTGACAAAATAATTTTTTGGGCAGTAAACCAACATGAAAGCCTTGATTTCACTTGAAAAATCATCTCTCTTCTTTATTTCTGTGCAAAGAGTTACTAAGAAGGTCCTACATTTGATCTTCAGGTCTTCAAGCTCTGCAAGAATCAATAAAGAATGGCATAGTTACAATGCAAAATTAATTTTTAAATTTTTGTACATCTTTTGTCATTCCACACGTCAGCTAATTCTTTTAGGTTTATATTCTTCATCACATAACTCCAGAATTTACTACACTTTTACATTTCTGAATGATTTTTAATCCCAGGATCTTGAGCTTTACATAAATTTCTAGTGTATTATTATGTTCAGCTACTGTGAATTAAGTTAAAAATTTTAACAATCAAAAAACATGTTGTAAACAGAATTATAATCTAAAATAATGAAATCAACCTATCATTAGTCACAACTATTATAAGTTGAATATCTATAGTGAATCTCAGACTCAAAACTTTTGTAAATGTTCTATGATATTTGGATACAACAGTCCAATTAGTAATAAATATTATTTATCTTATAGTCAGTATTAGGGATATTCTGTGATATAAAAATTATTTGTTTAAAACCAATCCAATCTAATACACAAACTGAAAGGTTTCCAAGACTTATCTTAAAATATAAAATGTTAAAACCATACAGCACAAAACAAAAAAAAAAAAAAAATTGTTCAGTTCAGTTTGTAATATTATTTATTCTATCAAACACAATTAAAAACATTACTAAGTGTATGGTACAGTTTCTTAAATCATTTAATTTTCTGACAAACTGCAGCACATAATAGATTTTTTTTTTCAAAGAAAAATTACAAGTTACCATATACAATTTTTTTTCACGTGTTACATGTGCGACCTGAATACAGCAAAGCTTCCTTATGATAAACTGATAACTTACCCAGCATATCCAAAACACAAACAAACCAAACATTTCTAAATATTTTTGAGTAAACCGTTAGACACAATATGATGCATATTTTTAGTTTACATATACGTGTGTAATGTGCATAACTTAGATTAATGTTTTTAATTTACATTTTGATGATTTGGAAAGATATTATATATGTAGTCTCATTAAGAAAATATATTACATAAAATTTTTCACACCTTATATTTAAATAGTTCAGAGGTTTTACTGTATTCATTATAAATAACCAATTCCTTAATTACTTGAATATAATGGGAAGTTGATGGGTATTTCTGTGATGCAGGCTTGCAGAATCAACATTTGATAAATGAATTAAATATATCAAAGCTTCTTTTGCTCTTGGGTATGAAAATCTAAATCATAACTTTATGATATAATACATACATTAAGTACGTGAAAATAAAACTACATAAGAAAATTTTTGTTTACAAACGTATGAATATTTTCTTAACTCTCTTCAACAAAGTGATTTAATTTATTTTAACTAATTCAAACTAAATGCCAAGTGATTCAAAATTTATGCTCGAATCTATTTAAACAAGAAAACAGTTCAATATTCATACCACAGGTACAACACTATCATAGTTCATAATTCATAAAAATCATGTACAAACAAATGGGTACTATACATACATACATACTAATAAGAAGTACGATTAACAGTCATTAAAAAAAATAATACAGAAGAGTCCCACTAATCCAGACAAGATGGGACCGAACCTTGTCCGGATCACTAGAAGTCCGGATTGAACAGAATTTGCCTTAAAATGCACATGATATAATTTTTGGATGGATAAAACTATTAAAATCCAAATTTTTTTTCTTCATAAATACAACTTTTTTTACAGCTTGATTTTAATTTAATATACTGCTTACTGATACCAAAGTTTTTAACCTACGAACTGATACAGGATTAACACAACAAAAACAAAAATCCTGCTCTTTATTTATTAAAACCTATCCAGATTAACCTACGTTCGGATGAGCGGGATCCGGATTAGCAGGACTCTACTGTACTCCGAAAAATAATTTTAAAACAAATTTAACTACATATAATTTTTGACTGTATGAAAACAGTGATACCATTTCCAATCTACATTTCTTTGAATCAAACATCTAATTTTTAGTATCATCTTCTCGGGTCCTATCAATTTCTTTATTTCTTGAACTGTCCTAAAAGCAACTGTCATATCACTAAAATAATCACATCATGATAAGTTACCAGAATAATGAAAAATTTTTGAATCACCTGCAAGTTTAAAATACACTAAAACTCTTAACTTTATTTTATAAAACTAGTAAGTTTTTTTACTTGGTTTTTTAACACAAAGTATACTAAGGAGTTTTGTAAAATACAAAAAATATAAAATGTATATATGTATATTATTTACACAGGTACAAAATATAAACAGTATTCAAAACACGAGTTGATAAAATAATTTTACAGCCACAAGAGCACCATATCTGGAGAATCGTCAAGAGCTATGCGATCGTGTGCCGCCTTTCGCGCTCCCACAAATCATGGGTGCTCTTTACGTGAGCCGGGGCCTCTTTTTCGAATGCTTGCCGTGGTCTCTGGTCACGAGACAGGGAGCGATCCAACTACCGTTGAAAACGCAGGACACCACAGTTGTGGGCGAGTACTGTAGACCACTCAACAGCTGCAGGACAAAAAATAGTACAATTATTACATTCACACAAAGAAAAGCATATGTATAATTTTTCTCTCGGCAGCTATAACAAGCAACAAATCAAAAATATTCTGGTAAACAAGTCTACCACCAAACATGAAAAAAATTTAAACATTTATTTTTTTTATTTTGATAACTAATTAATTTATTGAATGTGAATGATTTCAAATGAGTTGAGTGAATATTAATGTGTGTCTAAAGAACATTCATTTGGTTTGTATGAAAATGATAAACTAATTTGAAGCGTGATAAAAATCTGACTACCGGTATTTAAAAAATATATTACACAAAATTCATCACAAACTCACATTAAAAACATATTTAAAAATGCCACCTAAATAAATAATTAACTTAATATGTATATTTATCAATTAAAGCTTGAAATGTTTTTGCTACACAAGAGTTAGTAACAGCATATAATACCAAGTTGCAGATTTATACTTTTAATTATTATTAAGTGAAAAACAAAAAAAAAATTAGAACTACATTAATGAAATTTATGTTGCATCGGATAAGAAAATTAGTTTTAAGTTGACTTAAATAGTCCCAAATTGTGTTAAAATAATTCAAAAAAGCATTAAGTATGAATGAAAAAATTATTTTTCATTTTGTTAAAATTTTGTTCTGCTGAGAAAATTGTATGTAATTTTATAGAAATAATATAAGATTACATACATATATTTTGTTTAAGCTCTCAAGTCAATTTCAAAATTTCAAACAGTTAAATTCATCCATAAATTTTACAGTAAAGGTAAAAAAAAATTGTTTACCTTTGGTGTCAATAGAAAATACTGTGGCGAGTTTGGTAAGCTAGTGGTTGCTACTAGGAGATCAAATATCATGCGCTCGTTGAACTTGTCCATTCCCTGAAACAAAAAAAAAAGTACATGTTATTGTTCTTCATGTCTTTTGAATCACACAATTCAAAAATGCCATGATGGGAAATGCTATTACCTAATACAATTGACGTCGTCCGGGCCTGCGGCCCCTTTGAGCCCGATATGACACCGCCCAACCACCGTTTCAGTTCAAACCTCCCGCTCGTGCGTGCGTGTGTGCGTGTGTGTCTAGCCCGGCAAGAGGGCGCTTAGCTGCAGTGCGCCGCACCCCTAATTTGCTACGTTTTAATATTATTTGTAAACCCTTTTTGTTTTCATTCGTCTTTGCCCCAGTGTTGTGCAATTTACTTGTGTTTTCTGTAATTTAAATAGGTTACCTTAAATAACTATAGACGTTGCCCGGGCGGACCCGAACAGGCACGGACTTGGACGAGGATAGGAATGCTTTTATATGAATTATCATTAAATAAGTAAATAGTAACAAACTTTCCATTGTCAGTAATTTTTATATATTTTTAATGTTTATCTGTAATTTACTCAACTTTCGCCGGGGCACGGAGTCGTAGAATACAGTAACGGTAATTGTGTTGGCGCGAAGGGCGCCATGTTGCCACCTGCGAGCGATGAGCTCAGCCCAGTCGATCTTCATCACTGACCGAGAGCAGACGCGCCAGCACCCCGGGGACTTCAACCTTTGTTCTGCACTGACCAAGTAATTCTGTCTCGTTAAGTATTTCTGAATCTCTTTCGCTCGTCATCCTCGGGGCAGCTCTCGGCCAGCGGGCTGTTTAATTAATTAATTGTCTCAGTCGAGTTTTTTTCATCACCGTGTAATAAGTATACTTTGCAGCATGGCCACGTGTGTGGACCATGCCTTCACCTAAACCGATTCGTGCCTCAGGCTTTTTAACCGTGTAATGTGTAACGTGTAACGGGCGTGTAGAGAGACGTGTTAGTGAAATTAAATCTGGAGAATAAATATAAAGTGAGTACTTATTTAATCACGTGGTGAGTGAGTCTAGGAGTGTGGCGTGCCCGACGCCTAGAGCGGGCCAGGTCTGGGTAGCTAGGATAGAAAGGGCTGGTAACTCGTCCCCACTTGGGCTACGTCACGCCCTGAGTGAGAGACTCCGCCGGGTCCACGTGCCCTTCCACGTGGTGGCGCCCATAGTTAACATCTCGAAATCACCGGCAATGCGCGATCAGCCCTCACAGTAAAACTCGCTTAAGACGTTCCCCGCGTAAGAAGTTTTCCCGTTTATTAAGTTTAAAAAATTATTCCCTTGATCACTTCCATATACCCCTATGTTAATATTTCCCTTTCATAATGTTTGTCTTTATATATGCTTCCCGCATATAACGTTCAGCATTTGTGGGAAAAAAATAAAATAATAACGTTTATCTTTAAGCTTATAAACAATTTTTAAGGTTAATTTTAAAAATTTAAATACCGTATTGGCCCAAATATAAGGCGACTTGCAGTTTCAGGAGGCCAAACAAATGTAAAAATAATTTTGGTAGAAATTAATGTGAAAATTCATTAGACATACATTTTGTGATGATAAATCCTTTTTGCATTTACGTATACCACATTTAACTTTCCGTTTCACTTAAGCTACGTATTACTATTTAGTAGTGTGTTAAACGTAACAAAGCAAACAAAGAATGCAGCTTGCCGGAACAAAACAAGTGGCTAACTGCCATGGTGAAGCATACGGCCATGAATAACTTTGGTGACGTTACCGCGAATATTTGTCCATATTACTCTCTGACAATCTCTCTCTGTCCTATAAATTTTAAAGAATAATCTATGATAATTATGTTGTTTGAAAGGATTTTACATAAATAAAGGGTGGAGTACTGTGAAATTATTAAAATAGCTTTTGAAGCACCGTACCAAATTCCTGTAAATATGGCGTCTTCGTGCGTGTTCGGCAATGTTTGTTTTACAACAAAGAAATATTGTGGAAAGATAGTTGCCAGCCGTGAATTTCCAAAATTTACATCCGAAATGTTCTTAACATTTTCTGTTTGTAGACGTAAACAATCGTTCTGAAAATAGCTGTGATATTTTAGTACAAATATTTCCGTTAAAAATCTGAAAATAAATTACCGCAAATGTTAACACGCGATTGTGCACAAAGTACAAATATGAATTGTGTAATAAAAGGTTGCCATTTTGAGATGATTCAACATTCACATTTTTAGTCAAGAACAAATATTTTAATTTTCAACTTTAAACTATTGTGAATTACTGCAATATTGGGTGGATTTATCATTTTCCCCGTGTGAGTTAACGAAGTTTTAGTTAATATAAAAAATCGTGAACTTTTTTTTTAACAATGTTTCTAATGTAGCTTTCAGCTTGGAACTAATGTTTCCGGTACCGACGCCTTGGGTGCGAAAATAAGGCGATTTCCAATTTTCGCATCTCTCGTTTATGTAAAAATGGTTGCCTTATATTCGGACTAATATGGTATTGTTTTTTGCCAGTGTTTTGATAATTCTTTTTTATTGTGCTTATTAAATTTAATACAGTTTTAAACTTTGTGATGCATCAGTCCAAAAATGTGTTGAAACAAACGAAATTGACCAAAGTATTTTTTTTAAACAGTAAATATTGTTTTTTCTTGCCAGTGTTTTGATGATTCTTTTTTTATTGTATGTAATTACAGTAGAATCCCAGTGATGCGAACCCTCACGGTTTCCGGAAAAACGGACTTATAAACGGAATGGTCGCAATAGAGAATTCGGGCCAATTCCCCCCCCCCCCCCCCCCCCCCTCAAATACAAATACATGAAAAATCGCTGTGACATGTTTTTGGAGTAGATAATCACAGCGACAGGCCGACAGGATGCGCTCCCGCCCTTGCCGTCAGCGATGTTTATTTTGACAGCTCAAGCAATTATCTTTTCCACGACCCTTCACAGCGTAAAAAAAAAGAAGAAAAAACACGTTCGAATGCAAATGGAAAAGTAACTATGCAGTAAAATAAATATATTTACGGCCCTGCTAAATTTTTCTATTCAATAAAATTCGAGGTATTAGTGATTTTTCAGCAGAAACTGCTGTGTGACTAATAAATAGGGCCACGATTATATGGTGAATCGCGAAATCTTCCGCGAATTTATATGGAAAATGCGAAAAAAGCGATTTTTAAGAAAAACTGCTAAATAACACCGAAATTAGGCCTACACAATACAAGTCTCTTATATTTTAATGTGAAAAGTCATGAAGCGAAAACTACATACACTAGAACCCCGATTTTACGTATGCTCACGGTTCCACGGATTGCATTCGTAAAATTGCTGCCTTCGTAAAATCGGGGGTTGCCCATTTTGACCCCCCATCAACCAGAACAAAAAGATTGGTTTACGTTTGTATTAAATGTTTCTAGTATTATCCGTGTGTATTTGGTCATAAAAATAATATACTTTTAAATATGATTACTATTAACGCAACAAAAAGAAAACCCCCGACGGAAGCGTGTGAACATGGAATGTATGCTGACCCGCCTCGCCAGCCGGCCGCCGGCGCCACGCAGACGGGCGACCGCTCACTCACTCGCCTGCCCGCCGCCTGCCTTCCCTTCCCAACCCAGCGCTGGGCTACCGTCTGTCACGTAGCAAACATTAAAGATTATTTAATGTTTGCTATGCGACAGGATACCACGTTATTTAAATCTGCCCGCCTAATACAAACTGTTATTTCTACGATTACGTGAATAGTGAACAGTGTGGATTATTAATGCTAATAGCAACAGAAGCTTGATAGTCAAGACTTGCCCGGGTCCTGGTTGATAAGCTGGAAGAATTTCCTGCCTTGCATTTCTACGTGCTTCCTCTAATCAGCTTTAGGGCGCCGTCTGGTCAGCGTGTGTTAGTGAAGCGGGATGATCAGAGCGACACTCAATGGTAGTTCTAGTGCGGTAAAACCTCATAGTGCAAGGCTCTGAACTGGCGCGCAGTCATCTCGTTCCCGTCAGATAACTGTGAAATTTGAGCGGTGACCTTAACATTATATGGCGGAAAAATAAAGATAAAGGTGTAATGCATTTCCCTCTGATACTTTCAAGAAATTTGTAATGGGTTTTTTACACCTAAAACTTCGAAAACATGCCTTTTAGCCATTTTATCTCCTCTAAATCCTCTTGATCGGATATCAAAAGAACCAGCTGGGCATTAACAAATTCTTAAATGCTTTTCGTAAACAGACTGCAGTCGGATATCTAGTGTAGTTTGGAAATTGCGTAGGTTTTTCGTGGCTGTGCGCGGCACACGACTGCAGTTGCCATGTGTCACGCGCCCAGAATGTTGCCCGGCAGGAAGGGCGAATATAGTTAATTTGCGGTAAAAATAAATACTTTTACAGCCCTGCTAAATTATTCCATTAAAGAAATTTTGAAGTTTCAGTGATTTTCCAGCAGAAATAATGTTGTGTAACTAACAAACAAATTGCATCAAAACAATTAACGGTAAATGGCTGTCGCGGGGGCCCTTAAAATTTTTACATTTTACCAGAAATGGACTATACAAACCTGGCTTTCGTCGCACGCAGTTTGGAGAAGGGGAGGAAGGATGTTGACAGATTCACATGCCAAAGGACGTTGCGGGAGGAGGGGGAGAGAGACACGATGGTTTGTATGCCTGGGAGGGATGAACCTTGAAGTCTGAAGCCAGAAAATGCAGAACTTTTAACAATGGTAGCATTTTCGTAATTTTTGTGTAAAAGTGTGCATAGCAAAACTTTCTACAGTTTCTTATTTTAATGTGTCAGCCAAAAAATTGGAACTGTGATGACCTGATGAGCGATGGTACTTTTTAAGAGAAATTGTTTAAACAGAACATTAAAATGTTGATTACATGTAATTCTTAACAACACAATAGGCCCAACTGCTATTTTTTATGTCACAATCGTGAAATATATTGTGTAAGTACCATGAATAGCTTAAAAACCCATATTTTTTTAAAAGACGAAATAATGACGAAATGTGTGGTTTTAAATGACGAAATCAGGTTCAAAATAAAACCATATAATCTTGGCTCTACTAATAAACAAATTGTATCATAATAACTTAAACTTATAACGTATTTATTAACGGCGAAGGACAGTCGTATAAGCCCATAAAAATATTTTACCGAAAATGGACTATACAACCTGGCTTTTGCCGCACGCGGTGTGGGAGGGGAGGACAGCTGAGACGGCTTTTCGTACGATAGTGAACGCGCCGAGCTCGGCTAGACACTGCAGCGTAGACAGTCTAGAGGGGTGGTATCTATTTTTAGCCGTCTTTTGTATGCCTGCCTGCTTACAGTACAGCTCTCGCCAAGATAAACGTGAACACATAGCGCCCAACAAAGTGTAACAGACTTGTTTTTCAGCCGATTTTACTCAAATTTTCGACTTTCTCTGCTCGAATTTTTCACGGTTTCTCAAAAAAACGGTCGTATAAACGGAATGGACGCATCAGAGGGGGGTCGCATCAGCGGGATTCTACTGTATTAAATTTAATACCGGTATAAAATTGTGATGCATTAGTCCAAAAATGTGATGAAACAAACAAATTTAACCAAGTATTTTTAAAAACAATAAATGTTAGTTATTGCTTTTTTTTGCTAGTGCTTTGATAATACTAATTTTAATGTGCTTATTAAATTAAATACAGTTTTAATAATTCAATTTACTGATAAAAAATATATTAGTTATTCCGTTATTCCAGCATGTCAATGATAGTACGTGTATTTTTGTGTGAATACAGCACATGTCATTTGAGTAAAATCGATTTTTACGTTGGAAATTACTTTTCCCTTTTAAGAAGTTTTCCCTGTTAAGAAGTTTTAAGCATCCAGTCTCTTGAAAAACTTCTTAATAGGGTTTTACTGTAAATAGTAAATACGTTTTGTACCATATGTAGTCCAGTGCGAATATCAGCTTTATATTTTAAATATCAGAACATGCTCAAATACTACAAATATGAAATTTGTATATGATTGATTATATTTTTTTATGATGGTTTAAAAGCAACTGGTTGTAATGTTATGTCGTGATATGTTAATGTTGTGCCCACTTCAAAAGTATATCAACAGGTGGTGAGTATGTTACAATACTAGATAGATAAATGCATAAAAAAATTATAATCAAGTGTTATGTTACATTTTTACTTTTAGGAATCTTTTTGCAGTGGTTGCTACCTGCTTATTGAATTATTGTTGACTTATTTTAATCTTTATAAAAAATTATAAAACATTTCCAATTATCCTGCCGTCTCAAATTAATCCATTCTGCTGTTAACTGTGCACATGTTGGAAAAAAAAAGTCTAATTATACAAGGCCCATTATATATATTTGAACTGGTAATATACACATTTGTATTGTGGAACAATCACTTAACATCACTGCCAATAGTTGCACAAAGTGATATGGAAAAACTTCACTGCACATCAAATAAAAAAAAATTAATTATTTCACAAAGTAAGTATTGAAACTGAATTGTATATTAATAATAAATTATTCGTATTATTATTTTTAATTTCAGATATTTGTACAGGCCTAATTATAATTGCATGTTAACTAGAAACACAAATTATTTGCTAATATAAGTGAATAAATTTTAATGTGTACCAGGGAATACGTTTAGTCAACAGCAGATATTAAATTGTGCCAATGACTGTAAAGCACAAATGTTTCTAATTCCCAATCCTACAATTCAATATAACACAGATTAAATATTTTGTTACAATTGGAACCAGACCAGATGTGCTGAAAATATATAAGTTCATTTGTTTGAAAAAAATATATAGACTGCACCTTCAGCCAGTACCTGAACTTGGCCACTGGGTAGTTCTGTGCGAATACTCATTTTTTGATGCAAAGCGAATATCAAATCAAATGTTTAAAATATGGTCAAAGTTGAATTGAATTGCTAATATTGTCCCTAGTGTCGTATTATATTTATTTTATAAAATACAGGACTGAAGTGAAGAAATAACCATCTAACATTTGTAATGTTTCAAATGGTTAAGTGATTAACCCATTGCCCCCTATGTATAAAACATCATTCAAAAAATTATAATACAACCACGCACAATATTAAAATTGAGCTTCATAAAATCAAAAGGAGTGCCTCCTTTTGATATTTTTTTTTTT
Organism: Bacillus rossius redtenbacheri; assembly: GCF_032445375.1. Lineage (NCBI taxonomy): Eukaryota > Metazoa > Arthropoda > Insecta > Phasmatodea > Bacillidae > Bacillus > Bacillus rossius. The sequence continues at coordinate 21,693,306 of NC_086343.1, read as the reverse complement.
AAGTAACCAACTCTATTCAAGCAAAACACAAAAATACTAAATATTTAAAATTTAGACCTCTGATGATTTAAAGCTTTGCAAAAAAAAATGTGAAGCTTCACTTAAGACGCAAAGCTTTTCATCAAAACCAAATGTTCATATAAAACAAATACCAAATTTCCTGACGAAGTCAAATCAAATATTAAAAAGTGCTTTAATTCATTCACTTAAGACGAAACTTCGCACAGGGCTACCACCGGGTCACTGACAGCATTTTTATTAGCTCGCTCATAGTTTATCATCACTAGAGACCTGCAAAATTCGCGGTTTCGATGGGCCTTCAGGATGGACTGCGCATACCCCTGTACACTCGGGCAAACAACGCCAAGTTCGTCGGCCGCCGACTTGTAAAGTCGTCTCAGCTTTTTTTGTCTGCGATTCGATCCTTCTTTTGGTTTGAGGGTTCAAAACTGGTCGAGATTCGTCCAGACGAACAGTAAGCCAATAGCAAAATTATCTAAAGAGATGTATATATGCGTTTGAATTCTAGCCCATCACCGAGTGAATCCGCGAATTTTGCACAGGTCTCTAATCATTACTGTCAGTTTACATTTCAGTACTCTCTCTCCCTCTCTCTCCCTCTCCCCCTCTCCCCCCTCCCTCTCTCCCTCCCTCCTCTCTCTCTTCTCCTATCTCTCTCTCTCTCTCTGTGTGTGTGTGTTTGTTTGTGTGTGTTTGTTTGTGTGTGTGTGTGGCTTTATTTCACGGGTGCATTTCCATGATTGCTGACTGGAGAAGAAGACCCAACGCTCATCTCTTGTTTCACCCACACACTGTGTGCTGTGTGTCTGGGAACGGGCCCCGCACCTGGTTGATCTCGTCGACGCAGCAGAAGGGCACCCGGGTCAGCCCTTGCAGCGAGATCATGAACACGGCGGTGGAGACGGACCGCTCCCCCCCGCTCTGCAGGTGCTTGTTGAGGTCCTGCAGCTCGTCCTCGCTGCGGAACTTGACGCGCACCGCGCAGGCCGTACTGGTCGAAGTCGTCCTGGAAGGGAGCCGGAGACCGCCGGTGAGCCGCCACACCGCGGGAAAAGTGGCGGGGAGTCAAGTTCTTTAAGAGGTTAGAACGTGACAAGCAAAAAAAAAAAAAAAAAGTGGAATCTTTTACTTCTTTACCAGCATATAATACCAAGTTGCAGATTTGATACTTTTAATTATTATTAAGCGAGAAACAAAAAAAAAAAATTAGAACTACATTAGTGAAATTTATGTTGCATCGGATAAGAAAATTAGTTTTAAATTAACTTAAATAGTCCCAAATTTTGTTAAAATAATTCAAAAAAGCAGTAAATATGAATGAAAAAATTATTTTTAATTTTGTTAAAATTTTGTTCTGCTGAGAAAATTGTATGTATTTTTATAGAAATAAAATAAGAATACATATAGTATTTTGTTTAAGCTCTTAAGTCAATTTCAAAATTTCAAACAGTTAAATTCATCCATAGATTTTCCAGTAAAGGCAAAAAAAAAAAATAGTTTACCTTTGGTGTCAATACAAAATACTGTGGCGAGTTTGGTAAGCTAGTGGTTGCTACTAGGAGATCAAATATCATGCGCAGCATTATGTTAAACGTGCCACTTATGTTCAGAAAACTGTAACAGTTAACCTTTTTTAAATTATACTTTACACTTTTTTTTTTTAATTAAACATTATAACCAAGGTTTCTATTAAATTTTTTTCCCCCAATTTACAAGTTATTTGAAGTATAACCAAACAAAATTTTGTTTGCAGTGAGGTTATAAACTTGATATCAAAAACAACTGAGAAAAATGGTTTGACATTATTTTTAAATTTTTGTCAATTAGATTAGCTAATTATTATGGTTCAATTAACATTCAAGAATTTCTCCAAGAAAAAAACATTTGGATGCCTGTGTTGTTCTGGTTTCTTTCAAGTTTCAAAACCAGCAAATGTTTCTGTATAAATTGAATTTAGCTTTTCTGCCCAAAACTTTTATCTGTGAATTTTGTTTATTCTGTTGTATTCTGTGTGGTGGTACAACAAAGCAAAATATGACATCTATTCATCTTGGAAACTATTCACATTCAATTTGAAAATACTTGACTTCCAAAATCCACTATTCGCACATCCCTAACAACAAAATAAATTAAAACTGTACACTTTAAAGATTAAATTACATTTGAATTGTATGAAAATAAATAAATGTTAAAATCACTGAACCAAAATTAGAATTTATCTTCACCGTCTGGATTATGACGCCAGCATTTATTGGGCCTACCTAGTTCATGGTTTGAGGTTACGTTAGCATAAAAATAGTTAAACAAAATTAATTTTTAGTTTAGTGCAAAGATTTTACTCCTTTTTTTCCATGGTTTTTTTCAATCATTTTTAATATCACATAATGAACCAGCAAACCTCATTCAAATATATTTAGTGTAAAAGCCATAAATCTTTTATCTTCATAAAAACCAAAACCAAGGTTCTTGATGTGAAACTGAACCAGATCCAAACCGACTACTAAAAACCAGAACCACACTACCCTACTATTTACCATATAATCTTCCCCCTATAAATAAGATTTAGCATTACAAAAACCAAACAAAATACAGTAAAACCTTTTTTAAGAAAAACAAAATACAGTAAAATCTTTTTAAGAAAATCTTACGAACAAAAAAAGAATTTTGCATTTGATGTATTAATATATACAATTATACCTTTTTGATAAATTTTCCCTGTTAATAAGTCCAAATTAGTAAGTACCTTGCGAAACATCTTAACAGCAAAGAAATGCTTACCTCGTTGGTACCTGTTTGAAGTTTCACCTCTCCCGCACACTTGAGAGTGGCGAAACAATCACTAAACTTCCTGGAAATGTTTTCAACCAACTCATTTAGTGAGCCCAGCCATTCTTTTTTCACCTCATTCATGGAGCTCTTGATGGTTACCGAGCTGTTTGTCTTTGCCTCCAGTTGCGCCTTCAAGTCTTCGATTTGCTTCTTTCTGTTCTCGAATTCTACCAGAACCTGTGACACAAAAGAACGCTAACAGCTAAGTAACTCTTTTAACTAATACACCTCGCAGCCCTAGGATTTTTCTTGCACTACAGACTCTCACTTTTTTTTTGTAAGGCATTCATCCAAAAACACACATGCAGACATCAGAAATATTTTCCACTTACCATGTTTTATCCCATTATCATAGCACATTTTATACTAAAATCAAGTTTGAAAAGTAGGGGTGCGAATTTTATGCAAGAAAAGTATTTTTTATGAGGTAAAGTTATTCATAAAAAAACAAAATCTATTCATGAAAAGTATGTTTAATTAAGAAGTAGAGTATACAAAAGCATGCCAAATGATTTAAATTAGTTCATGCAACAAAAACATATTTTGTTCAACTTCAAACAGAAAAACGAAAACTGTGACCTGAATGTGAGCTCATCGTAGTACACTATAAACACAAAAGAGTTTACTCTGCACATGACAGAGAGCACATGTTGCATGCAATAGGTTGACATCAGCCGGGGCTTCGCCCCATGACCCTGGTCATCCTCCGTTTCCCTCCCCATCCCTGTCCTGCCCGGCATTTGTACCGATACGTACGTAGTCGTGTGGGTGTTTGAATTGCGTGCCACGAACTGCCGCAAGAGGGCGCTTAGCTTCAGTGCTTCGTACCACTAAAACACCTAAATTAATATTGTAACATTGTAAGCCTTTTTCTTTTAACCCCTAAATAATGTTACGACAGGTCAGCTGAGTGAGTGTTCTTTTGTTTCTTAATTAGATAATTTTAGTAAAGTAAGTGCAAGCACGGCCAATGACGCTCCCTAGCGGGCGACGACGGAACTAATAGTATAAAACTTTATTTAAAATGTTTTCCATGTACAAGTAGTTATTACAGAAAGTCAATGTATGTATGTATTAATTTTGTAAGAGGTTCATGTTATTCTTTCTAATAACCCGGGGCACGCAGTCTTACAAATGATAACGGTAATTGTGTTTGGCGCGAAGGACACCATGTTTCCCGCCGCGAGCCTTGGCTCGCCCCAGTCTCCTTCTTCAACCGACCGAAAGCAGACGTCTCTGCAAACACCCCGAGGACATCACCGTTGATTCACTGATAGGTAGCTCTGTATATTTAATTAATCTAAACCGCTTTATTATTATACTCGGGGCCTCTCTCGGTCGGTGGGGGCTGTATCTTAAATAGTTTTTATACTCCCAGGAGTTTTTAGCAATCTCTCTACGTAAAAGCTTGGGGCGGCCACGTGTGTGGTCCACCTCCTCAATCTATACCAATTGGTGCCTCGGGCGTTTCAACCGTGTAAAGGAGAGGAGTGTAAGAGGGCGTGTAAATCAGCTTAAACGAGTCACGTGTTGTGTTTGGGGGCCACGTGGGTCCTTCCTCCAGTCAGCGGCGTGTGGGATGCCCTAAGAGCCCACTGCGATTAGGTAGGAGCGTGCCTGACCCGGAGAGCGGGCTAGGTACAGGTGTCAACACCGGAGTCAGGAGGGCCAATATCTCGCCTCACACGGGCCACGTGATGTCCTGAGTAAGAGTTTCCAGTCGGGTCCACGTGCCCACTCACGTGGTGGCGCCCACTATTTCCGAAATCAGTATAAAACGCAACACCGGTAGGCCTTCAAGGTGAGCTATCAATATTGATATTTGACTGTATGCGCACATTCTATACTGGCATCAACGTAACCCAACATGAATGTGATGCAAACTAGCGCTGGCTACACTTTTATACAAAGTACACAGAGACAAGACAAATAGATAAAGGTTATAACATTTGAAAATTTCTTTAAAATAAAATTTACACATCCGACAACTCTGTCTTTCTATTAATTAAATAAATAAGTGGTAATATCCAAACAAGTAATAGATTTCAACTTTAAAATACATTGTTTTAAATGGGAAAAGAAGTTTATTGGGCGACGTCTTACATAAAAAATATATTATTGAGAAAATAGCGGGACTGAAACATTTGACCATATTGGACGGGAATTCTTATTGTGCTGATACATGTAAAACAAGTTTTGATGTAATTGTAATTACTGTATTTTTCCATTATAACTACCAAACTGCCTGACAGCAATTTGTTGCATGGTGCTTTATCCTGTCATGTTTACTACCTACACAAAGCACGAATTTTTATTTTTTCACAAATTTTGACACCTAAAAATAACAATGCGACGATATGCAAGTGTGACGATTATGCAATGAAACACATACATTTTCTGGAGCTTTTAATTTTTGTAGCAAACAAAATATTATTTAGTTTCTAAAGCTATTTCTTAATGCAGAAAATAAAATATTTTTGCTTTTGCAATAATTTTAGTATTACTGAATTATCCCTTCAAAAATAAAATAACAGCTCTAGGGTGTTAAATATATAAATTTAAAACTAACCCGGAGGGCTAACCAACAGTATACATGTGCTAGTATAACTAGCATAGGCAAGAATACAGTTGCCAAACTTGAAATGATGACAACTGGTAAGTGTAAAAAATGCAAAGATATAATTATTGTTAATGGTTTGGATTATACCAAATACTTTTAGAGATATTACAGTGAAATATCAAAGCAAAAAACTTTTCTTTAAAGTTGAGATGGACGTGGCTGCAAATTGTTGAGTCAAGTTGAGCCAATTCATTATTTATACTATCAAGTAGAGTAGATTACTAACTTGATTATTTTTAAGTCCAACCAAAAATTGAGTAGAGCTCAAGTATCAAGTAGTTGTAAAAGTTATTTTTGAGGTGTTGTAAAATAGTGTTGTATTAAATTTTTTTTTTTTTTTAATTCAAAGACCATATTAATATTTGTCAATTATGTTTATGTTTTCACTATTTGAATAACCAAACATACTCTATTTAACACCATTCAATGTAGATGTTAGAAACTGTAAATAAACTATAAAATTATTGAAACGAAAATTATGCATACAATTGGAAGAAAGGTTAACTCAATTACTATTTTTTTTTCCTTCCCCTGTTTTCCGATAAATAAGATTTCTCCCACTTCAAAAATTGTAAAAAAAAAAAAAAAATTACAAACTTCATATCATGTGTATAAAACAAAGTGTAATAAACTAGATGCAAAATGCACAATAGCCTCTTTCATAAAAAAAATAAATTATCTTCAATTTTGAATAGATAATCAAAGATATGAATATACAAGTACTTTTGGTTTTGCTACATTCGTGCCGAACATCGATATTATTGATTGTGCCGCAGAAAAAAAGAAATATACATTGGAGATATTATATTTTCTTTTCCAAATTTGTTTTTGTGTTACAAATTTCTGCTAAGATGCTGGCCTTCCATTCCAAAATGGTGTCAATTTCTAGCGTTTTGAAATGTAAATAGCAGGATGTGTGTTTTGGGGCACTATAACTATGTAAAAGTACACCATAATGTCAATATTTATCAAGTTTTAACAAAAATTTTGTTTAATCCCATCCAGTCAAGTACAATGAACTTCCGAGCTGGGTTTATTTGAAGTTATTAGCTTGACTCTGCATGAGTTTCTTTAGTCTCGCCACATTTCCACTTTTAAGATATTCTTACATTTAAGTACACACGTATTTTATATTCATTACAAGATGTTTGAAAGCAAGTAACTGTTAACCATACTGTACTTTCATTACTAAGCACCAAAATCTAAAGTTTTAATGAGGTTTCAGCGTACACGTCTCATCGTGTAGTTAAAAAACGGCAACTTACGCTGCTGTCGGCTCCCACCAGACAGTCCAGCTTGCCCCGGATCACTTCCATGTCAGACTCCAGGCTCTCCAGGTCATCCGTCAGGCTCTGGAAGGCCTTCCGGAAGGGGCCGAAGCCATCGCTCTGGGGGGTCAGCCCGTCCGTGAGGCGCTTCGCTGCAGCCATGGCACTCTTCACGTCATCCTTCACACCTTCCACGTCGCGCACTGCCTGCCTTAGTGCTTCCTGTCAGCACCAGACAAGAGAGATGAGCCAGCTATGACCTCAGTCCCTCAAATACCATTTAACCTCTAGTATCTATTTCATTAATTTTGTAAGATCTATTTCAGAGTTTATGTGTGTGTGTGTGTATACATATATCACATTTTTAATTACATAATTGCCGTAATTTTTCATGAATCACTTCCATACTAATACATTAAATCTAGTAGTGGAAAATCTCTGTCGAGTTCGTTAATGGGCAATATCAGACAAAAGATGTAGAAATTAAAAAGGTTTTTTTGAAAAACAGAAAAATCGCTGTTATCGTGATCACAAATAGTTTTGGGGTCTATGGGTCATGAAACGCAAAATTGTATAAAAAAATTTACGGTAGTCGCACCATGGTAATGACTACAATAGGTAGTATTTACGTAAAATCTACCTAAAAAAGTAGAGAATAACCAGGTATAGATATAAAATATGTGGAAGTCTCAAGTAAACAAAGCCATCCTACTATTTGATTAAATAGCAAAAGATCTGAAAAAAAGTGTTTATCTTTTGTACTACCATGCACAGCACAAACAGTAACTTATCACATTTATGTTATTCATCATTACTATCAATTTGTGCTGTAGCGGAGAAAATACTACATTCAAGATATCAAAATTTGTCTCTTGTGATACAAATCTATATCATATCATATTATTTACTCGCATATAGGTCGCCATCGCAGATAGGTCGCACCCATAATTTGAGGTCTTGAATTTGGTATTTAAGATTCCCCCGATATAGGTCGCACCGGTAATTCATTACTCACTCAACGCTCCGCCCAAACTCGTGACCTTGCATCAGCAGCCAGCCAATAGACGCGAGCTTAGCGGAAAAAAGTTGTGACATAAATACAGTATCAGAAATTAACAATCAGCCACGTTCATACATTCGTGAGTTTACGTTTTTCCCTCGTGCATTTTAGATTGTCTCCTGCTATAATTACTCGGACTTTTACACGCCTAGGCTTAAATTATTACATGTTTAGAAATAAAAGCAACTTTTCATGTTATAAAATATGTATATTTTGCGATTTAAAATGTTCATTGCCGACTATAAACGTTACGTTTTTCACGATGTTTTTAGGCCTACTAGCTAATCTTATCTACTCTTAAAGTACCCACTGTATTTTCTGGTTGTTTATGGTTGTTACGTGACGTAAATAGCGGGATGGATTCGATTTTTGAGTCGTAATTTGCGTGAAAGTATTGTATTGGACTAAATGGGAACTAAACAGGACCTGAAGAATATAGTGCAAATAACGGGAAAACGTAAATAACGGTAACGTAAATAAGGGGTTTCGCTGAATGTGTACATTGTAAATAAATTTGCCTATACCTATATAAAATTCTTTTTCGCATTTTAAAGCAAAATATTGCAAAAATAATTCCTCAAAAATTTTAAAAAACTTTTCTTCACATATAGGTCGCACTTCATTTTTTTGCCATCAAATCTGGTAAAATTTCCACGACCTATATGCGAGTAAATACGGTAATTCATTCAGAAATGACGTCAATCAACATATAAGAACTAGTCGTATATATTGTGTAAAACTTTTGTTTTTCCAAAAGTTGAGATTTCACTAGATATTATAAAAAAAACACAAACAGATTTTGTGCTTTTCTATTTTTAAGGGTACCTTAGTTTGTGGTAGTGATTCATTGTACATATGGGCTTATTTACTGAAAGGTAAACATTTTTTACCGCAAGTTTTCTAGATGGAAAAATATATTTTAAGCTTTCAATGCACTATAAAATTATATCTAAGGTAGTATGTCGTGATTATGCAAATCATAAGCTTTCTTGTACAAACATAAACCTAAATGCCATGTGTTCAAAATTTATACGAATCCTATATTAAATCTTGCGAATTCTGTGAATTCGTTGAATCTAAGATTATGTCACCCTATCCCTAATAAATTCAAAACTAAAAACTCCTTAACTCTTAAGTTTACTAAGTCAATTGTGTTTTTCTTAGTACCTAGCCAACAACAAACTGTTCCAATCACTGTAAACAAAATCCCTAAAAATTTGAAAGCATTCTTACTTTTTAATTGTTATAAGTATTTTAAAAAATTTAAAAAAAAAAGTGATGGTAAAATTCTATTTTCTCAAATCCAAATCTCTGAATTCCAAAGAGTACCTCCAATAGATTCCTCGAAACTGAATATAGATCTCAAGGGTCAAAAATAAATAAAAAAAATCATACATAAATTTTAAAATATCAAGTATGGTGTTTTTAGAAACAATACATATTGTATTTTATTTATTATATAACATGTTAAAAATACAATACCTTGGGGGATGGTAAGATGGTTAGATATGAAAGAAATAACTGACCTAGTAAATTCAGTGGTTTTACACTTATCAGAGTTGAATTTTTTAATTTACTTTACATATTTACTATATTTTTCTTTAAATCTTTCTTCAAATCCATTGAATAATTATTTGATGGTATTTGAGTATTTTAGGATATGATTGGCCCATCCCTAAAAAAAGTTTAAAAATTACCTTACTTTTATTGTTGAATTTTGATATCTGGGTTCTATAATATTTTGATAGTTACATTAAAAAAAAATTATATTAATTGTACAGACCTACATATTAAAACTAAAACAGCTAAAAATAACACCATAAAATCTGACACCAACAGGGTGTACACACAAAGCTGTAATAAAATTTTCCTGTTTTTTTTTTTTTAATGTACCTATTTTCACTAGTCATACTTAATATGAAAACAGAATTGTAAACAAAAAATAACATTAAAAGAGAACCTTGCATAAGTGGCACAGGTGTATTACTATGCACTAAAAAACAATCTGGAAAAAAAATTCTTTCACAGCCTGGGTCATGGCAGACTGGAGTATGAAAATTTACCAAGTAACTATCACTGATGGAATTTCCATTACTTTCTCAGGATTTAACATAAATCCAGACTTTCCATGACCAATTACAACTTTCCTGATTTTTCTCTGATACACTGACTTTCTAGAATATGAACACCCTGATTTTCCAGAATTTCAGGAATATTCTCTAAATGTCCAATTCCATCTTCACTGATTTCCCAGGAAATGAACACCTTTTTTTTTTTTTTTTTTTTTTAATTTCAAGTAAATTTCCTTGATTTTCCCTGATTCTACCAAGGATTGTACTTTTAAAATGAAAAATGAACACTTCTGATTCAATTAGAACTAGAAGTAATAACTAAAATAGAACTTGCATCTACAGTTAAATATCGCATATTTTTTCTCATGTGTTGAAATTTGTTTTTTTAAGATGGTGAAAAGGGGGCAAGTTATGATTTACTTTAAAAAATTGTATCTCCGAAAATAATTAAGCAAGACATAAATTATTTGGCAATAATAATGAAAATAATAAACTACAAATGATTATTTTACCACTTTGCAAGATTACGGTTTAAAAGGATAAAATTTTTGTTTAAAGAAAAAATTGTATATTTCCTAACCTGCTAGATTTAAGAATAAGAAATTAAGAATAAACAATAAGCATACAGTTATGAATTACATTTTTTCAATCCAAGCAAATTAAAATGGAGGCAAGAATATGAGCAAGAATAGTGTATATTATATGATTTAATAGCATGTTTTTTTACCTTTACCATTTTTTTCTGTATTTGACCTCAAAAGCAATGAAAATGCGGTCAATATTTTCTTCACAAAAGTCTCATCTCTGACACTAATCAAGCAGGATGTGTTGTGCACTTTTGATTTATAAACAATGGTTGCTACAAGCTTGGAATTCCAAAATTCCCAGGTTTTCCAGGTCTGAATTGACAAAATTTCCCTGACCTTTCAGACACAAACAATCCCGTGGTATCACTCGATGTTGACAGTTTTTCTGCAGGAAAAGAAGGTTGTGCGTGCCGCTCAAATGTCCCATTTTTCATATTATAACATGTGCGTACCAAAACAAAACAATAATAATTTCACGATTAAACGTTTCCAAATTTTTCAGGTGCCTGAACGTCAACGCTTTTGTAAGCACAAGAAGAAATTCCAGAAATATGTATTTTGTGATTTCCCTCTGTTTTGCGGAATTTTCTGGCAGTTTTAAACTCCCCACGGTTTTTCAAGTCCTGTAGCAAACCATGAAAAACACGCAAAATCTACCTACTCTTTTTTTTTTTTTTACTACTTGCTGAAGTTCTGCTTTCCAAGGGGTGAAATATTGTACGTGCGGGTTCCGACCACAGTGATCAATAGGTAGGGACACCTGTATTTCGCGAATACATTTCGTGTCAAGGTATTTCACAAAACAAAAGTAGCTTGTTCTAAGAGTCATGGCAAATTGCGAGGGTGCAGCAGTACGGTGACCACATTCTCATTGGCCCCGTCAAGAGCGGGACGACACCTCTCGCCGACCTCGGCCGATGACCGCGGAAGAGAAGCTGCAGTGTTTTGTGAAACACCTCAACACGAAACGTATTCGCGAAACACAGGCGTCCCCATCAACAGGCAGTGTCGTCAGACCCACGATCCCACCTGCGAGCGAGACAGCTGCCTCTGCTCCTCCCGCAGCTTGTTCTCGACGTGCGTGGCGACGTCGCGCAGGCTCTCCAGCTGCAGCTGCGTCAGCCGGCACGCCACCCAGCACTGCTGCGCCTGGGTCACGGCCGCCGCCATCTGCCCGTACCGCTGCCGCATGTCCGCCAGCACCGCCTGCCAGGCACGCAACACACCTGCTACCACACACCTCACACCTGCCGGTACCTTTGAATACATGTACTGTATAGAAGTCGCGAGTGGATAGGATTTACCGTATTTACTCGTGTATAGCGCGCCCTCGTGTATAGTGCGCACCACGATTTTTGCAACACATTCCAAAGAAAAAAAATTAATTTTTTTTTTCCCATAAATAAATTTTACTAACATTTTGTGGTACATGTTAAGTAATTACTTATGAAACAAATGATTATTTAAATTGATGTGTGGTGCTGTGTCAGGAAAATACTTAAATTAAATACTCTTCCACCTGAAAGCGAAACTTTAGTGGCATACTGTACCATCTGAAACGACACGAGCAAGCTAAACTCTGCTGTGTAGACGGAAGATAATGAAGCGCTGTATCGTCACAACTGGTACAAGAACGAGAAGGAGGGAGGGAGGCAGACAGGAAGGAACGGGACTATGACCATCAAGTAACCTTGACAGTTGACAGGACTAAACACCACCACTCCCGTCACTGTTGCTAAGCTGGCGCGGAGGACTAGATGACTCACAGGGACGAGGAAGCGAAGGAAGTGGACTGGGGACTGGTGACAACAACATTCTCTCTCTCTCTCTCTCTTTTTTTTTTTACTAGCTCCTGCGCTGGCTTTTTGTAGAGGGGGGAGGTCTAAAAATAAACAAGGCACGTATGTGTGTGTGTGAGCGTGTGCGTGTGAGCGTGTGCGTGAGAGAGACCAGGTTGTGAGTCTGTGTGTGTGTTTGTGTGAAAGAGATGCCTCGTTGCTTGTGCGTATGTGTGGGGGCTGGCCAGAAACATCACCCATCACCGGGCAGTTAACGACTACCACTCCTCCTCCCCGCCTTCCCCTCACAAACTTTTTTTTTCCGTGTATAGCGCGCATCCTTGATTTTTTCCTTTACTTGAGGGGAAAAAAGGGCGCGCCATACACGAGTATATACGGTACTCTACGTTTTTCAGGAGCATATAATGAGCAGCTTGGGAACTTCACCCGCTGCAGGGCGCTGCTATAACGCCTTGTATCGTCTCAGGTTGTTATTTACACGTTAGAGCGCAGCACTGTCGCCCGCTGTCATTCCCTCGCACCCCCCCCCCCCCCCCCCCAACATTCACTGCAGCTCAAGGTCGTTCGACGGGAGGTATGTTCGTCACAAAACTGTAGGGATGAGCGGTGGGCTAGAGGGTGGGTGGAGGACAAAGCATGTTTGAAGGAGGGTGGGGAAGGGGTGTTTGAAGAATTCGACACTTATCCGCTAGGGACCGCCACAAGTCGATGCCCTAGAGATGGTGGCGATTGCGGCGGTAAATTAACCAACTAGCACCTCAAACCGTATTAGAAATTTTAACCTGGGCTGGCGACTTCTATACAGTATATATATTCAAAGCCAGTACTCAACATTCAAGTTTCAAGACCAGTTATTTTTTTTTTAAACAACTTGACTCCAGCTTGAGGCCTTTTAAAAACTCAAAATTCAGTTCTGTACGTTACATTACAAAATTATGGCTCTCTTTATTAAAATTATTTCGAAACAAAATAATCTTTACTATCCTAGTATACTTTCGAAAATAACATCATCTACCATATATATATATATATATATATATATATATATATATATATATATATATACACACACACACACACACACACACACACACACACACACACACACACACACACAGCAATATACATTCTAACATTCCAAACATACTTTCATCTACACTGCATAAACAATAAAAAGGATCAGCAGCTTATCACCTTAACGGTAAAAGCCAAGTGAAAAATGTACATAAATATTTGATGTCTATAAATCTAAAATAAAAAAAGTGTAGGAATCGGTTAACATTACTAGATTAGACAAAGCAATATCTTGCACAATAGATTTTTGCCCTTAATTTTTAGTACTAAGAAAATATATTTTATGTAACAAAAATGTTTATTTTATCCCATTTTGTGAAAGAGGGCAATAATTTTATATATAATTCACAACTGATATGCAAACCTCTCGGCGTTCTGACTTCTCACTAAATAACAACAAATTACTTTCAGTTTAAAAAATTTTCACATTTACCACGCACGCAATCATACTGGAGAGGCTATTAGTTCAAAACTGAAAGAACTCCACACGAGGGGACACCTACGCACCACAAAACACACAAACACACCACATCACAACACACACACACACCTACATACCACAGCACACATACACACACAACACATACACAAACAGCATCAGGCTGGTTTATTTTTATATTTCCCCTCCTCCAGCCGAATGCCAGCCCAGCAAGTCATGTCACTTGCCGGCGCTGGTTGAGCAACCAGCGTGGCCGCTGGTCAAACACCTACAAAATGGTACTATTCATAGTGCTTTTCACGCACTGCTAAGATAATTTAACTAAACAATTTTTAAGTACTCGTGAAGTCACACAGTAGAGTTATTTGCGCACATACTCAATAACACACTGCAATCATAATTTTTTTTTCTACCCAAAGAGAAAAACTCACATAACAATCACACTACATTTTTTAAAACCAAAAATCGGCATAAAATGTGAGACCCATAGGCGGGTAAATATTGGTTATTCAGATGGTCGATGCCAGGTGGAACAGTGAATACCTGATGCTTTCGAGGTTGCTTGAACAGAAGCAACCTGTCATGGTCGACTTGTAGAAAATGGTAGGATGGACTGTCAACCGAGAATTGGAAGATGGCAGATCCATCACTAAATATCACAAGGGGGGAGGGGGGTGTAGAGAGATATCACGAGTATTTATTTTTTTCGCGCGATTTCTACTAAACCGAAAAGCGACGCGTGACCTTGACCCGCCCGCCGCAACATGAACCACCCGGCACGGCTTGCCAGTCGCCAGTAAAGACTGTGAATTTTGGCGCTGAATACACATGCAAGCACATCACATATAAGCTTTTCCTTTATTATATTTTGTACCAAAAAAAAATACACGTGATTTATTGGGCGGACCGGGGGGGGGGGGGGAAGTCTGAAACCTCACCACAAATCACTAGGGGGGAGGGGGGGTTAAAAATTTTGCTAAAAAAAAAAAAAAAAAAAAACCATCAAGTGATTATAATGGACGACCCCTTAAGTACCTTGAACTTGCCCCGGAAGGCCTCCCTGACGCGGTCCGGGTCCTGCCACTGCTCCGCCTGCCGCTTGTAGGTCTCCCGCATGGTCCGGACCCTCGCCTCGAGGCTGGACGTCTCGCTCAGGCGCGCCTCCAGCGTCTTCTTCTGCATGAGCAGCTTCTCCTGGTCGCGCTCCACGGCCGACAGCTCCTGCTGCACGGCGGCCCTCTTCTGCTCCAGCGCGGCGACCGCCGCCCTCGCCTTCTCCAGCCTGCGCCGCGCGGACACGCCATTCACCACACGGCGCGCACAAGTACCTGCTCAAATTGTTAATGTTGATAAATATATGTGGACTGTATCGAGAAGTTTTTAACCGACGACGCAACATAAATTACACGATAGCATCAGCCCGCACCATTGCGACCTACCGCCATCATGCCGATCGAAACGAAGACTGTCTTTTGTTTCTCACTGCAGGGATGCCACTCTCACGGTTTATGGACGCCAACACTTGCAGTGTTCCAACATGGTGCCAACTGTAGAAAGTTGGGGCGCGGGTGATTTAAACTGTGTCTATCACTTGGCCCGGTACAAGAGCCACAAAGTTAACTCACAACACAGTTCTATATACGAGAGTTCACACTAAGTACCAAACACAAATATTTCATTACTTCTTCCAACGCCTTTCAGTCAAATTTTCCTACCAGTTTCTTCCATCAACGGGTACCTACCTTTAAACAATATACGACTTCCGGGACATTCATGACCTTGTGGAATTTAAGACCACTCCAACCTCCTATACCCTCCCCCAAATTTTGCAACGTATTCTAATGATATAATATTTTTCAGTAGAGCAAGTACATCAGCTGAAAATTTAGGTTCAAGGTCATGGTGACCTAGTTGTGTCATTATCATTTTACTGTCGTTGATACTCAACAGTCTTGTAATAGTCCCTGACATTTTTTTTAATTTTCTTTATAAAAGCCTTTTATGTAATTAAGTTTTCACAGATTTTCAAAAGTTTGACTAGGTTACTATATTTATGTTAGTGTAATTTTCTGTAATTAATTTCATTCAAATGTTATTTTATAACTATATTTTTACGTGGGTATATCATAGTGTGTGTGACATTTCTAGAATATGGGCAGTTTTTTTTAATGAAAGAAAAAAAGTGTGACGCTGAAATGATAAGACAATAAATATTTATCGCACCCTGTGTTAAAGAGAGACAGGACAGTGGGAAAGCTCTATCACTTGGGGAATCCCGTAATAGTAGGTAATTGCAAGAAATATCTTGTAGCCAATGGGAAGGTGTATTAACTAGGGATGTTCCAAGCAATGTAATGTTTCAAGGATTTTGTGTGTTTTTTTTTTTGTATTCTGCTTTGTCTGGCTAGTAATCCCTTGGATAATGCCATGTGAGGTCGTGCTAGTCGGTGGTTCACGAATTTATTACTTTGATGAGAGTTAGAGATGAATTTAATAACTGCTTTCAGGGCTGCACAGATAAAGAACTCTTTTTGGACCATTTTATTTTGAATTTTGTTGACCAGTCATTGGCAGAAGCCCATGACGGGCTGATAGTGAAGTTCTGCGACATCCTAAGGATAGTACATTTTTTTAGGTCGTACCTTGTGTTCAGAAGCAAATGCGGGACATTTGTCGATAAAGAATTAATATTTGGAATGATTTTGCTTTTTCTTAACCTCAAACAAATCTTTCTGTGCCGAGAGATGAATTGCCATAAACTGTGTTGATTTTGTATACTCGAGAAAAATGTGCAAAATAGTTTGGTAAAGAAGAACTAAATCAACAATATTTGGCTGTAAACTCTTTTATCTGAAATGTCACTCCGAATTTAGTTATAATCCTCACAACTTTCATCTTAGTGAACCGTAAGTTAAATACCTGTCAGACCCCATAGTTCTGTATGTACAATTCAAGCATTGGCTAGCTGGTAGGGTCTAAACTGTCACAAACTGTATACATCTTGTTTTAAATCAACTAGTGATGGCTCTAATCCTAATTCTCAAATCCAAATCTCAAATTAAAATCAGAAAAAGTACCACAAATCTGCCCCTTGAATCCACTTTTAAGTTCATGGGATAAAAATAAAATGCAGTACAATAAATAATATATATTAACTATTAACTATGGTGTTGAAAACATTTACCGTATTTAATCGCATAATGTCCGCCATTGCATAATGTCCACACATTTATTTTTAATACTTGAAATGGAATTTTTTAAAATCCGCATAAAGTTCGCACCAGACAAAGCAACCTTGGCCACCCCTGAAAGGCACAGTAACGGGATGGAAAATTACCGACACTGTCAACAATGCTTTGACCTTGAGATGTTCATTTATCCGGAGCGGTCGCTGAGAGGGTTTCGTAGCGTGGTGAAACCGTCCGGACTCAGAAACTCGCACTCCACTGCGCAGCTGCCTGCGCCGTCACGCGAGTTGCAAGGGGATGGGCTATATATAGCACAAGTCAGTACACGTCAACTCACACTATGTCACAAAGTAGGGGAGGTAGCGGAGAAGTGGTGGGGGTACACGCGCACGGTTTTTTTTAATATACACAGTGGGCAAGTGACAGGGAGGGTGGGAGGCTCGCCGGCGCCGGCTAATGCAGACATTAGACATCTGCCCCGTGCCATTAGTGGCCATCTAAATAAAAGATTAAAAAAATATCTTTTCACGCAAAGCGTTTATTTTGTGTAGGCTGGCTGCGGCTTCTGAACGTAAGAGCGCACATGCGAGTGAGAGAAAAAAAAAAATGAGTGGCGTCTTCCACTAATTGCCGGCACCCAATTATCTCGACACCTGTCACATTTCTCACGTCCGCTGCGGAGGGTCACCAGTCACCAGCGCTCTGCTAGTAAACTAATTATGAGAGAACAATTTTTTTACTCTACACAAAATGTAAGATTTTGAGGGAAAAAATAATTTTTCCGGCTTCACTTCATAATGTCCGCACCCCATTTTTTTTGTCAAAAATGTAGCCAAATTACTGCGGACATTATGCGAGTAAATACGGTAAACCTTTAAATGTTCACTTTACAAACTAAGTGACTCACATAAATACATATGTATTGTAATAACATTTACATAAGTACATACTAAGAGAGTGAAATACAATGTGAAACAATCATAGGACTTTGAATTGTTAGTTTTGAAATTTTAAACAATTACCTCCTTTATTTCTTTTTTAATCCTTTTCTTTTAATATCATATCTTTTGAATACTAAATATTTAATGGTATTCGAGGATTTAAGGATTTGGTTGTCCCTTCCCAAAAATAAACTCTTAAAAAAAAAAAATGTGTGTGTGGCTGGCATGCATACACGTGAACTTCTCAGATGGGCAGATAGAAAATTGGTAGATTAAAAATAAAATTTAACACTTTGCAAGTAAACAAGCATTCATGAGATTGTACTTGCCTGAGTGTATAAGAATGTGTTCAAGCACCCTAGTTCGAAAGTATGTGATTAAGAAAGTATGTATTTATGCAAGTGAGCAAGAATGCATGTGAGAAAGTATGCAAGTGAGCTAGTATGGGTGTGTGCCAGTATGTAAGTGAGCAAGTATGCGAGTGTACTACCCTAAAATAATTTATCAGTTGCAGGCTGAACATGCTTATTTATTGGTAGGTTCAAATATAGTGTTGGTGTCTTGGAAAGGGGATGAGGGTCACAGAAACACTACAATCAATGAATCAATACTTGCAAGCTTTTTGAATGTTCATTATTTTTGTTGAATGTATTACACACTGAACTCTGTAAATTCAGATGTTACGTAGGTAAATTGTGCAAGTAAAAAAGTAAATAATTTGTTGGAACATGTAATATATTTAAGGTTCATTATACTAATTTTATATCAGAAAATGTATGTATATTTAGACTTTTTCAATTTTATTCTTTATGTTTGCCATGATTTTATATTATTTTAATCAGAAAGAGAATAAAATTTGGAATTATAATCCAAAAAAAAATTGGAATTGAGGGAAATTGTGGAATTGGAATCAGAATCAAAGAAATGTAGAACCAACTCAACCTTAGTATTTTGATAACAAAACGCAAAAAAAAACACCACTCTGTATTTTCATTCGGTAGTAACATTTGAAGTGCTGAAATAAAAAACTCTATGTATGCTTCAACTCTGCGAAAATCTTTTTTCAGGTGTTTCTGTAATCACCTTGCTTTTTGATAATGTGAGCTATAGTTTGCATTAAACGGAACTAAGCAAATGGCATTTTGATGCCGGAAAACCTGTAGTAAAAGATGCAACTGAAAGTTACACCCAAAGAAACCAACACATTAAGCACTGGCAAAATACTGAGAAAACAAGTCAAAGAGCATAAAAACAATACATACCCCTTCTCGGCTGCAGCCAGCTTGGATGTGTCCGCACAAATATTGAGAAACCTGGCCTCTCCTAGACTGCCCATGAGCGTCGTGGAGTTGTTGCTGTAGCGAGATGTTTTCCGGGTAATCCGTTTGTCCACTAAGCAGCAGTAGCGGAAACAAAATAAAAATGTGTCAGCCCCCTTTTTCTCAAATGCAAAAGCAAAAATTGTTTAAGTTTGACCTACTATACACAAAATAATCAGGTTCAAAGTGAATACACCCTTTACTCATTTGTAAGGTGTTTCCCAAATTTAAATCAAGCACTTGCAAGCTATTATTGTACACTATCAAGAGAAACCTTACTGAGTGTTCGCTCAAATAATGATGATTTAGTGCTTCTCCTGAGAGAATTCACCTGCTCACTGCAATGTCAAACACTTTTCCCACTTTACAAAAATTGGCCTTGGCGGGCATTTGCTTAAGTAAGTCATGCTAAATTTTAGTAGTAAAGATTATTTGTACATTTTTTGTTAGTTATCTGTACATATTTTATTTCATTAGTATTGGTGAAAACAAAATCAAAATAATTACTATTATACTTGAGAAATTGTTATGAACTAAACCAATACTAAAACAATTTTGACAAGTCAGCTGACGAAGATATATGCTACCCACAAGACTTCCCACTGAATTCTGTCTCATTCCCCAAATAAGAATCTGGACGCTATAAGCAATTTCAGTGTATTACATTTTAATGATTTGTTTGTCCTTGCATTACTATCATAAAAAAAAAAAATATTTTTTATTTTAATAATAATAATAATAAAGTAATACATACATGTACATACAAAACATGACTTGTACAGTCAAAATATACCACTATTGTTTACCAAGATTCCTGTGTACTGTAACCAAAATCATCAGATTACTGGTGGTACAACAAAAAATTTGTTACATAATTTAAAGAAAAATTTTACTTCTCTTTACAGTATTTAAACATAAATATTAAATTTATTTCCTTGTCGTTACAACAAGGAATATATATTTCAAATGAGAAAAAAAAATTAGTTTTGAGATTGCAGTTTCCATTTATTAAAATTTCCTAAGTGAAATGTCTTTTAATCCATCAGGTTCGGAACCACAACCCTGCCTGATTAGTATGAACAAGATTTTGTGGTATTATTTTTATGCTAATTTCTTTTTTTTTAAACCAGAAATTTCTGTTATTATTATTATTATTATTTTGTGAAATTTGTTAATTAAAAATTAGTATATTACTGAACAGAAATTATACACAAGTCCCATTATACTAATTTCTTCAGTGTCATTTTGATTGATACATGATGCACTTTTCCAACATAATTTGTAATATGAAAATATGGACTGTGAAACGTAACCTTCAAGAAAACAGGAAACACCGTGATAAAATGAAAACTGACAGTACCTATAAACTCCGAGCCAAAACTAAACATGACGCCAGGACAGAAAGTGAACAGCTCAACTGGTGCTCGATTGAAAAAAAAAGAGCTCAACTATAAGACGGCGGATTAAAGACCTTACACCAGGTCTGTTTCCTCTGATGCCGTGACGGATCGCACCGCTCGGCAATCGTTAAGATTGACTTACACGTGAAGAAAAATTTGATGTGCGACGGCACTTCATCCAACATCTGGTAGGTCCTGTCGTTGCCGATGGGTATGTTGTGAAGGTTGTAGGTCTCGCACAGGTAGTTGTTGATTGCGGGCACAGTGGTGAACAGCGACGATGTGTACAGCGTGAAGCCGTAAGAGCTGAAACCAACCACCCCATCATGCAAGAAAGTTCTTTGAAGAGGAATATCAGGGCTGTTTGAGTATTTGTTACAGCAAACCAAAAACCCTCTAAAATCTGTCATTCTAATTTCAGCTTAAATATTTTTTTAAAAAATATTTTCCTACTGAAAGGGCTAGGAAGTGCATCTTCAGTTGTTTCCAATTAAAAAGAATAAGTATATTTAATTCTGAAGAATAAATAATTTGTTTTTAACATTACCAAGTTTTCTTCATAACTCATAAGTTTACATTCGTTAAAACATTCTAAGTATATATACTTAATTAAAGGACTCAGCCAAAAATTAGCAAATGCCACAATTATTACAATACACCTGCTCATTCATCGAAGAAACACCCTAATACATTCCAGGAAAACAGAATGCCAATATAAGCAAAGCTAAGCTTTAAAAACCTTACCATTGTTAACACCTAGTAAGGGCTAATATGTGAGTTTTTATTTTAAACCCTATTCGTAACCGTGTAGATCCCTAAATGAGTTAATGTTAATATCCTTTACAGTGTAACCTTTGATTCATATTTTTCTGATACGGGGTTTTTTTTTTTTAAGAATTTAAATGAAACATTCTTACAATCTAATTCAGGGGTGCAACAACAGGAGGGGGGGGGCCAAGGGTATTTTGCCTTGAACCTTGAAGTGGGGGCAAACGGGGGCAAATAAAGTGCCGTGTAATTAATTTTTAGATAGTAAAACTGCTTAAATAGCACCATTTTCCACATTGGAATACAAATTTTCCCGGGGACCCCCCACTTCAATAGGGGGGATAGATGATTCTTTATAAAAAGGTATATTGCCCCCCTTTTGGAAATTTAGTTGTTGCGCCCCTGATCTAATTGGTACACACTTTCAAAAATACCCTGCACCCGCTGAACAGCCCGGCGGAACCGGGGAGTTCACCTTATCGCAGACAGGGGCACGTTGGGCTCGAACTTCCTGGGCCGTCCGTCCGACTGCACCGCGTTCACGTTCAGCCCCTTCCCCTCCCTCATCTCCAGCAGGAACGTGCTCATGTCGCCGGCGTCCTCGAACACGAAGGCCACCAGGTCCCTGTGGGCGATGATGCTCTCCAAGTACCTGGCTCCGCTCGCGCTGGTCGGGTCTATCTGCAACCGGCAACCAACCAGCTGGGACGCTGCGCGCGAAGCCTGCCCGCATCGGGGCTTCCGTCGTGCCGTCGGCACGTGGGCGTCGCAACCGGGGGGGACATGTCCCCCCCAATAATTAGTCTTCAATTTCGTCCCCTCCAATAATATATTTTTTTTTTCGTAGTTATATTAAAAATATGATTTCTGTGATAAAACCCATATGTTCCGCATGGTGCATTTAGTCCAATCGTGGTCAGTGGCGGATCCAGGATTTTGGTTTGGGAGGGGCTTGACCCAGCTGAGGCTAGGCTTTATCAAGGCAAACACTAAAACAATAGTGGACCCAGATGCTTTTGGAGGGGGCTTGAGCCCCTTAGCCCCCCCCCCCCCCTCTGGATCCGCTACTGATCGTGGTAATGTGAGCACTGTTTTTTTTTACAAATTTGTTCTCTGAAAATATTTCTTATAAAAACAAATTATATATTGCAACCAACTATAAATTAGAATATCTAGGAAAGAAAAATGCCTAAAAACCAACTTTTTGCACTTTCAAACCCCAAATTTTCCCGGGGGAGGACCCCCGGACCCTCTGCTTTTTTTTTTCTTCTGGGGGATGGATATTCCTCAACAACTAAATCATTTACAGTCCCCCCCCCTCCCCCCCCCCCCCAAATATATCCTTGCGACGCCCATGCCGTTGCATATCACTGGCGGGTTTTTTTTTTAAAAAAAAACATGGTGTCCACACAAGTCAGTAACAAAACTTCACAACTTGAATTTCTTGAATTTCAAGAACCGGAACCGATCAGAGAACCGAGAAAAGAAAGTAAATCCTTGACTGAAATTGGGAACATAAACCATTACAAGAGGGGCAGTTAGGGGGTGCGACAAAAAAAAACTGACGTGTCTCTTCTCTCCTGTGGCCACAGACGTACGAAAGCCAGGGGTGGCCCGACATAACTGCGAGCTTTTGCCACAATGTAGCTGTGTACGTAGCTGCTGGATCATCCATGCTGAGCAAGCTGTCTCTCCCACGTATGTTCGTAGCGATAGTCTTTACTTTGTTATATCTTCATAGCAAGTGAAAACTAGAAACCACTCTCATTTTAAAGCATACATTTCCTAACCATGGCATGTAGAACACTATGATTAATTTTAAAAAACCACTCTGAAATACCCTACGTTTTTAGATGAACTTCAGTTACATAATAGCTGGACTGAGGCAAGCAAACACTTCTAACAACCCTTTTAAAAAGTTCTTCAAAGGACAAAAGAAAAACATTGTTGTATGCAAGAAAATTATATTTTACTTCTAAAATTATATTTTTAAAAATCTATTTAATTTTTAGACAATTTTACCTAAGCAAACTAATAACGGTAATCCATTAAGATCTTTATTCAGTATGCAACCTATCTTGCCTACTTCGAAAATCTTGAAGATAATTTTTTGAAATGTCATGATAATATATTAATTATGGGTGACTTCAATGTGCCTGGTGTGGACTGGAAAAATTTAGATACCTCTAATATTACTCATTCAGGCATTCGGCCAAAAGCTCAGGCATTGATTAACTTCATCTCTGGTCTGGGCTTATCCCAATTTAATGACTCGGTTTCTAATCACCTTTTGGATCTTTGCTCTTCCAATTTCCAGCAGTGTACAGTCACTAAAGCTCTGAACCCATTAGTCAAAGACTTGCCTCATTCTGCTTTAAACAAACGTAAATATTAAATTAGAATTAATATTCAATAAAGAACAAAATTCTATCTACTTTCAGAAATTACAGGAGTGGTGACTTCCTTAGCTTATATAATCCTATTAAAGGAGTGTGATTGGTCAGATATTATCAACATCACCGGTGTCCACACAAATCTGTAGTAAAATTTCTCTGACTTTCCTTGATCATAATTTCAAGTTTCTGTGACCAATTTCTCTTTAAGTTATTTACCTATTTTGCGTCCACCATCCCCATAGCTGGCCTATTTGCTCCACTTTCTTAATGTCTTATTACTAGGGACAAGATAATAAGGTGAATTGTGATAAAACCAAAATAACACCAAAAGCATGTCAATATACAATATAACACCAAAATTCATGTAACTACACAACAAAGCACCAAAATGAAATTAAAATCATGAAACTAATCAGCATTTTAAATCAAAATTGAACTCTGATAGTCAAATAACAAATCTTTAAAATATTAAATTCAATGAAAGTACCTAATTTATGCAAAAAAATAGAAAAAAAAATTTTTTTTTTTTTAACATGCATATCTTATTAGTTAATAATTTTTACATCATGTTAGTACATTTTTCAAACACAATAATGCTTAACAGATTTATTTAATTTGTTCTGAATAATTAGACATGCTTATTAAAAAATTATATTGTAAAAATGTATCATGAATCAGTCAAAATGACACAGTTTTGGAGAAATAAGTTTCAATGAACATTTAAGTACAGTAATACATTTGTTCAGTAATATGCTATCATTTTTCAATAAACAGATTTCATAAAATTAAAACTAGTAGCACTGAAATCTCCTGTTTGAAAAAATTTAATTGGCCTGAAAATAAAGCCATAAAATCTTGCCTCTAATTATTACTATATTTAACAGAACCTTGCACACACCATTTTATAGTGATTATGACTATGCACTTAAAAACCATCTGAAACAAAAAAAAATACTTTCATAGTATAAATGACGGCAGACTGGGGCAAGACATTTTCTGCTCAAATTACTATCACTGGGGAATTTTCCATGAATTCTACAAGATTTCAAGTGATTTTCCTGACTTTCCTGACTAATTTCAACTTTTCTGATTTTCCCTGACGTTCCCAAATGATCACTATGATCCTGCATGAAACTGAAAGTAAGGAAAAAATACCAGGGAAATTATTCTCACCAGAGTCATTATCGGCTCGTACACTGGGTATTGGAAGCGTTTCTGGTTCTCGCGTAACCACTTGACGGCTGTTACGGCATCTGGGTACTTGTTACGCAACAGCTCAAGTCTTTGGTTCTTCACGTCCAGAAGCCTGGCACGTTCGTTCTCCAGAGCTGGAATAAGAATGAAGTTCTAATAATGTTCAAAAAACTTCAAATTTAAATTATTTTCACAGCATTCAGTGTTTAGTTTCTAACATTTTTTCACTAAGGATGAAATCCTCGAACACCATTAAACTCTAACATTTTAAAGATTTGAGGTTCAAGTAAACACTAAAAAGATTAGAATAAAAATTTTGGAGGAAGTGTAATTAACTTAGTAAATTCAAAAATTAAAAAACTGACAACTGTGAAAATTACTAGGTTCATTTGTGTTTTACCTCATACCTATACCATTACCATTCCCCAAGATAACGTACATATAATTTTGAACTATGTTATTATAATAATAATATGTAATAGTTCGGAAACAAACATTTAAATATTTAATATTTTTGGTTAAAAAGAGTAGATTATAAGTACTCTTTGTGAATAGAATTTGAGAGTCGGATTTGACCCATCTCTGAAATAAAACTTCTATACTGCATTTTACCACATCTGAAATAAGTCTCAAACATGACTTTCACATAATCTAGCAGGTAAAATGTGAAATCACCACAAAATTTTATCATTTAGTCATTGAATTATTATTTTTTTTTTAATTTATTAGTTTATAAAAATGAGCAAAAATAAAAACCCTCATACCAGTAATAGTTTCACTGTAAAATTTTATTTAATATGCATGAACACATCTAACATTTTATTTAAAAAAAAAATACCTTTGGCTTCATAGCTGTGCATTTGCAAAGTGCCCAAGATCTGTTGTTCTTCCTGCATTAGTACCTTCTTTTCTTCTATTTTTCTCATATTTCTCCTGCCCAGTTCTTTCACCTCAGCAGAAAAATCTGTGTTCCCTGCATTTCAGAAAAAAAATCTATATCCACATACAACTAGGCAGGAATACTAAAAATAATTCATAAAATACACAATACATAGAGAAAATATTAAATGATAAATTGTGATAAAACCAAATAACACAAAAAGTGCATCTAAACACAGCCTAACACCAAAATGCCAATTAATACACTATAGAGCAACAAAACACAAGGTATACCATGGAATTAAATAATATTTAACCAAAACTTAATTCAAATATCAAAAAAGTAATATTTAAAGTTTGAAATTCAAGGAATGTCGTTATTTTCGGATAAAAAAAAATTGTACCAAAATGTGCATGAATCAGAAAAATTTAATTAATTTGTTTTATTGTACATCTCTTATTGAATCACTTTTAAACCACAAATGCACACTAATTTATCTATTTTTGTTGTGAATGTATCTGTTTAAGACCAATTTATTACCAATTATTTTAACGTATGAATTGTTTTGGTGGAGTTAAGTATTACAAAACAGCTTTTATAAAAATAAAAACAATAATGATGAAATCCTGTGTTAAAAAAATTCATTGGACTAAAAATAAAACCATAAAATCTTATCTTTGACAATACAATATTATAATAGAAACTACTTATTAGAGTGATGTATGGAAATGGAGCAAGATGGCATAGAGGTATGATAATTAACTCATGTTTCTAGAGGACTCTGGTTTGAATCTCGTTCTGACCATTCTGATTTCGGATTCCTATTTCTCGAAATCACTCACAGGCAAATGCTGGGATAAAGACCATGGTTGATTCCTTCATTAGCTTCCTTGAACTACGCTGAGAGTTTACCCGTTTCTTATGACCCTGCCATCAAAAAGAATCTAACCCCAAGTAAAAAAAAAAAATTATTTCTAGAAACATGAATATGTTAGGTATTCCTAAGCCAATTTTTATAAGGATTTAACAAAACAAATTGAAATCAATTATCAGTGACCACTCATTCAAAAATTAGAAAATTCCTCTGTTAGAGCATAATGTATACATATTTATTAACTTCACTGCCAACCAAAAGATATGAATGTACTTTAACTTATCAAGCAATTTTTTTTCCAAAGATGGTTTAAATAGTGTAACCTAAACAAGATGTACTGTTGACACACATCCCAATGATTCCGACAGATACGCCATTCAAATTGAAATGTTTGCAGTTTCCGGTGCAACTCACATTTGCAATGACCATCAACAAAGCATAGGGGACAATCACTACAAGTGTGTAGACTAAATTTGGAAAATCCATGCTTTAAACATAGACAGCTGTGTGTGGCCTGCTCATGCATCTGGAAAACCTTCTGGTTTATTTGTGTACGTACCAAAATGAAAAACAGAAAAAATACTGTGTATCCAAAAGCACTTCAATGAACAGAATTAAAACACAAACAGTTTCTTTCCTTGAGTGGCCTTGTAATGCATGCCAGGTGATCATCACTAGTTGATAACAAATAAGAATGTATGCTAGATTACACACGCTTAACCTAACACTATAAATTTTTGCCACAAATTTTAATAATTTACTAATTTTAAAACAAGTAGATATGAAACAGAAACTTTAAGTAACCATAATTATTTTACATTTGGAAATAACAAAGTTTTTTTCTAACCAAAACCAAATCATTACAAAATTAACTCAGGTAATTATAAATTGTACATAATTGCTAAAGATAAGTCAGATGCCACCAACCTAGTTCTTTTCGTGCCGCTTCCAACTGAGACACAACATTGCCTATGTCAGACGCCAACTTTGTCATTTCCTTCTCTCTCTGTTCCGCCATCTGAATTCTCCCCTCCATTACTTGCCTTTCGTCTTCGATTACATCTTCAGCCTTGTTCAGCGACTGGCATGTGTTTCTGACAGCACTAGCCTTTTCTTCCGCTGCTGCATTCTAGACCCGCAAAAAGTCGCCACATTAAAATTCTCCAAAAAAAAAAAATTACCTTGTGCTAGTAAAACTCACAATTTCAAAAAACAAAGTTAAGGTGACGACAGTATGAATAACAGTTCTTTTGCTACAAATGTACATATGTTGCCACTCTTCACAGGTCAAAACTAAGATTTCAAGCCAGGACTCTAAATACTAGCAACACACAGTATTTTAAGTTCACTGATGCATGAATCTCAGCAAGCCAGCCAATCTCATAATTTTTTCATAAAAATTAATTAAAATCATTTATAGTTTTATATACATAAATGCTCAAACCTTATGTAACATCAGTACATCGGTACAAGAATCTAGCTGAACCTAGATATCTAGAATGTCTTCAACAGATAGAGCTCTGGCTTCGATAACAAAAGCATTACATAATAATGATTCATAATCTACAGTTAAATTACTAGCAACAACAAACAAAAATTTGGATTACTTTTATTTACCTTTAGAGCAAACAACTTACCTCCTCATTGTATTTATTCTGAAGAGCTTTCATTTTGACCATAACTTTTTCATGCATCCTTTTTACTGCTGCACTGCTTTTCTCACATGCTGAACATTCCTTTTTTAACTCATTAATTCTTACAGAGACCTGAAAAAATGGAACATTGTTAAATATAAAAAAAATAGGCCTATGCGATTAACAGTTCAATAAAATCTTAATTCTAAAGTCCAATATCTAATTTGTAGGGCCACCTGAAAGTGGTGAATAAAAATGAGGTATTTCGTCATTATAAACAGATAAAAGAGGTATAAAAATTCGTTACAAAAACTGAAAAGCGGTATTAAAAATCTGCAAAAAAAAATTACTGGCAAATAATAATATTTTTAAAAATTATTTTTCCATTGAATTTCCTATACAAATATGCATATATGTATACACTTTATTAACTTTAGAATAGCATATTAAAACTAATCAACTTAGCAAGTAATATATAATGTATTTATATTAAAGCCATTTAATGCATATACTTTGCAATAAATTTTAAAAATATATACATATATAGGTATATTTATATTGATAATTTATTTAAAATGTACAACAATGTCCCTAGTATGCTTGAAATGGTTGGCCTGGAGTATCAGACTGCAGTTACAAGAATCAAGTCTTTTCGCAGCCACTCCACACGACTGTCGCAATACTTGCACATCATAATTTAACTAACCAACAATTAATTACTTCCAAGAAAATTTTTTTTATTCGAATTTCAGAACCTAATGTGTTGCATTCATTGTGAATACTGAACATTTCCAGAACGGCGCCATTTTGGAATAGTGACGATATTGCCTTTTAAAAACATTGTGCTGTATTGGATGGATAACTTACAGTTCAAATAGAAACCACAAGCACAACCTGAAATCTTCCGAAGTTAAGTTATCTTTGGTTAGGTTGGCGTTATTTAAAATACTTAATGACCGTAAAATAAAAATATTTTAATCCTTTTAATTATGGTGCTTTTTTACTTGCGATCGGAAAACTTCGGAACTGTTTGGGTGAGCGGCTTTCTACATCTGGATAGACACATCTATGCATAGAAAGAGTCTGTGACTCTTTGGTCTAATTTGCAGTATCAACAAAGAAGATGGCGCATGACTTCGTTAATAAAATATATTACCATTATCGTTTCGACGGATGGTTCTATTTAATTTTTTTCCGACAGCTTTATATATACGACAAGTTATCTGAGGTTAGAAAAAATATATTATAAATTGGTAACGTTGCTACGGGGAAAAAAAATACCGTTTGGATTCCAATCCACATCCGTTACCGCATGAATTTATGAGAATACAAGTTTAATACTCTACTCACGTCAGATTTTTAAGGATTGTTGAAATTTTTTGCCATGATTACAGTTATAAAACGTATTGCATATTATTTTCGTAGTAAGGTGGTACAAGTTGGCACTGTCTCTGTTGTGTTGAACAAAGGAGTTAATAAATATTTTTTGCGTATTTCGAGTGTTTTATTGTGAATTGTCAAAACAAGGCAAATTTCGTGGGAAAATCAGATTTCATGAATATTTCGCGTTTTTCGTCATTTTTTCGCGTTCACGAAAATTGCATGGCCCTAATAATTTGATAACATGAGTGAAGGAAAATATTTTTAACATGTACATAGTTTTGTGCAATGGCAATAGATTTTTCACATTAAGCTTTATAAATTTAAAAAAAAAGAAAAAATATGCTCTCAAATTATCAACAGCATCACTTTACTATATTAAACCATCTAGTACTATCAAAATTAAAGGGGAAAAAACTCAATTTTCGGCTTTAAATTCAGTGTTAATGATTTGGGGTGAGCTAATCAATTCCACAACTAGTACCATCAAATCTTTATTACTCAAAAGATTTGAAAGTCAATGAAAAAATGTCAATAAAAATACTTAAAGAAAAATTTAGAAATTTAATTAATTTTTTTTATTAAATACGAATTATCTAAACAAATGCCTTCACTCTGAATCTAGATCTCAAGAGTCAGGAATAAAATTATACAGAAACAAAGAAATTTAAGTTCTGAAGAAACATTCAACTCATAAAATTACTATTTTTGAAACAAAAAAAATATTAACAATCTGAGGATATAAAAATTTCTTAAAAATTCAGAAATGTTTCCTGAAAAGCTTAAAAAACATTCTAAGAGCACTGCAACTGGTGGTAAATTCATAATTTCTATGGTTTACCAGGGTAAAATAATACAACCCTTGTCAACTGCAAAGATGATATTGTTTGAATTACAAAAATTTTACTTCTACATTCTACTTTTACCTTGTTATTGGACTATATCATTTTATTATTACTTTCAAATGAGGTATTGGTGACAATCAATTTCAAACCACATAAAAACATGGGACAATAATGGCAGTAGACAAATAAAAACACACTATGTAGTTATGTTGTTTGGAAAACTGCAAATATTTTTAATAACTTTATCCCTCACTGTTAGACAAATATCCCACATAAATAAATTCAACTCTAGTACAAATACAGGCAGTTTGGATTTCAGAATAAAAAACTGTGGCAGTGATAGATTAGCTTAACAGATCATCCTTAAATTCGTAATTTCCGGAGGTATGTAGGGCACACACATAAACCAAAAGTTTGTTTATCCTGATAGATTTTATGTCACCAAATATTTTCACCACTTGAAAGTTTTATTTTAACTGCTTAGTCTATTTATAATGCGCCGGCTAGTTAGTTCAGGGTGAGCAGATAACTTTAAAAACAAGACACCTGGGGTTAGACGAGATAATGAAGTTTGTAATAAATAAAAAAAATTATGTTTATAAAAATTATGTCACGAAATTCTATTAAGTTCCTTAGGGTTCATTTGTCTATAGGGTCATAAAAATCAGATGTGTGTTTTGGGTAGCGGTGACAATTAGGGAAATTAACAAGCGCCACAATGGCGTAACTTACGGTATCGGCGACAATCGCAATTTCTATCCACAATAATTAAATAAATTATACATATTTCCCTAAAACATTTTCTACACACGTAGCTTTGCACATCTACTTTTGTCATAAATACACACAATCCTATTTACTTTCAATTGTTATATTTATTTAACAAACTATATTGGCTTTAACTTCGAGCGTCCTTCGGTCTTCAAAAAGTCACCAACATTCTTTCGATCGTTGCCAGCCCGTTCAAAAACGTCCATATGGCGCATTCCTATTGGCCCGTACGAATCGTAAGATTTAAGCTTTAAGTCCAAAACAATTACACACAATTACAACAATAACCGAAATATTAAATGTTTTTCAAAATAAAACTTAACCAAGGAAAAATACGTGTTATTAAATGTTGTAATAAAAAAAATAAGTTTTTAAATGTATTGTTGCAAACGACTCTGTCCACAGTCATAGAGAGCATTCACATTGATAGATGTTTTCTGTTTATAATCAAATAATATTGACAATCGATACTGTTTTGTAATGATTCACAATGTTAAATTAAATGTTTGCAAACGTAAATATAAACAAACAATCTGGGCCTATGTTTCGGCACAACATTTATTTTTCTTAAAAACCTTTTCCTTGAATACCAAATGTTTAGAATACTAAAGATTTGATGGTACTTACAACTTGAGGATTTAACTCACCCATCAACTATTTCAAACAAACACACAATCATGGGTTAAAACAAATTTCACGGCCTGAACGGAACACAAACATACTAGCTACCCTACAACCAATACAACACCATCGGAATGAGTCTGATTTGAATGTAGACGCTAGACACGTTTAAATGGCAAGCTAGCGGCACCATCGGACGAAAAATATTATTCTGATTTTGATGTATCCATCAATATAAGAGCTCTTGAATTGTTCCTGTTTTATATTATACAAATTAAATTTTTTAAAGGATTCTCTGCAAAAGTTACACGTTCGAAACTGTCCCTCGCACCATGCAACATCTGTCGAACCAACGCAAACACTCAGCGCGCTGCAACAATGTCGCATTCCACACGCTGCTGAAATGTCACATCAGTGAAACCTGCCTTCACATTCCTTGACCAAAATTTAAATTTCCCTGACTAATATTTTAAAATAATTAGTGATGGTTCGAATCCCATTTTTCTCGAATCCGAATCTCGAATCCGAATCCCAAATAGTACCTAGAATCCACCCCTCGAATCCGAATCCAGTTCTCAAGGGTTAATTATAAAATAATTTATAAGTTGAGAGAAAAAATTAAACATTATGCAGAATTATTTAACCCTTTAAATTTTTATTTAAAAAAACAAGGATTTTGACACGGTCTGGATCAAGACGATTCCGTTTTTGGTCACGTGTTTCCTGCAGTGCTGAAAAAACGTTCAGAGAACACTGTTGCAGGTGGTGAACACAAATATTTTTTGGACAGTTTATGTAGCCTGGGTGAACACGCAGACAGTTTTCCAGTATTCAAGAATGTTTATTTCTGGGTTAACTTTAGGATCACGTAAGAATCTGGTCACTTCATCAATTGCTGTAGAATCCGACTTGGTGGATTTAAGGCATTCAGGCATTATCTGTGAGTACAGTGATTCATGTATCCACGGAAATCGGAAAACGTAATTCAACATCCGCATCCGACGGAACAATATTTTGTAGTTACCAACTTGACATTTGTTTAAAGTCCCAAATGAAGGTAAACGCTTTCCTGAAATATTTAATGGAAACTGAAAGGCGCCATCTTGGCTTGAATGGTTTTAGGCCATAGGAAATATTGTTGTGCGTCTTTTAAAATTATGCCTCAATAAAGCATAGTGATTAATATGCCCGAAGTTAAAAGTGACGGGGTGTTTTCTCTAGTTTACCTATTAAAGTTTTTTATATTAATATTAGTTATTTTTTATGTTGCTCAAAATGATTGGCTAACAAATTTATTGGTTGGCCATCATGGAATTCTCAGATAATACATATTTTAACATTGGCAGTGTACACAGACCAAACTTGGTCCTAAAAAATTCATAAATAGAACATGTATCAGAATATTTAAAATTGAATTGTGATTAAAATAATAATTGTATAATGTATTAATTTTTGTCATTCATTATTTCATTGTTATTACTACATGTGCGACCGTAACTTGTGATGAAAGTCGGCATTATTGTTGTATTACTAAGTAACAGATTTCTCAGTAAAATTATTTTAAAAAAAAAGATTCATATTTAGTATAGATCCTAAATGTGCTTTATTTTATTTTTTCGCATATTCTGAGAATACATATGTGATTTATGCCTTATTTAATGCCAATGTAGCGACAATGCATCCATGTTCATGAATATAAAGTAAGTTTCCCAAATCAGTACCTACATGCTTCATAATTTTTTTTTATATAATAACGAATTAAAAGTACAATACAGTAGAACCTCGTTAATCCGTGATGCGCTAATTCGGGAATCGGATAATCCGGGACGATTTAAAAGAGAAGAAAAAAAAAGAAGTAAAAATTGTCAGCGCTTAAAATTAATGTCACGCGGGCCGGCGGCGGCAAACACTACAAGCTATCGCGTGGGCCGCCAAACTCTACAACGCTGTTTGTACCGACCCTTTGTGTCGCCCCCCTTTCAGCTGTCACATTTGTCACTCTTTAAACTTGAGGGGGATGTCCTGACGTCTGCTTCCCGTCTCCCTTTGTTTGTTTCCGCCCGCCAACGCACGGCAGGCGCCTGGCGAGTGACGTGTCTGGCTGGCATTCGGCTGTACGAGGGGGAGGGGGGGGGGGGTGCAAGGTCAGCACGATCTTATCTTTCTCTCTTCGGCTGTTGTAAATGACCGTGAACTAATGGCTAGGCAGTGACCGGTGCGTAGTTAGCACCCCCACTTTTGAAAACATAAGTTTTCTTTACGTCATTCGTTTGATCATCGTTAGATCAGTTTTGATCAACAAAAAGTTTCGTTTGATCAAGTTTCAAACTTTGACAATTAAGCATACTTTAAAAAATGCGTAGTTAGCACCCCCACTTTACTATATCAGTGAAGGAAAAGAAAATTTCAGAGTTTCTCTACGTCAATCGTTAGATCATCGTTAGATCAGTTTTGATCAACAAAAAGTTTCGTTTGATCAAGTTTCATACTTTGACAATTAAGCATGCTTTAAAAAGTGCGTAGTTAGCACCCCCCCTTTACTATATCAGTGAAGGAAATGAAAATTTCAGAGTTTCTCTACGTCAATCGTTAGATCATCGTTAGATCAGTTTTGATCAACAAAAAGTTTCGTTTGATCAAGTTTCAAACTTTGACAATTAAGCATACTTTAAAAAATGCGTAGTTAGCACCCCCACTTTACTATATCAGTGAAGGAAATGAAAATTTCAGAGTTTCTCTACGTCAATCGTTAGATCATCGTTAGATCAGTTTTGATCAACAAAAAGTTTCGTTTGATCAAGTTTCAAACTTTGACAATTAAGCATACTTTAAAAAATGCGTAGTTAGCACCCCCACTTTACTATATCAGTGAAGGAAATGAAAATTTCAGAGTTTCTCTACGTCAATCGTTAAATCATCGTTAGATCAGTTATGATCAACAAAAAGGTTCGTTTGATCAAGTTTCAATCTTTGACAATTAAGCATACTTTAAAAAATGCGTAGTTAGCACCCCCACTTTACTATATCAGTGAAGGAAATGAAAATTGCAGAGTTTCTCTACGTCAATCGTTAGATCATCGTTAGATCAGTTTTGATCAACAAAAAGTTTCGTTTGATCAAGTTTCAAACTTTGACAATTAAGCATACTTTAAAAAATGCGTAGTTAGCACCCCCACTTTACTATATCAGTGAAGGAAATGAAAATTTCAGAGTTTCTCTACGTCAATCGTTAGATTATCGTTAGATCAGTTTTGATCAACAAAAAGTTTCGTTTGATCAAGTTTCAAACTTTGACAATTAAGCATACTTTAAAAAATGCGTAGTTAGCACCCCCACTTTACTATATCAGTGAAGGAAATGAAAATTTCAGAGTTTCTCTACGTCAATCGTTAGATCATCGTTAGATCAGTTTTTATCAACAAAAAGTTTCGTTTGATCAAGTTTCAAACTTTGACAATTAAGCATGCTTTAAAAAGTGCGTAGTTAGGACCCCCACTTTACTATATCAGTGAAGGAAATGAAAATTTCAGAGTTTCTCTACGTCAATCGTTAGATCATCGTTAGATCAGTTTTGATCAACAAAAAGTTTCGTTTGATCAAGTTTCAAACTTTGACAATTAAGCATACTTTAAAAAATGCGTAGTTAGCACCCCCACTTTACTATATCAGTGAAGGAAATGAAAATTTCAGAGTGTCTCTACGTCAATCGTTAGATCATCGTTAGATCAGTTTTGATCAACAAAAAGTTTCGTTTGATCAAGTTTCAAACTTTGACAATTAAGCATGCTTTAAAAAATGCGTAGTTAGCACCCCCACTTTACTATATCAGTGAAGGAAATGAAAATTTCAGAGTTTCTCTATGTCAATCGTTAGATCATCGTTAGATCAGTTTTGATCAACAAAAAGTTTCGTTTGATCAAGTTTCATACTTTGACAATTAAGCATGCTTTAAAAAGTGCGTAGTTAGCACCCCCACTTTACTATATCAGTGAAGGAAATGAAAATTTCAGAGTTTCTCTACGTCAATCGTTAGATCATCGTTAGATCAGTTTTGATCAACAAAAAGTTTCGTTTGATCAAGTTTCATACTTTGACAACTAAGCATGCTTTAAAAAGTGTGTAGTTAGCACCCCCACTTTACTATATCAGTGAAGGAAATGAAAATTTCAGAGTTTCTCTACGTCAGTCGTTAGATCATTGTTATATCAGATTTTATTTGCCATTGACTTTGTTTTGTCAAAATTCTCAATAGTATATTAGGTAATAACAATTTAAAGCTGGTTACTACAAAGTAAAAATGTGAAATACAAAAAAAAATAGATTACTTTTACTAATTGAAGCTCTTCCAGATGTATTTTGGTTCCATAAGGTGTGAAAATATATTATGATATTCTCTCACATAACAAATTTATAAATAATGGACTATGGTAAATAATACAGTTATAATATTTACAGATTAAAATTACAATCCATATTTTATTTTATTTCTATTCTTGCTTTCAAGTATTAAATTTTACATATTTATTTTGTGTTTGCAGATTAAACTTTTTGAGCATAGCACAAAAAGCTTTGAGAACTGAATTGGTTTTAGGTGTGCACACATTTCTTTCAACGTAAATAAATATTTTCAGGTATCAAATATTGTCAGTGTTAGCTCTTGGTTGATAAAATATTTTCCTGGCATTTTCCGTCTTGTTTTATGAGAATACTGAGACCATTTTATAATTTATCAACTAACAGACTCAAAAGTAACTTCAAAACAAAATGTTTCACAAAGTTTATTTTTATGGCCATCATAGGGTTATAATATTGTAACACTCAGAATGCTTGGACGAGAGGTTTTAGGAACATATAGCTTTAAAACTTAATTTTTTTACCTTTTATGTAAAAAATAAGTTATTTTATGTAGCACAAAATACCAGTTTTCTCCCATCGTGAGCACAGTCGTTTAAATTGTGAATGAGAACTGTGAACTAAAGATTATAATTACTTGTTCTACCTCCTTGTAGTGCTTTTACCGTAAATGGAAAACATTAATTTATATTTTGTTTGGACTTTTTATTCAAGTTATTAGATTGACCTGTATGTGTGAATACACTATATAATTTTGATAACTTAAGACCTTTTAGGGTAAGGTGTGTTGTGCGGGGGAGGGTTTTATCAACTTGACCGTTAAATGGAAATCACTAGATTTGAGAACATTGAATAATTTAAATTTCAATATAAGAAATAATATTACTCATATTTAATATTTTTATATGTATTTTGGTTCATACTCAAAATTTCATTTTATTTTGGGACTAAAAAGTATAACATAAGTTGATAAAAATCCAAACAAAAAACACTTATATTTTTGAATGAAATAAAAATTTTAAAAATTAAAAATAAATTAAGGTTTTTGTCCAACAGCCAAATAATGCATCACAGCTGTGTTTAATCAAAGGTGGGATGCTTAATATCATTCGTCTTAAATTTTCTGTCAGTAGTAACAATATGATGTGTAATATATTTTCAATCTTTAAATTTAGAATATAGTAAATACGTATAATTTATGATATAGTCATTTCGAAAATGTTTTACGAACATAACTATATGAACTTAATAATAATAATGAACTTAAAATAACTAATCGTACATACTTCAGGATACAATCAGTCTTTACAGATTTGTGGTGGATTATAAGGTTGTTGGACGAAACTTAAATTTATATTAGTTTTTTATTTAATTTTTAGTTTATTCAACGATAAAATTATGTCTGTTTGGTTTTTTAACTTTACGTTTATTTTACTGTGTTTCATTTCTACCTCGAAAGTAATATAGTTTGTACCGAAAAAATTCAGGAATTTTTGTCGGGCATATCAGCAGAGTTTTTTGTGTGTCGTTCGTTACAATTACAATACCTTTATTGATTAAAATGCACAGACGGATGCACCGATCATAACAGAACACGTTAGTGAACACAATTTTTTATTTTATTCCATATATTTAAATGTACATTTTATATGCATGTGTATAAGCACACATATACATGTAGGACGCCTGGTACTACTAAATATATGTGAAATAAAATACTGTTTAGTATTTTTAAGTCCTAGGCTATTATCAACAATTTATTTTACATAAATTTAAGAATGTATAGTTAGGTAACTTGTTGATTATGGCATAGAATAATGACAGCTCATGCATTTTCCAGGCTGGCTGGAACAAGACTCTTATGGGACGGCGGGTTTCGCACAGAGGTGTTGGGATTCAGTCATCCATGTGACACAAATTAATATAGCCCCATCAACAACATTTTGGTTCCAGCCTTACATAAACCGAAAATCCATTGTGAATGTATTTAGTTCTAGATATAACTTTTGAATTTTAGAAATATTTGACAACGGTTTGCATTAAAATACTTAGTATTAAATATTTTGATTCGTAATGGTATCAAGCAAAGATTTGAAAATAAGTATTTAACTTGATTTTATTAGTAATTATGTTGTTACATCTTCTAAAAATATTATTATTAGGATAAATATAAAGTAAAAATGTTTTCCCTCCTATTATTAAATATTATCAGATAAATGACACAACAATTTTATGTGGGCTAGACGTTTGCAGGAAAAAAATTAAAGTTTTTATTTTAAACCTTTCCCTAATGAACAACCAACACTAACGAAAATTAAATGCAAATTAAATGAAATTTTTTTGCAAAAACGTTATAGTTTTTTTTAGAAAGTATTTTATTACACAACTGAGAAGTATCGATACCTATGATTACATTACAAAACAACAATAATTTACAATAATTATTATTAATTATTAACAAAAAATTATATGCTTAACTAAAACTGTGAACATTCAACAGATACTTACATTTACTATAACGCGTATTTTAAGAACTACAATAATGCAGCACTACACAAAACTAAACAATCAATTAGTACTACTAATAGACTACGGAATGTTTGCACGAAAACCATACTAAGTTCTGAAGCAAGTGTACCTGCTTAAGTAAGTTAATTTGGATTAATTTATATATGTTTAGCAGTTTTCAGTACATTATATAGTTCAATCTTGAGTCATTCATTTGTCAAGTTTAAGGTAGCTAAAGAAACAAAAAATCGTGTAAATATTATAACTCTATAACCTCTATATCTGTAATCAAAGTCTCTACAGACTCTGACCTGACTAAAATGTACCCCTAAAATATTTTAGTCAACTTTGATAGAGATCAAGACAGAAAATTACACATAAACACAATAATAACAAACACACTAACATTAAAGATAATCAATAAAATATTTAATTATGATAAAAGGAAAATTTGAATGCAAACAATGTATCAGTGGCAGAGAGAAATAACAGTAATGATTGGAATATTTAAAATATTTTAAGTGTAGTAAAAATTGTCCATAAATAATATTCAGTTTGTAATTAATTCAATTTGAGATCTTTAAAATGAGAAAGATTTAAATTGAACAAATATTCTCATTGTAGTCCAGTTTGGAACTATTAAAATTTACAATTATTGAAATTAGAACAAATATTTCAATAAAATAGAATTCAATTTAAATCAACAAATGACAATTATTTTTGTGATAACAAATATTCCAATTGTAGCAATTAATGTTCATAAAATAGTATTCTGTGTAAATCTTTTAAATTGCAGTTATTTAGGTTGAAACAAATATTTCAGTGAAAGATTATCCAGTTGAAATCATAGAAAAACAACAATTATTTCTTTTAGAACAAAAGTTTCAATTATAGTAATTAATGTCACTGAACAAAAAAAATGTACTGAATCCAAGTGGCTTTACGAAATTAATAAGTTGATAATACACTTTAAGTTTGTAAAAAACCAATCCAGTTGAACATAAACTAGATTGATAAATAGCATTTAGGGTGGGCACATACATAAAACAACAGTTAATATTCGCGGGGTAATTGCACACGGTCTAGCTCAGTAATAGAAGCAAGGTCTCTTGCTTACAGACCACTAGGTGAGCCTTAGACAGTATAATGCTCAATTTCTTGCAAAATAGTTCAAGCAAATTTTAAATACCCGTGTTTAAACAGTTACTAGAAACAGATGGCAGTAGCTTAGGGCTATAAAAGGACTCAGAACGTCCCAGGAGTCCAACGTCAGGACTTCCGCGTCACTCGCAGGAACGAGAAAGTTTTACCTCTGGGATGACGCTGTCGCTGGTATCCGGCCACAAATACCTCGATCCAGAATTATTCTGAGAGTCTGGTCGAATCACCACACCAGGGCCGTAGTGGTTACAACTTTCTGGAGCAGCAATGACCTGCCCCAAGCCCACGCCTATCAGCAAGATGGCGAGACGGCTTTCTTTACACTGTTCTTTAGGCCCTCAAACCCACGCCAACTTCGTTTGAATGCCCGGGCAACAAAGCATTGTTCTCCGGAGCCAATCAAAACACGTGTAGCATGGTTAAGCCACGGAAAACAGTTCAAAATAAAACTTATTAAATGCACTGATATTGTTCAGAACTAGAAAATAATAGTCCGAAAGTTCGTTAAAATTCCACCAAATGATAATTTAATTAAGTTCATTGCAGAAAATGTTTTTAGAATACCGTCAGAAATAGGTAAACAAACCGACTGGTTGCTATGACAACGACGGCATCGTGGCTAGCGGCGTGTGCATAGAGAAAATAACTCTATAATCACGTGTGATTATAATATTTTTGGGTAATATCAGTATTGGCTTTTAGTCATTCGAGACCAAACTTATAAACCAAAGCAAAAACAATGGCATTTATGGCAAAATGCTATTTCAACGTAATTCAACATAAAAAAATATGCGTGACAATACATTTTTGTCAAAGCCTGGTATTAAAAACTGGGTTGGTTATGCAAGTTTCTCGCCATTACTTTTAAGGACTCTTTCTTCAAATTTTTTAGGTTAACTCTCTTGAATTTTAATTAACTTCACAAAATTTTTGTCATATTTACTGAGGTTACATGACAGTAGTAAAACATTTCGCAGTGTACGGTCGACAAAATTATCAGAATTTTCAAGACTATGTTGAGATTGTAAAACACTTTTAATAAGTCAATCATTTAAGAAAATAAAATTCAAGACTCATGTAATGACAAATTTACAGAATTGTTTTAAAAAGTAACAGTGTCAAGTGAACAAATAACTGGACATGTAAATTGAATATTAAGTGCAGAAAATTTAAATTTAGTGATTTTTTTTTAATTGATGGACGGCACTACGAAATGTTTTTCATTGTAAGATTTGCGATAAATAGCTACACCAAACTAATTAGTTTATAAACACTTCATTTATATATAAAAAATATCAAAATTATCCAATTATATTGTAAGGCGTTTAATGTTAAACATTCATCATAGTATGTTGTAACACACATTAACATAGCTGAAAGCATTAGAGCGTGTTTTCAATTAAGTCTCTTTTAAATAAATTATTTAACGTGTTTATAAAAAAACTATTTTTTCTCACATTTGTAGTAATAAGTTACTTCAAGAAAAAACATTCCATACCTACTTACATGAAAATACATTAGAATATATATATATATATATATATATATATATATATATATATATATATATATATATATATATATATATATATATGCAATAATATGCTTGTAACTAATGTTAAAACAAGTCCGAAATTAAATTCATACCACTTATTACAATATTATGAGAGATTTATCACAGATGCACACCCTTAAAATGCTTGCTGAACGCAATTTTGCTAAGTTGATATCAGTTATCTCAAATATGTAACAATGAATATTAATTTAAAATGTCAACAAAAAAATTCATCTCGCATTTTTTACAAATCACTAATACAAAATAAACAAAAATAACTACACAAATAATTACACGTTTACATAAACAATAACCTCAAATTTTCCGACTATGCTAACAGCTGTAACTTTTCTCATTTTTTTTGCCAGGTCATCATACAGTTCCCAAGTATCGTCTTTACTTCTACAATACGATACGAAATGGTTTCCGCGGACAAAGTCTACTACACCTCCGAGCACAAAGTTTTTATTGTCAACGTGTATTTCATGTGGCACGTCTGAAAGCCGAAACGTTGTATCAGGAAGACCTACTCTCGGTTCGATAATGAGGTGAGGACCAGTTTCTTTCTTTATGAAGACTTCCTGACTGCATCTTTCACAAATTTTTTTAGTGTTCATTTCTAACGAGTTAATAACCGCAGTTTCCAAATGCTCGATACCATTTTTAATGTCATTCATATTAACACTCCAGAAAATATCGGTGCTGACTCTTTTCTCTGAGCAAATGTCTTTACACGACATGTAAGTAATGGCACTTGGAAAACTCGACAAAGTTTTTGAAATAAACCCCCCCGATGGAATCTTCAGCATTGATTACTGTGATCATTTCTTTACTTGATGCTAACTTATAACAGTACATGATCCTAAGAGTGTTCAATCTGGCTTCATAAGTTTTCCTGCTATTTCCCCCTTTAATTAACTCTGAAACAATATTTCCTAGTTCACCCCCTTCTTATAATATCCTCCGCCTGTAAGGCTCGTAGTCCACACACAAGCACGTTATCAACTGTACAAGAGAGTCAAATGGGCATGTGTTCATTACAGTGTACACATGTTTATTGACTTTCATGGGGCCAAGTAAATTCCCGTTTGCTAATAAACCAACAAATTCTTTTGAATTTTCCGGATTTTCCAGATACAGCATTACATTCGGATCTGGATCCAAGTAGGTCTTCCTCTTTTTCAGGGGCAAGTGTGATGGTATACTTGGTCTGACAGCAGTACAATTTGGAGTTCTGGACATCACATTTTCTGAAATCATAAACAGAGGATAAATATATAATTTTAAAATATTAAAACAAAGTAGGCCTAACCCTTTAAAATGTCTATTATTAAAGCGGGAAATAAGGTAACCTAATTATTTTTAATGACTTACCTTCAAGAAATTCTTTTCCCTCAAAATCAAAATGAATATCGTGTATGTTTTCATTCCTTCCTCTCCACTGCTCTTGAAACATCAGCTCATTTTGCGAGTCATCAACTTGCGAGTTGCATGATTTTGGTGGCTTTTTACTGGTTTTCTTTACTAAGGCTTGTTCCGCAGCAGCAAGTTTAGTTAAACCACTTAGTGCCCTTAGGTGTTTTGATACAAAATTGGGCAGTTTTAGAGGTGGCTCTTCGTGCATCAAAATTCCGTTCTTCAGTAGAGCAAAATCTCCTTCAACAGACGACGATGATGCTACAGTATTTGGTGAACCAAAAAATTCTGCCATAACACCAGTCCAAAGTGGGAAATAAGATAGTAACCAAGCTAGTTTTTCAGAAAAACCAGGGCAGTAATATGGATTTGGCTCTATTCCATTGTCTAGTGCACAAATTTTTGCTTCATGTAAAATATCCCTTATGAACTGTTGGATACTATCACAATGACCTATTTCGGTTGTTAAAGACTGTTCTTTTGCATCAATATCATGGTCTTTAATAATGTAGTTTGTATCTTCAATGACTTCCTTCAAAGTGTCTGGAATTGCAGCCCCAATGTTAATTCTTTTCCCAATATATTGTTTAGCCTTCTCTGCTCTAGATTCCTCAGTCATGTTGATGGCTAGAAGCCCACAGGTTTCAGACAAGTCGTTTTAAGCTGGCGGGATAAACTATGAGTTTTTGTGTTTCGCGCATGGACTACTGTATTTCCCACGTTTGCATGCCAGAATACCATTATCTTTGTTTATTTATGCACCAGAAAACAAACACAAAACTAAGTGTACCA
The DNA here is from genome assembly GCF_032445375.1 of Bacillus rossius redtenbacheri. NCBI lineage: Eukaryota > Metazoa > Arthropoda > Insecta > Phasmatodea > Bacillidae > Bacillus > Bacillus rossius. Next base: position 21,649,541 of record NC_086343.1, on the reverse strand, counting down.
GAAAGCTTTGCGTTGAATGTTAAATGCAAATTTTCGGTGATACGCACAAGGTCTACAGCGGTAAACTTTCGGTATGTTATTAAGCATAGTCAAATCTACAACTGTGCAAAAATTCAGCTTTGGACAAATTTTTCACAGGTTTGTGCCTTTTTAAGTCTTGGTTTCCTGGACTATATCTGTCGGCTGGCTAGCCGGAGGATTTAGCCGAGGGTCATAATATCGGCCCTAAGAAAAGGAAAAGGAAAATTTTTTACAAGTCATATCATGGAATATAACTATACAACAGCACTGAAAAGGATGACATTCTGATTTTGGAACATTTGGGGTCGTTAGTGTACGATAAGCACAGCGTAGGCAGGCCCTATCTAGGGATATTCCCCTGTGCTACCGTTCATTCATTTGGGTGGGTTTTCCAGCTTCAACAACGAACCATTATTATACGTTTACAGCTACAAGTGGAGGGAGGTGGAGTTTCCCGATCCCATTCACAAGTTATTCACAGAAACTCGACAGGGGGTCTAAGGCGCGAGGAGCTTTGCGTTTCCAGGAATATTGGGACAACATTCCCTCCCGAGAAAAGCAGGTCAAAATGTGTTGAATATGAGTACAATGACAGAAGTGATTAAGGTGGAAAGGGGGTGGGGGGGTGTGTGAAAGGATTTACTTGTCACGGCAGGGAACTTAGCAACAATAACGGGATGGAGGCGCGCCTTCATCTGGCTGGGGTTTTTGTCTTCTGCTCTAAATGCTTCTTCTGGCTCAACTATTGACACACAATAAATACACGGTGCTGCAGACAATTATATCTGACTGACAACTACAACACTGCTGTCCATTTATTCGATCTAGTTCATGATAATATAAGTAATAATATGATGGCGAATTTTCAATGCTAGGTAAAATCTTAAAACAATAGGTTTACACTAAAAATACAAAACAAAATTAATCCACGTATTACTCTAAACTTAGTACGGGCATAAACCTGCTGTAATTTATAAGGGTAAAACACGACACGTTTCCAGTGCAAAAAAAAAGAGAGAGAAAAGAAAATGGCATTGCATATGCACCAGTTATACATGTTTTCACAAACTATTCATGCATTAGATAAGCCACGAAGTGGTCATTTTAACGAAGTCCTATGAAAATTCCTTTTTTCTTTCTTTAGCCTGTCTTTGAGGGTAAGTTCTTTGATGGCATACATGAACAAACACTTCCAGGTAAGACATATGAATTTTTTTACCTTCAAACCTTTGTCAAAATATAAACTCGTACCATATCTAATCGTACTTAAAAATATTACTAAGTACGTATATTTTTTCCAAATTTAAAATTAAAAAAGACTAATTTTGAGTTGTGCATAGCAAGATCTTTACAAAAAGGTTTTGCTGTATTTAATTCGCTGTTTTTTTTTGCTGGAATAACGATGTAAGTGCTATAACATTGTGACTAATCGTAGCCATGAATGCATTTTATTGCACGTAAGTTCAAAACCAAAAAAATTTTAAACATTGGATTGTGCATTTATTTATCCATTTCACAAACGACTAATTTGGCGCAGTTTTATCAATAAAACGAATTAGATAACTCTAAAATAAATTTTTAAGTACCAGTTTTTTAATATCACTCACTATTACAAATAACCACGCAATAGAATCAAGCCAGTAATTTTGTGTTTCTGAGAAACAAATGTTTTCTATTTTAAGTTCAGAAATAGCTATTGTTATAATTTAATTAAAGCTAATTTAAATGGCCGTTATTATTTCTTATTTTTACTTAGATATATTCAAATATAGATATTTTTAAAACTAAGATTATGAAAACTCTGGTTAGAAATCGCTTCCAATAACACACGCCAATTATTCAGATCATATTTTAATTTTTGCTTGAATTGGGGAAATGCTAAATTTTTTTTTTCATTTTCTGTTATTTATATTTATAGAACATTTGTCTTCAAATGAATTTGATATATGGAAAGGCAGTAAGTGGATAAACAAAACTAGATTTAAAAAAGTAGTCTGAGACGTGAGCACTAATGGCCAAATTGGTTATCAATTTTCAACTAGACGATGTAAAAAAGGGACAAAATGAAAAATCGTATAAAATCTCTGCCATAATGCACAACTGAATGTTCATTCGCATTCCACACAATTTGAAAAAGAATCATAAATAAGAAACACAACTTAGAAGTCAAATAAGTAAAAAATTTCCATTTGGTGTGTTTCTGAGTGATATGTTTATAAGTTGCATGTTTCTAAGTTGTGGCAGCACTGCGAACATATCTGATCCAAAAAAGAATATCACATTCAACAAAATAAATATTTTTCCACGATTTCAACATGTTTATTTGGGAAAGAAATAAAATACATAATAAAAAATGTATTGTTGATAATATCTAATAAAAAATTGACGTAAAAATTCCGTGTCTTCTATTTCAACATTGCACTTCACAGAAAAAATTTTTTTTGGCGAAGAATGATACTTGATCAAACGAAACTTTTTGTTGATTAAATCTGATATAACGATGATCAAACGATTGACATATAGGAAATTTGAAATTTTAATTTCCTTCCCCGATATAGTAAAGTGGGGGTGCTAACTACGCATTTTTTAAAGCATGCTTAATTGTCAAAGTTTGAAACTTGATCAAACGAAACTTTTTGTTGATCAAAACTGATCTAACGATGATCTAACGATTGACGTAGAGAAACTCTGAAATTTTCATTTCCTTCACTGATATAGTAAAGTGGGGGTGCTAACTACGCATTTTTAAAGCATGCTTAATTGTCAAAGTTTGAAACTTGATCAAAAGAAACTTTTTGTTGATCAAAACTGATCTAACGATGATCCAACGATTGACGTAGAGAAACTCTGCAATTTTCATTTCCTTCACTGATATAGTAAAGTGGGGGTGCTAACTACGCATTTTTTAAAGCATGCTTAATTGTCAAAGTTTGAAACTTGATCAAACGAAACTTTTTGTTGATCAAAACTGATCTAACGATGATCTAACGATTGACGTAGAGAAACTCTGAAATTTTCATTTCCTTCACTGATATAGTAAAGTGGGGGTGCTAACTACGCATTTTTTAAAGCATGCTTAATTGTCAAAGTTTGAAACTTGATCAAACGAAACTTTTTGTTGATCAAAACTGATCTAACGATGATCTAACGATTGACGTAGAGAAACTCTGAAATTTTCATTTCCTTCACTGATATAGTAAAGTGGGGGTGCTAACTACGCATTTTTTAAAGTATGCTTAATTGTCAAAGTTTGAAACTTGATCAAACGAAACTTTTTGTTGATCAAAACTGATCTAACGATGATCTAACGATTGACGTAGAGAAACTCTGAAATTTTCATTTCCTTCACTGATATAGTAAAGTGGGGGTGCTAACTACGCATTTTTTAAAGCATGCTTAATTGTCAAAGTTTGAAACTTGATCAAACGAAACTTTTTGTTGATCAAAACTGATCTAACGATGATCTAACGATTGACGTAGAGAAACTCTGAAATTTTCATTTCCTTCACTGATATAGTAAAGTGGGGGTGCTAACTACGCATTTTTTAAAGCATGCTTAGTTGTCAAAGTTTGAAACTTGATCAAACGAAACTTTTTGTTGATCAAAACTGATCTAACGATGATCTAACGATTGACGTAAAGAAAACTTTAGTTTTCAAAAGTGGGGGTGCTAACTACGCACCGGTTAGGCAGTGCTGTATTTTTTTAAGCAGAGACACTAATTCGAAGATGGCCGGCCCTTACCGTGAACGGCCTTAACCCAGCTGCACGCCGGTGTCTGAGAAGCTTGACAAGACCTTCCGGGCTTTTAATCGCTAGTCCGTGATTATCTCTGTCCTGACCATCACGTATTAACGAGGTTCTACTGTACCTCAATAGGATGTGTTCCAAGGAAAACGTAAACAGGCGAAGTAAATTGTAAGCATTTAAGTTTTTAAAATACTAAATTTACATCAACATTTTTCCTCGAATCCTGAATCTTTTCCCTCGAATTTCGAATCTTTCGAATACTAGAGATTCGGTGGGATTCGAGGATTCGAGGATTCGACCGGCCCATCCCTAAAAATAATCAATATATTTTTCATTTTTCTGAAAGAACTAAAGAAAATCCATTTTACACTCACCTCCCCCCCCCCCCCCCCCCCCCCTTATTTTCACAATAATTGTTCTAGTTCAAACAGAACCTTGCATACGCCATTTTATAGTGTGTATGGCAATGCTCTGAAACACTAGGGAAAAAAAATGCTATCACAGTCTGGGTAGTAGCAGACTGGATCATGACATTTTACCCTAAAATTACTTCATTGGGAATCTTCAGTGATTTTTCAAGGATTTCAGGAAAATTTTCTGACTCCCTGACCAATTTCTGATTTTCCTCTGACTTTCCAGGATGCTGACACAATGACAATTGTAACCAAATTAACACCAGTTACCTCGAAAATCTATGCCATTATTCCCCCTTTCTGATTCGCAATCATGGAGAACTACACACTCAAGAAGCCTTGGTACTTACTTTGTCTAGAGTTTTCTTCTTCTCAGCGTACACCAACCACCCGTGTTTCTGCTTCAGCGTCAATAACTGCTGCTCCAACGTCTTCCTCTTTCGTAAGCTTCTGATATCAGTTTCAATACTGACACACAAAAAATTCATATTAAAGATTGTAACATAGGCACCTTACTATTTAAATATTCTAAACTGACATGATACTAAGTAGCTCAGATTTATTAACATGGTATATGTGAATTTAAAACAGTGATAGAAATGGTATGAAGATAATTTAAAGAATATAATAAACTTAAGTTTTAGTAATCGTTTTTGCAATGCAAACTGTCTCCCTGACAAGATTCACGTTTCGAGGTAACATTAATGAAAATAATTATTGGTGTGGCATAAATGAAAATATTTTAATCTTAACTTTGTTTAGTACCCGAAGTTAACATACTCTGCACTCAAGCTCTTTGCACTTTTTGTAACTATTGCTGACATCCAATACCATTATTCATCCACTACGCAAACCAATAGAAAAATTAAATTTATTTACGTAAATACTGAACAAACATAAAATTTTAAGATTATATGCTAAAAATTGTTTTAAAATCATGTAACAATTTCAAAATGTCTGCTTTATAATACTGGAAGAGCAATATTGCCAGATATAGGATGTGTTATTCTTGAATTAGTTAACAGTACAGGCATACCATCTTGCTTCCCAAAACAGAAATAGGTTCCTACGTAACGTTATTTTCTTTCAGTTTTGGCATGTGGGAAGGTAATGATTTAGCAGGTAGCATGAAAGTATAAGTTTAGCTAGGCATCTCAAACATGAGAAAATAGAGTGAATATAATGAACAGAGCTACGATTATTTCCCAGTCATTTCACGCCGGGCTAGACTCAACTTGCCTATACATAATCAAGCCTTTTTAGAGTGCTCCATGGTCAATAAAAAAGTCATATCCTTTGGTGATTGGGTAATCACTTTTCCTTGTCAAGAATGTGTCAAGAGCACTGTAGTCCAATCACCAATGTGAAGCAGGTGAACATCAGCTTCAGTTCTACTTTACTAAACAACAAATCCACGAAACAATCGTGGCTTTAATACTACATTAACGTAACAGGCAGTAAAATTTGCTACAACGTACAGAATGTCTAAAAATAACTGATGAACTAATTTTGTGACTTTTTCAGACTTTTTTAATAAAAAATTTTCAATAATTTTTTTTTTATCATAGGGTGGTTTGAAAAATATAACCAAAATTACACAAGAGAAAATAATATACTAAATTTTCTACAATGTACTGACATTTAAGTTATAAAGTTAAATCATCACAGATAATTTCTACATGATTCAAGTAGACAGTCACCAACTATTTATATTCAATGCGGGACTAAGAAATGGAGTGAGTCATTAAAATGCTAGACCTGTGGGAATGCTAGTTTTATATGCAAAATGGAATATAAAATTGAATATTTAAAATATTTTCCAAGTCAATTTGAATTGTGAATATTGTTCTCAGTGAAGCTGTATTACACCTATTTTATAAAATTTAAGATTGAAGTAAAAAAACAATCATTACATGTTTGTAATCATTGCAATATTTATAAAATCATATAAAAATGTACAAAATAACCATGCATAATATTAATATTAAGTATTTCAAACAAAAACAAAAAAAAATTAATATTTTCATGAGCATATCTTAAGCTTCCAACATTTTAAAACTTTGCAACAAATGAAAAGCTTCACATCAGGTGTGTAGCTTTGCAAACACAACCGAAGCTTCCGATAAAACTAATCGCAATTATTCTGGCAAAGTCAACTTGAATATTAAAAAGAGGTTCTGCTGATTCGCTTAGTCGAGGCTTCGCACAGGCCTCCAAAACACCAAAACGTGAGTGAGCAAAAGACTGTTGGAATTTTTAAGTTTCACGACTTCCGGCCCCACTGCTGTTCGTTCAGAGACTCCTCCGTGACGTTCAAGACCTACACCCCGCTACAAACGGAAGAAAATGCAAACCTTGAATTCTGACTCTCTTTCGTCCTGATGCTCTCCGACAGGCTCTTCACATCGTTGTGCATCGACTTATCACGCTCCCGCAAGTCCTTCAGCTTCTGCCAATCGTCGAGCAATTGCTGCTTGCCTGCAAGCATAACATCATTCCCGTGTACAGTAACAAGTTACATCTACACACTTGCCATGGTGGTTATTTCATTTTCTTGTCATCACCACTATTTAAGATAATTTTATGTAAGTTTAGCACTTTTGAATAATTAGTAGGGACTGTAAAATGTCGTCGTTTTGAAAGTGCAAAAAGCGGTGGTTTGAATTCTAAAAAGCTGTGTTTTCATTTCGGTGTTTTCACCAATGTGATTTTTTTGTGGATTCCCAAAATTAACAGTCAAAATTAATATGAACATTATATATTGATACAGAGATACTTGTAAAAACATTCTTAAAGCCTTTACAATGAGGAAATTATTATTTACTTATCGTCATATCTGTACATAATTTTAGCTTCTATATTTGTTAGTAATGATGCTCTTATCAAAAAAATTCACAGTTTCCTGCTTGTCACAGATCATAAAACACAATACATAATATTTACAACTGCAAAGTTGAATACATATGTAACACTAAACACATAGACATGGCATACAACTAACACACTAAAACAGTGTTCAACCTTCAAAATAGATTTCACTGAGAATAGCTACATTTTCAGCATTAAGGCGCTGTCGTTGGTCACTTGGAACAGAACTGTACTTAGAAAAAAATCGTTCGCAGTCTGCATTTGCACATGGCAACCATACACTTTTCAAAGCACCCTTAGAAAATTCTGGATGATTTACAGAAAGAGACAATAATATTGCAATCAAATCCAGTGATGCATCACTTTTGTCTCCTAACTGTTTCTTCACCAAGAACTGAAGCTCTTTATAGCCTTGAAGCAATTGACTTTCATCGCAGTCCTTGAACAATGCCATTTTCTTCAATTTTTTACCAAGATCTTTTGTTACTTCCGTAATTAAAATCTGTGCAGGGTCAAAATAACTCAGTTCAGAATAAAGATGACTTGCAGGATCACTTGAAATTAAAGCTAGCAGCTTAGTGTATCCATGTGATGCAGCTTTTACTAAGGCAGATTTAACCTGAGCTTTTGCAACATCTCTCCCACACGACTGCAGTGTTAAACTTGTTTCTTCGCCAAAATTTCCTGCTTCAGCAAGCTGCAAAACTTGCTCAACTTTGCGTAGGTTACCACACAAAATGTTGCTACAAGGATATGACGACCCTTCCAACAACTTCATCAAGTCAACAATTCCCTTTGCTGTTTCTTTGATGAAGGCAGCCGGCACCTTAACATTAAGGACCTGTTCCTGTGACAAACTTGCCAAATACTGAACTCCAACATTGCTAACTGATGCTATGTCGTCACTCTTCATGAACTCAACAATAGCTTCTATATAGTCGGATACATAGGCTACAGACTCGTACCACGAAGACCATCTCGTGAGGACTGGCATTGGGAACAGTGAAACCCTTCCAGCTTCATATTTATCATCCAGAAATTGCCGGAACAGATGCTTTCTCTTTCGAGTGTTCAGGAACGCACTCTTGATTTTGGAAGTGGCATTTTGAAGTTCAGGAAGGTGCTTTCCCAGAACATTCAAAATCAGATTGAGTTTGTGCGCCCAACACTGAATCACTACAACATTATCCGACATCAAGTTGGTAAGTGTGTCAAAACACTTCCCCATGTATCGGGCTGAGTCTGATACTAAGGCCAGGACACTGTCATAGCTAATGTTATATTTGTTCAAAGAATCAAGAATAGCTCTTGAACAACTTTTTGCATCAGCTGTTTCAAGAATGTGGACATCACCTACTACGATTTCAACTTGGTGACTGGCTTCTATAATCTTGAAGATTATAACGAAAACACACCGACCTTGTTTGTCTGTTGTTTCATCGCAGCATACCGCAATGTGCTTTCCTTTGACCTTCTCCTTGATGTTTTCTTCCCTTTCCATATTTAATCTGGGAAGGTGCTTTTCTCGCAAAGTCTTTACACAAGGCAATGCGCCAGATCCTGAAAAAAAAATTTCCTCAAAATTAAGACCACCATTAGCATAGTTTACTGGCATAACGATGTACTTCAAGTTAACTGTTGTTGTATATTGGGTCAATTGCAATTTACAATACTGGACATTTGTAGTTCAGGAAAACGTTTTATTTCCTAGGTTAGTACTACACTCGTTCAGGTATTGAAAACAAAATGAAAAGTTTGTTAGGTTAGGTCAGCTACTTTAAAAAAAAAGTTAATTGTAGTGGGGATGATTGGTTAGTTCAAGTACATTAAAAACAGTCCGGTATCGCAAACTACAATAGACCTGTTATATCTGAATTTTTACTTACCTTCAATAAATTCATTCATGAAGTTCACCATGTGTTCATTGTTAAGTTTCTCATGTGGTATGTTAGCCTTTACAAATGTTTCTGTGACACGTTTTCCAAGATAATCTGCCGATTTTTTGTCTTTGACAACTTTATTAAAGCACGATGCAACTGATGTTTGTAGTTTTGTAGTCTCTTCTTTTGTTGCTGCTAATGACGCCACGTGTTTTGCCGACTTTAAATGTTTTTCAATCGTGTCTTTTCGATCCCACGAAACTTTCGTGTTGCAAAACTTACACATAACCGTGCTATTATCTGTACAGTAAAACCCCTCCTTCTTATACTGAAATGCTCGATCCCTTGCACTTAATTTATTCCGCATTTTTACTCACTCACTAGTCACTATCCAATTAATAATCTTGTTAACTTGCCGATTTGCCCGTCGGAGTAGAAGCCAAAGTGAACATGACGACAGCAGCAGTTGCACACCAGTGAAAACTATTCTCTTTCAAGTTAATTTTTTTTTTCTTCCGTGGATCCCAAGGAATTAAAAATAAAAGTGTTTATATCCCCCGCAGTCTCCATGTAAATAATTTTATCTTTTTTTACCGTCACTTTTTGCCCGATGTATTAAGTAATTTTATTGTTATGTTCTCCGTAATTACGTCCCAAAGTCCCACTCAATGGCGTGTTAATTTTAATCATGAATTTGTTACTGGCTAGGAGCGTTATCCGTAGGCCATAGCAGCAAAAAAAATGGCTGCGATGACTGGCGAAAGGAATGGTTTACACCGGCGGACTTTTATTTAATTAAAATGAATCAACGTCACGTTAAGTGTTTCATATTAAAGCGGATGTTAGATAATAAATAGAAAATCATAAATTACTTAGCAATGATTAGCATCGCAAATTATTATAATACATAATAATAATTAATTATAAGTTTTACCCTTCATGTTTTTTTTGGTTAGGACATTTATTTCCTTACATTTTTTTATTCAAACGAACATATTGTTTGTGAATTGCGTCGATGCGTGTGACTGCGACTTATTTTTATGATTATGATACTAAATTTATAATAAATAAATCTTTTCGCGCATAGTTTGTTAAAATTCGTAGAAATTTCGTTTTTTTTCCGCAACAAATGGTATTTTTCGCGTTTTGCACTTAATTTCGCGCGAATTCGTGAAAATTTCACGATCGCGAAATTTTCTAGTCCCTAATAATTAGTAATATGTCGGATTCCAATTTTCTGGGATTCAAAACTGGAATTCAAACCTCAAAGATCATCTCGATATACCCCTCGAATCCGAATCTAGGTCTCGAGAGACAAAAATAAAATAATGTACAAGAAATTAAAAATTTAACCAAGGTGCTGGAACATTCAACCCTATGTTTGTTTAACGAACAAATTTTCTTAATACATACATATTGAAATTTTATTTATAAAATTACATGTTAAAAGTATATACTATCTTTGGAAAGGTCAACAGGATAGGTATAAAGAAAAAAAATGACTTAGTTAACTTCAGAGTTTATCAGTGTTGAATTTTTTTAATTTACTTATTTCCTCTAATATTTTTCAACAAATATTTTTCCTTAAACATAAAATCCTTCAAATACTGGGGATGTGATAGTATTTAAGGATTTGATTAGCCCTTCCCTAGCATTTATCAATAGGTCAACGAATTTTCTCACTAGATATTTACTAAGCGTTATTTTAGAGCTCATATTTATAAAAATATTAATGACTTTTTGCCACTTATTAGATTCTACTTAGTAAATATCTGTTAAGAATATTTGAGACAAAACACAAACTGCAAGAGTGCTTTCATGATAAGTTTAAATGAAAAGCCTTTAAATAATAGTAATGCCTAGATCATGAAATACCAACATCGTGTGTGTGACCAAGCCTAAATTGTGTATGTCTTCTTCCTGGTCATTATTTAGTTTTTACATTTAACACGGTTAAACTTGTCGACGTTTTGAGTGGCCAAACCTCAACAAAATGAAAATGTGTACGTATAGAGTGTATGTTTTTCATAATTGCTGGCAAAGTTGAATTTTTGGTTTTAAAGGCAATGCTGGTGGCTTCTGAATAGTATGGTTTAGAATAGTGGTGCACTGATGCGGATACCGATGAATCGTAATCGGCGATTATGGGTACTTACCGATTAATCGTAATCGGCGATTATCTTAACGATTACTTTGCCGATTATCTACGTCCCGGCGTAATTAAGTAGGTTTTTACTGTGTAATATTTTGTTACACATTTTAGGACGAAATACGGTAATATTTGTATATATTACAAAATTCATCTATCTCCGTCATATCAAGATTACAGATATTTAGTTAAGTTTAATTAATCTCATTGCCTCTAGCAATAAAAAATACATTTTTCTTACACGTTTATTTACGTTTCGTCTTTTGTTTAGTGGCCTTGTACATTACCTATAGCCAAAGACGTAAAATAGATGGCACGCAATATAAATACCACAAGCAGTTGCAGTGTACTCTATGACAATCGATCTTTTCGAGTCGTAGTAGCGATTCAAAATCGTGGTCCCGATACCTTTCAGAGTTTATCACTGCGTTTTACAAACTAGTTATGGGCGTCTTTGGTAACATTATCCGTTGTTGTGTTATTTGTATGTGACGTGAAAAGTGAAAAAGTATTTATAATTTTATACATTCAGTCAACACTAATAAAATCACATGTGCTAGAATTGGTTTTGAGTCATTTTTATATAATTATAGTGAGATGGCAACTAGGGAGAAAAAAAGTCAAGTGCGGAAACATTTTTCTATAAACTCAAGTGAACAAAATATAGCAACATGTTTACATTGTTAAACGGTAATTTCTTGATGCAACCTTATGTGATAGTCGATAATAATGATAGTTTTCCGCAACAAAAACTTACCCATTGTAAATTACAATTATTAGACTGTAGTTCAAGTTGTTTACAATAGCAAACATAAATAGAAGTTAATTTAATTTACTCTTTGCAATGACATAATAGTGTATTTTCATACCTGCCAACCTTACAGAAAAGAAATTAGTACAATTTACAAAAGAAAATAGTACAATTATAGTACAATCATTGAAAGGCAATTTATATATGTAATAGAGGCACGGCAAAAATTATTTTGTTTTGCACATATAATGTTCACGAAAAAACTGTAAAAAACAATATAGTAATAATTTGGTTTTGGAAACATACCTTTTTTTTATGATTCTAAGTGCATGTCACTGGATACATATAATGGTGCTTGAATACGTTATTTATTTTTTCTGCAGCAGGGATACATGTGTGGCAGATTTAGCTTTCTTGAAAAAAGTTTCATCGAAGTCTTGTTCATAACAAATGCTGTTAGTACGTTTTGCCAACAATATACTGTTTAAAACCTTGTCTGACATTGAAGCTCTGAAAGTGGTCCTATTTTTTTTAATGCTGCTAAAAACCCTCTCACACTCAGCATTGCTATGTGGAATAACCAACACTGATAGCATTGCATGAGCAACTCTGTCATACTTAAGACCACCAACACCACTACCTATTTTCCCTATGTAAGACCACAACTTGTCTATTCTCTCCACTGAATCCAGTGGGATGTCATTGTCCACCTGCAAAGAACAAAACTGTTGTTGAAGAATGTCTAGTGCCTCTTCACGTGTCTCCCCATCCTTGACAAGTAGAACAGCAGGAAACATGTCCACAAAATACTTCACTGAAGAAAATGATGAGCTCTCAATATTTTTCAGATTAACCACTTCAGCATGCTTTAAAATTTCATTTTTCAAGGTAAATTTCAAAATAATGTAATCACATGAGAGTTTAAATTAATTCCGAACTGATGTGTAAAACTTAGATTTGTCAGACTGTGTCAATGCAGCCACTACTTTTGATGCATTGCAACCCACAACTAGGTCTTCATCGGACTTCTGGTTTGTAGCACTATTGTACAGAACATCAAGAACTGGTGTTGTCTTGATGACATGAGGTTTTACAAATTTCACAAGCAATTCTTTTAACACGTCTGTCAACAATCCCCTAAGAAGATGTATGTGAGGTGTTTGAGATTGCAGGATAACATGTCTTATCAAAAACAGGAATAACATGCCACAAAAAATAACAAACTGCTTTATTTAGGTTATCAGTGAGAAACATGAAAACTCTCTCTTGACGTGACAAAATTGGAATGGTTTTTTGCTCTTCTGGTTCACATGACTGCTTGATCTTCTTGCCATAACAAAAGTTATCTGAAGTTGAAGTTCTTTTTAAGGAACTTTCACCTGAACGCAAGCCTGCATTTCTGTTTTCATCTGAAGCTCTGCAAGAACTTTCTTCGACTTTACCTGGCAACTTCTTAGGGATTTTGTACAAATGTAAAGAACCTTTTGGACATTCAAGCTTACTATCTACTTCTTCTTTATAAAACCAAATTAAGGGTTGCCACAAATCTATTAATCTACCGATACACTCTCCCAGGGATAGCCACCTAGTGGAGACATGTTTCAAGAATTTCTTTGATTTTTTGTCACAGAAGATTTGCAAATTCTTGAGCTGCTCTTTACGTTTAGCACTTTTATGCAAATAGTAGTAAATATCAACAAGGATTTCATCTACACGAACATGAAGCTCTGTGGAACCCTTTTCTGCTGCTAAGTGCAGTAAATGGCATGCACATCCCAAAACAATAATATTTTCATGGTGTTGCTGAAGTTCTGCGGCTACACCATTTTTGTGGCCAATCATGACCGATGCATTATCGGAACCTAGGGCAATGCAATTTCTAACAGGAATGGAATGCTTTTCTAAACTGTTGAGCAACATTATCCCGATGTTTTTCCCAATTGCAGCACCCTCTAACGGTACAATTTCAAGCAAATCCATTTCGATTGAGAATCTTTCTTACTAAAATAGGTCACTACAACTGGGTAAAGCTTAGAATCATCATTGCTACCATCTGTAGCAATTGAAAATGGAACTTTTTTCAACATACCTGCTGTAACATTTTGACGCTCACTTGCCATTTCTGCAATTATTGCAGTGGTTTTGGTGCGTCCACAACTGTATTTCTTAGATTCTTCGCTCCAGGGGAAACATTTTTCTCAACAAAGGTCCAGCATGATCTGCTACTGACACCGGCAGGTTATGTTCCAGAATAAATGATGTGAAATAACATTCTGCTCGAATAACACTAAAATCGTCACTTTGAACACTAAAAAAATTACTAATGTTGGTTGAACTTCCAAGTGAAGCATTCCTTGTGTGTTTCACTGTTCCTTCATGAAATTTCAAGTCATTTCTACCCCCGTGCAAAATATTTATTTCACACGAGCAATAAGCACAGAAAGCATAATTGACGCTAGTTTTTGAACGCCTAACCCACGGAATTTCTTTACTATAACAATCTAAAAATACTTGGTTATAAGATTTCTTTTTCTGTTTACTCGCCATTTTTACCGCGAATTTCCGCGCATGCTTGAAAACAAACAATTCCCGTACGCGTAGGTGTAGCTTTTGCCTGTAGCAAACACGGTAATTTTCCACTGCCAATGGCGTTCAAGGTTACGTTCGTACAATGAGTGAATATTACGGTACGCTGTAGTGAAAATATGGCATAACTTCTACAAATGGAGTATGCTAGTTCCGAAAATATAGTATTACGAGCTTTCTTTATTATCTACTAAACGTCTTCTGTTTTGTACGATCTTGATACTGCATGTTCCATACCGTAATTGTATGACATCAGTATAGATTTACTGTTACGAATCACCCAAATGAGACAAAAATTGAAAAAAGCTTGGAAATCGTACTATAATTTACACCAATAGTACAATCGTACATTAGGGCGCAAAATCGTACATTGTACGGGAAAATCGTACAAGTTGGCAGCTATGTATTTTATATATTTTTATACTGTTATTATAACTGTATTCTCAATTTTACCTACTCTTGTAATTAAATTCACATGGGAATAAAAATTTTGTGTGCATTATTACACTTTAAAAAATTATTTCATTATAATCGGTAACTGAATCGGTATCTGCCGATTATTGCTCTCATAATCGGTAATCAAATCGGTAATCGGTAAAGCCATATCGGTGCACCACTAGTTTAGAATAATTTCATAAATATTTGATTAAATTTACTTAAGTCTTCTAAATTCATAAAAAAATTTTGATGATTTTTAAAAAGCCAGGTATAATTAATTTATTTTACTCAGAAAGAAACTGAATCAGCTAGCCACATGGCAGCCAGTAAAATTGATTTAAACCTATAAAGTTCCCATTTTATATTTCATTTCTTTCTTCTTATCCATACGCCAACAAAAAGCAACTTTGCAAGTGAATTATATGCATGAAGTATGAGATTTAATTATTTTTTTCATTTTATGATAGTTCAGCCACTCAAAAAGTCGGCAAGTTCAACCATGTGGAACGTAAATATAAAATAATGATCTGAAATGGGACTTAAGCATTTTTTTAAATATAAAGTTTGTACTATTGATGAAATATAACATTCATGGTAATGATAAATTATTAAAAAGCTTAGATTTGAAATATGTACATATTAATGTATGTGGAGTATTACAATGTTCATTGTTGGCTACAATGGTATATTGCAAAACTATACAAACTCTCATCCTCTGGAGGCCGCAAAATTTAAGAAATTACATTTCTCTGTTAGAAATTATTAAAAACAAACTAAAAATATACTTTGCATTTGCTGCTTGTTAAATTACTTGCAGGAAGAAGTATACATATATTATCATTATGTATTTTTGGTAACTAAGTCATGATTTGTAATTTTTTTCATAAAAAAAAAATTATAATTTAGAGCCAGAGATGGCAGTATGATGAACTTGGTTCGATCGAACTTGTTAAGGGGGTGCCTCCCATTTCAGCTCAAGATTTTATATTTACAGTAATTACTGATAAACTTGTAGACTTTTTCAATTGTTTAACTTTAACGAAATGAATAACATATACAGCGCATACTTTTTGCATTATTAGCTGCCTAAGATACATTTTTAACAATTTTGGGTTGTACAAATAAGGAGAATTTAATTTATTGCAGAACTGAAACTTTTTTGGTTTAACTGCAATGCCACTGGTTACTTCACGAAATGGTTTGAATTTCTTTCAGAAAATATTAATTAATTTTACCTGGAATTTTAAAATTCTCAAATTTGTTACGATTTTGACAGCCAAGAAACATGAAATGAGTTTTTGTGATAGAAATGCAAACCATATTATGAAGTAGCCAGTGGCATTGCAGTTAAACCTAAAAAAAATTTCAGCTCTGCATTATATTAAATTCTCCTTATTTGTACAACCCAAAAATGTTAAAAATGTAACTTTGGCAGCTAATTATGCAAAAAGTATGCACTGTATACATCTTTTTCCATTTCGTGAAAGTTAAACAATTGTAAAAGTCTAAAATTTGATCAGTTATTAATATAAATTCAAACTCATGACCTGAAATGGGAGGCACCCCCTTAAGTGCCTAGTACTAAACCTACTTCCGTTACATACCCACACATCTGATTGTGTTCTCCAGGAGGTCCTGCTGATTCATGCGAGCAAAGTCCTGCACTCGATCCTGCGGCAGGAACTGGCACAGATTGTCCACTTGGATGTTCAACTTGGTCACCAGATTCTCAACCTGAGGAAGAGGAAGAACGATGAGTCCACGGTACTTTACGACGATAGAATGTGCACTACTTCACTGCCCGTTGATCATGATGTAATTTGTGATGTTGGTAAGATTGCGATGGTCCTTTCACATTGAGGTTCTCATGGTGGAATGAGAGAGAATAAATGAATGAATGGACTTAACATCTCGTGAACCACATTGATGGTATGAATTGAAACTGGAAAACAGGAGAACCCAAAGAAAAAAACACCTACTCACTTTACAGACTCAACCCTGCTTAAGAATCAAACCCAAATCACTTTTGGTGAAAGACAAGTGGCCTCACTACTCAACCACTGAGGCTCTTGGAATTATATTTATTTATTTATTTATTTATTTATTTATTTATTTATTTATCAGTTGTAACATGTATACCTACAGTGAGCTACGGTGGTACATACCATACATAAGGTAAAAAAACAAGGACAAATGAAAAAAAACTTACAAAATAGGAAATATATAAACAAAACAAAAAAATACAATAAAAGATAAAAAAGACATAACATAAAGTATGTAAATTATTAAGAACGAAAGAGAAACCACTAGTAGTAAAATTTTCTTTGGCTGAATTAAATATACATTTAATCTCTTACCAGGAGTCATCTTACTATACGGAGAGTTCAAGAATTGCTGGGCATAAATTTAATGGGTGGCAGGAAATAATAAAAAAATGTTTATGTAACAAATGTCTAGAAAGTAAACCCTGCAAAGTTACAGACACGAATAGTTGTGCGCTAACTTGAATTTTATGCCATTAACGTACTATTCCATTAGATGAGAGGACGCGCAAATCACAGCCCGGTGACTACTACGTGAGGAGCAAGCGACGAGCCGGGAAGAGATGTTTATAGTTAGCCACATGCAGTTTGGTGTAATTCACCCTTCGTGATTTGAAACTCAAGAGTGTCACACACTCATTGATTGAGCCGTACGATGGCCTTCCTATTTAGCGGTTCACGTCTATTGTGATGGCACCCTTGGTAAATATGCACTGCTACTACTGAAATTTTTTTTCACCTGGCTGTACACCATTAACATATTGGCCAACTCTGTGAATGTAAATTGTGCACTGTGCTATTTCTGTTTGTAAAATCTGTAATCGCAGCAGTGTACTCACTAACAGTCAACACTGCGCTAGTCGCCCAAAGCCAAAACGTATAAACGTAACACAACCAGCCATCCATTGTGCTGTACATCAGACTGCTGCTTGCTACCGCCTACAGCACTCAATCAACGGGAGATACAAATGTCTTTAAAAAAAAAAATAGGAAAAACAATGCAAAATAGTAATTATGAACAAATGTCATCTGCGCAGTAAGGCATCGAAGCGAGGCAGTGTGATAAAACAAAATACTGTCCAAGATTTTTCTTCAAAATGTGCATCTCTGTGATTTTTAAGTGTTTTTTAAGTAAACATTCAGTTAGAAGTTGTCTCCTTATTCCTCTTAAGGTAATTATTTTTAACAACTCAAAGTAGACAGCCTGTTTTATTTTATATCCGTGTTATACGAGAATTTGCTTACCCGAGGATGCCGCAGTCCACGTCAACTCAGTTAATCAAGACACTACTGTAGTATTAATTGTATTACCAAATGTGAATGAGTAACACCTAACTGCTAGAAAAATGGAAACCTGTACTGAAGCAAAAACCTACAGTAAAGATAAACTCTGAATGAACTAAAAATGCTGGCAGTGCAGTAACATAACCTGGTGACCAAGGCCAAAAAACTAAATCTGCTCGAAAAATATGAACATTGATCCCGGATTACATAATGTACTAAACCGAAATAACGGAAAAATAGAGAAGATTCAGTTGTTTTATTTTTTGTCCAATTTGTTTTTAATATTTATAAATTTTTATAAGAATTTACTTCAATAAAATAGAAGTGATATTTAAATATTCCATTTTGTCAGAAAAAAATAAATTGTAATAAATTGGTTTAAAACATTAAAACAGATACATTCAAAATAATAAAAAATAAATAAATTGGTGAACATGTCCGGTTTAGAAGTGACTCACTCGATAAGAGTTGCACAATAAAAAAAAATTTAATTAATTTTTCTGATTCACACATTTTGGTACAATTTTTTGTCCAAAAATAAAGACATTCCTTGAATTTCATACATTAAAAGATTACTTTTATGATTTGAATTAAGTTTTGGTTAAATGCTAATTAATTCCATGATATACTTTGCATTTTAGTGTTAAATGGTGTATTAACTTGGCTTTCTGTGTTATGTTGTTTGCTGACCTGCATTGCTGTTATTTTAATTTTATTGCAAAATAAAAATATCATTTGAAAATCAACAAGCAGGATGTCTACAAATTCTTGGAGCACCAATTTTCGGATTTTTTTCAAAACCTTTTAATAAAATTTTCTTACAACTTGTTAACATCACAGGATCTTCTTGATACCTAAATAATAAGTAGGGATGGGTCAATCAAATCCTCAAATAACACAAATCCTTAGTATTTGCAGGATCCAATAATCGAGAGAAAAGTTTCAAAGAAAAATATTAGAGGAACTACAGTAAATTTTAATATTCCAACACTGATAACCTCTGACATTTATTAGATAAATTTATTTCTTCATACCTATCCTTACCATGCTTCAAGATAATTTACTACATACTAACATGTACAATTTAGTTTGTGAAACAAGTATTTTAAGGGTAGGATTTTTCAAAACCATAATTAATATTTTTCATTTATTGTAGGCCTACATAATTTTATTTTTGTCTCTTGACAATTAGATTTGGATTTGAGGGGTGTATTCGAGTTACTCTCTGGGATTAAAATTCAATCTTAGGATTTAAGAAAATTAGGATTTGACATACCACTATTAAAAACCTTTTAGATATAATTTCCACAGAATTTAAATGGACGTAGTCCAACTATTTAATTTCAATGTGCGACTGTTAACTGAAGTGCGGCATCAAAAAAACCACATTCGAGTTAGCAAATTGCTACTGGAAATTGTAAGTTTCGTGACTTCCAGTGCAATTACAGTTTACGTCAGAATTACGTTCATGACTTTTGTGACCATTCCTTCAGTTCCGTCACTTATCCGTGTGGTTTCTGTGACCTGTGAATACCCTGACGAAGGTGGGAACTCACGTCCTTGACTTGGGACGGCATGTTGTTCAGGTACCAGGAGGAGTTGCCGCTCTCCGCGCTGATGACCCTCTTGATCAGGTGGTTCTCCCCCCGCGAGTTCAGCAGCTCCACCTCGATGGTGGACGTGCCGCGAAGGCCCCTCACGAACGAGGCAACCTGCAACATGCGCTAACATCAAGCCTGAGCACCAAAGAAACCAAACTCTCTGAACTAACGTAGCCACGAGTCATTGGAATTTGTTTCTATTCAAGTAAAATTATTTCGTTATAAATAGATTCTTATGATGCTTTTTGACCTTTTTCTACTTCATATTACTTATTTACGTGCATTTAAGTAAAAATCATTTCATTCATATTGTACCGAGTGATTCTGTTTGATGTATTAGTTTTTCAGACTCATTTCGTTATTTCGTTTTTCATTGTTATCATTTATGATTATTTTGGTTAATTCACATTAAATTGTTCAAGTAGATAACATTTCCACACATTTCAGTCCTTTCCAATGATTTATTTTGTTTAAATTCATGCATTTATTCATTGGATTTTTTTAAAAGAGATTAGAATAGAAATTTGCCTGTATGCACTTCGAAGGAACAAGATTTATAGTCACCAACTGCGGGTGATAAATATGACGATCATCAACCAATGGAACATGATTAAACTAACTAGTTCTTTTTTCCAACTTTACAAGAATACACCTTATTTAAAATGTTAGCAAGCAGCTGGTATAAATATCACAGTTTATATTATAGATAATCATTTTGGTACAGTACAATAATACTGAAAATCAACTATTTCATAACCTGTTTCAAATTTTAAAACTATTTATAACAAAATTATTATTTTTTAGGCACAACTATAATCTAATATATAAAGCCTACAGCAAAAATTTCTATACAAAATTAATTTTTGAAATTCAAATGTTTTCTTTGTTTATAGTAATTATAGTTTCTCAGTTTATCTACAAAAGTTAATACTTCTAGAAAATGTGAACCAATAATTATTAATATTATTTTAGGTTGATTTCAAAGAAATACTACCTATTGTAGGAGTTACCATGGTGTGACTTTCAGAAAATTTTTATATGGTCCATGATAACTGTTCTAATTTTTCACAAATCACTTCCAAACTGATACATATAAATCTAGTAGTGGAAAATCTCAGTCAAGTTCGTTAATGGGCAAAATCCTACCAAAGGGGTAGGAATGGGGAAGGTTTATTGAAAAACAGAAAAATTGCTACTCCCATAATATGGAAAATATCACATTCATTTGAAAGTATTATAACTCGTAGGAGTAATACCAAAATTTTTTATCTGAATAAGTTTTTGATAGGACCAACAATAACTGCAAGGGGTTGAAAAAAAAACAAGGGTTGGAAGACAAAAAAATCATAACTCCCTTCGTTGGCACAACATCGAATTTGTACAAATTTTGAATTAATCTTATAATTTGTATCTGAACAGGTTTTTGAATAGACGAACCATAGCTGCAAGAGTTGAAATAATGAGGGGTAGAATCTAAAAAAATTTCATAACTCCCATGTCAGCGTAGTTTGTAAACAGCTTTACTCGTTACAATCACAGGTACAGACAACAACTCGCCGCCTGAGTATTTGGAGTGTTCTATTTCCACTTTTTAGGTTTTTTATGCTATCGACACGAAATTAATATTAGTATTCATTTGTACTATATCCACACACGTCTATGCACATAAAAATGTTTGTTCTTAATTTAAGACCAATATTATTTTGTTCTATTTCATGATATTCATAGTGGTTTGAACTATCAAATGCTTATATCAAATCATCTCAGTTCCGACTTCCATGGACATAGAACACTCCAATTCTCAGGCGATGAACTGTCGAAACATACTCTGAACAAATATTTACAGCCGACAAATGTACAACTTCTTACTGTAAATATTTTTTTCTCACAGTCCTGCTGGAGATCTTTACGCCAGCAGTAACGAAAGGTGACTTACACTCGACCCCCTGGCCAGCAGATGTGGCCTCGACTTGAGTCCCAGCACCATCGCGCACACGAGGCTGGACTTGCCGGTGCCGTTCGGGCCAATCACGACGTTCAAGTTCATCCCCGGGTAGAACTCGACGTAATCGTAGGTCCTGCGAAGCAAAACAAGCATTCTCTAACAGGTCGCGATTGCCGATTGTTCATCTACGGTCACGTCCCGACATCAGGAGACGTGTCCGCTGGAATGGCTTCAAAGCTGATCCAATACACATATACACCATGTTTCAAAATGATTTAACCCAAATTCACAAGGCTATTACTTTTTACATAAATAAAGATAAAACATTGCAGCAAATGGTAAACTGCACACGGAAAAGACAAGTTGTACGTGGTGCATGTTGTCATCGTCAGGTCACTTGGTTGCGGACAGGTGTCACTAATGCCACGATAGTAGTTAGTACAGCTAGTGCATGCATTCATGATGACGACACATGCAGCAAAAAGCATTTTGTGTTCTCTGTTTGTTGCAACAAGCTTGAGTCAGTTACAACTATTCAACACGATTTCCACCGACACAACATCTTACTGCTCAGAGCATTCGACGGTGGCACCCGTAGTTTGAAGAGACTTGGTTGTTTTGTGAAAAGTAAATAAAAATACTGTATATTAATGTTCACAAGAAGATTATATCTTTATTTGTGTCACTGGTATTGGCTTGTGAAATCATACAAATTTTTTTTTAATTATACTGTATATTCCAAGAATACATTTAAATTTTTCTTTACTTGGTATCAACGTGTCGATGGTGAGGTCAACAGAGACTACTAAACTCAAGAACACAGCTCAAGGAAAATTTGGAAACGAACGGGCCATGAACTGTAGTAAGGAACCAACTCGGCACTTGCCCCAGGAGATATCAAGACACTATGGAAAACCCAAATCACGATGAACGACCTGGGATTCGAACCCGGGTCCTCAGAGCAATGCAAGTCTTGTGTCTTTCCAACACACCAGTTCGCTCCTAACGCAGCAGTCATGCTTATTCAACATACACATGCCAGCAGAACTTTGAATAAGAAAAAACGACAAATATGGAGGTTTAATATAATTTCTTGAACATAAGCCATTGCAGTTTTGCATTGTTTGTCAAAAATGTAAATAATAAATAAAAATGAAAATATAAACCCAAGAGAACAAGTTTGAATCAGCTATGTCAAACAGATAAACCCAACGATGTACCTAAACAGATATTATGGAAAACACAATGATGATAGCACAGACAAACACATTCAAACTGAAATATCAGACAGCACAATAATTCAGTGGAAGGAATTTAAGTCATGAAAAATATAATAACCACACAGACGAACACAGTGGGCTATCAAAGTAAATGCAGGCAGACAACAAAACCTGGACAACGCAGCAAATATACGAACACGACGACGACAAAATCGACAAACACAGTAGGTTTTCTATGACAAAACCGTTCCAACGTTTCAGGAACTGGCATCTGTTCCCGTCATCAGGCACAAACAGACCGTTTGTGCCTTAGGAAGCTAAGGATTTTAGCCTTTAATCACACTAACCATTTACGCTACAAGAAACAGACTTCAGAAATGCTAATCATAATTTTTTAACCATAAAACTAAAAAAAATACTAGTGCTAGGTTGATTATAAATTTTTCAAATTCAGTACTCAAATTTTATTGTTAAAGAGTGCCTCAAATCCACCCCTCAAATTTGTATCTATAACTCAACAGACAAGAATAGAATAATACATATGCAAAAACACAAGAACTAACATTCTGAAGAATAATTAAATCTAGATTTTTAATTATATATATATATATATATATATATATATATATATATATATATATATATATATACACATATTTAGGAAAAAAACAATTATTTTATTTTTATGACAAATGCTTCCTGCAGTGTTAATATACTTTCTGAGAGCACTGGAGTAGGTGGCAAAACCAAAATTTTTTAAAAAATTAAATTTCTGAATTTCTACCTTCCTCAAATATTTTTCTTCAAACATTTTAAATAAAAAATATTGGATGGAATTGTTAATTTCAGTAGTTGACCCTCCCATCCTTATAAAATCTTACTCACTAAATTATTTTTACCTAATATACATTAATAAAAATTTTTATAACTCACATAAAGTTCTGAACTTTAATAGACACAATTCTTCCGTCCATGATTTTTCTGTAGTCAAATCAGTCTGTAAAAGTAAAAGGAAAACACCTGAGACATGATTTCATTGATTTTGGACAATACATGCAGTACACTAATTATTGCTTGTACAAATCTCCAACACAGTTACTAATAATGGTATCTGCATTTATCTTAATCAAAATGCTCCATTATCATGCACATTGGTCACAAAATTTTGACATTTGTCAACGAGAGATATCCCTGAACCTATTGTCACTGCCCTACTGTTTCCTTGATACTAGCTGCAACATGACCCTGTGTAGCCCAGGGGAAAAAAGTTTCAACCATTAAAAAATTTGTCCGAAGCTGAATTTTTGCACAGTGGTAGCCTCTACTATGCTTAATAACATATCGAAAGTTTACCGCTGTAGACCATGTGCGTATCACTGTAAACATGCAGTTCAGTCCTAGATGACAGCGACATACAGCAGTCCATTAAACTGCTTCCCATTTACGCAGTTTTTAACGTACTCTCCATAAACCTACTAAAATATTCTAGTAACATTATTATACACATCCATATATAAAAAAAGTTTCAAATTTGAATATTAAAGGTAAGATATAAATTAATTAATAATGAAATAAGTTTTTTTTATCTCAGTCAAGGACATGAAAATTCGAATCACATAAAAATAAAAGGTTAGATGCAATAATCACTTCTATAAAAGTTGTTGCATATATCTTAATCTTTAAGGTGACATATTTTTTAAGTTTTAGCTTAATTTATTGCATCTCTAGAGCGGTCTGAGCATAGCAGTATTGTGTATGTACTGAGACAGTGCTACAGCCATAAGCGCTGGGGCGGCTTTCCCATGAAATGGAGGTTTTTTAATGTCTGGAAAATATGACCCAATCGGAAAATTAGTACAGTAATAACATTAATATTTTCTACATGTCAACATGTCAACAGTTTACCTCCGCAAACCTTGTGCGATACACCGAAAACGTGCAGTTAAGTCCTAAATAATAGCTTCTTGAGGGCTTCACAATAATGCATTCCATAAACGTTATTACTACGGTAGACCTTTAGTAAACCAAACCATAATTAGGTACCTACAAAAAAGTTCATGATAAAATTAAAAATGTTTCAAATATGTTTTACTAAATATGCAATATTTTCAATCAATATTAGGAAAAAGGATTTTATTTAAACTTATAAGGAATTAAAATGTATATTACATAAACATGAAGATTCCTATGCAAAAATTGCTTGAACAAATGTTGTTGCATATTTCTTAAGCTTTCAATTGGTATATTTGTTGAGAGGCTGCTACAATTGATCTGATCGCTGAAGCATTGCTGTAACGTTGCAAGACTATGCCCTCCCCAGCTTTCACAAGTATTTATCAAAAGAATAAATATTGTGTTTTCTGAGAACTGCAGTAGATCACCTGATTATAAGGTCATAGTGACACAGTTTTTCATACTTTTGTTTTATTTGCAATATTATTGTAATTAATTTAAATGATTAAGTATTTTATTTTGAAAAGCCTCTTGACTATAATTTAATTGGCTTTCACATTGCTATATTGGGTATTATTTGTGAGTTTCAATACTTTATTGCATTGAGATTTTTTTAATAATAATAATAATTTTGCATGTGTGGTTTATATTAGTTTTAAAAATGCTAGTATTGTGTTGAAAGAACAGACATGTAGCGAAACAGCGGCGCCGAAAGATGATAATTTATCGCATCTGGTATAAGGGAGAGACAGAAGTTAGCCCAGACAGTGGGGACATCTGTCTGGGGTATCCCAGAATTGTGATAGATTAAAAGAGATAGAAGGTGTAAGAGAAAGACAGAATGAGAGAAAGTCCTCAGAGAGGGGAGTTTCTTAATTGTAACTGTAAGAATAAGTCTTGTAGCCAATAGTAAGGCAGTATTTCAGGGAAGTACCCAGCTAACTGATTTTTCCTAAAACTGTAAGAATAAGTCTTGTAGCCAATAGTAAGGCAGTATTTCAGGGAAGTACCCAGCTAACTGATTTTTCCTAAGAGTTTTTTACTGTGCTGTGTTTCGTTTAGTTCGTTGTTCGAGACCTGGGCCGAGAAGTTGTGCCGTTTCTGCGATTTTATTGTCTTGTTAAGAATACATTGTGAATCTTAAGTTTCTATAACAGTTGTCGTTAAATACAATAATTAACAGAGTTCTAAACACAACTACTTGCAACAAGTCTTTGGGACATATTTTCAAGTTGTGTTTTTGTTTGTGCAAAGAATAGTTGTCATCTTAGCCGAGCACGATTGTGACTTGTTACATGGTAATGTGTACATTAGGGCGGCGACGTTGAAGTCGCTCGGGCTGGGACGATTGTCTCTCCTCTGAAACAAAAAATATTAATGCGCTGAAAACTATTGTCAAACGGAACTCTTGTACAGTGACAGTATACACATTAGCAAAAAAAAAAAAAGTTTACCGCCGCAAACCTTGTGCGTCACACCGAAAACATGCAGTTAGGTCCTAAATTATACTTTCTTGCAGCGATACACAAAAATGCATCATATAAGTGTATTTGGAACATGAGAACACATTAATATGCTTGTTACTGAAGTTAGATGCTAAACATCACTGGCGAGTACTGAAAGTATTGAACACAAAAAGTTTTTTTTTTGTGTGTGTTCACAGTAAGTTGTTGGGGAAAATTACATCTGATCCGTGCTTTGTGAGGTAGTGACAGTAATTTAAGTTACAGACCGCATAAGATGTGTAATTATCGTTGATTTTGTAATGAAAGGTTACGGAAAATATAGGAAATGTTGGCAACGAATACATGTAAATTAATAATAAACTATGTTGGGTTTGTTGAAGAGAAAAAAGTAAAGGCAAAATTACTACCAAAAAGAGTTAAGTCAGATAGATATGTACAATAGTGTGCAGGGTAGAATTACGCGTCCATGTTGAATGAAAGTGTTGATTTAAGATTTAGGTCAAGTATTAAATTTAATATGTTAGGTTAACACTCGTTTAGGTAATGAAAACAAAGTGAATGGTTGATTATGTTAGGTCAGACACATTATAAATACTTTAATATAGTCTGTAGAGAACAGTGTATCTTGCAATAGAGGTTGGTTACGATACTACTATAGCTACAGTCTTATAGAATAAGCGGGAGGAAAGTGGGCTTTGACCAGAGTACTGTAGACTCAGTAGTAATCATGCATTTATTGTTGTATATTATATGTTTTGAGTACCAGTCTAGTTTGGTTTTTGATACTGGTACTTCTTTTTTTGCAATTGAGGATTTTTGCAATCATATTTTCATGGTATCATGAAGTAAAAATACAGTCCCAACTGGTCTAGTCTTTTTTGTCATACCGGTATTTAATTGGTTGAAGTCGAGACATTTTGAGGTAATTATTCTTGACATTGTGAACTAGTATACAGTTCCACCCAGTCAACTCTATTCCGCAATACCGGTATTTTATTTTTCATAATTTAATACTTTTTCCGCAACTTTTATTATTAAGTAGGCCTATAATAAACATTTGTAATAAACAGGGAACACTGTTAATTTTCCCCATAATCTCATTAGTTGAAATGCCTACAGACATAATTTCATTAATTAAGAAATATTGGTATCAAAAAATAGACTAGAGCAGGGGGGATTACAGTCTAGTTTATCATACCCGAAAAATTTAATATTCAAAAATGAAATGTGTGAAAAATAGTGTGTTCATAGTTCCCAAGTCAAAACCCCCATTAGAACATGTGTTTCCCGTAAGAAAGTAGGGTTGTCATGTTATGAATGATGCCATCTTAGGGACATCATCAGTAGCCTTGTTGTTATGGTATCGCAATATAGAATAGTTCCATCATATTTCCCAATCATTATATAAAAGGGTGTTGTGATATTTCAAGAAGTTTACCAGTAATTGATAATTTTAAAGAGTGGTTATGTTAGGTTAGTTATATTTTAAAGACTTTAAAATTGTGTGAATGTATGGTTAGGTTATGCTAATACATTATATATACTTTAAAATTGTATAAATGGTTGTTTAGCTGCATTAAAAATACTATAAAATAGTGAGAATGGTTGGTTAAGTTGGCTGCATTTTATATTTGGTAATTCCTAACCAATTGTTAAAATGATTTTGCAGTATTTAAATATAACTTGCATAACAAACCATCCACACAATTTGTAGGCATTTCAAATGTTGCTAACCAAAAAAAAAAAAAAAAACTATTCACATGCATTTAAAATATTTTTAATGTACCTAGCTGAACTGATATTACTGACTATTCTCACAATATCACAGTATTTGTAACATGTAAACTAACCTAGCCACTCATTATAATGGTTCATTACTGGTAAACTAATAGTTTTATGCTGTGTGCTTACCGCTATAACTATTTATTTATTTTTTATTTTTATTTATTTTCAATCCACCTGCAGATCCCACATGAGCCAACAGCTCAAGGGATATAGGTCTTGTCACATTATAAACAAAAATTTAACATAGTTAAAATTGTGATAAAATAATTAAGTTTACAATTATAATGAATTGTTCTAATTTACACTCTCAACAAATAATCACAAATTTTACAACTTTCACAATTTACACAATACAACAAACAGTAGATATTTATCATTTAATATACTCTGAATCATTTATAGGGTGTCCTATTAATTATATAGCAAATTAAATATTATTTACATAGTCATTACAAAGAGTTTATTTCACCAGCTAAATAAATATTTTTTCCTTTGATGTATTCTCTAACAACTTTTTGAATTCATTAATATTTTGTAGTAATATAATTTCTTTAGGTAGTTTATTAAATAGTGTTACCTATAGGTACCTCTATGTTGTACTCCTTTTGAAAATAAAGTTGTGTTGTGGAATTTTGGATTCAGTTTATATTTATATCTTGTGATATATGGTCCAGTATGTTCAGATTCTACAAAATTATTTATATTAGCTTTTACAAATAAGAGCAACCTATAAATATATTCCGAAAAAAAAGGGAATATATTCAACTCAGTAAATAAAGGTTTACATGAGGCTCTTGTATCAGCTAAACATATAATACGTATGACTGTTTTTTGCAATCTAAAAATTGTAATACTATTACTACAATAATTACCCCATATTTCAATACCATATATCATGTGTGTGTGAAAAAGTGCAAAGTATGCACTTCGTAGAGAATTTCTGTCTATAATTTGGCTAAAAATTCTGAGGGCGTAGCAAGCTTTACTTAATTTATGGATAGTTTGATTAATATGTTCATTCCATTTTAATTTATCATCAATATGTAAGCCCAAAAATTTAGTTGATTCAGTTTGACTTATCGCTTGATCCTGAAATTCAGATAATATATGATCGAGCAGTCTTTTATTACCAAATTTAATAAATTTTGGTTTATTTATATTGAGTTTTAAATTATTTGCATCAAACCACTTATTCAAGTTAATTAATTCAAATTCAGTTTTATTTTTTAATTCCAATATATTTTCTGCAGTTATAAGAAGATTTGTGTCATCTGTAAAGGATATTATATTTACATCCATTTGATAAGGTAAATCGTTAACATATAGTAAAAATAATGGCCCCAATATACTTCCTTGTGGTACCCCGGATTTAATATATCCCTAATCCAAGTAAATACCTCCCTCATTTTGATTTAATAGTACCTTTTGTATACGTTTCTTTAAATAAGAGCTAAATAATTTAACTTCATTTCCTCTTATACCATAATGTTAAAGTTTATTAAGTAATATTTCATGGTTAACTGAATCAAAAGCCTTTGACAAATCACAAAAAAACACCATATACATGGACTCCAGAATCTAAATTATTTGATATAGTTTTAATTAACTGATGAATAGCCAATGTGGTAAATTTTTTTTTTTGAAAGCCGAACTGGTGAGGATGTAAAATATTATTAGTCTCAAGAAATTTTACTAGTCTTGTATGCATAATTTTATCATGTATTTTTGAAAAAATTGGAAGTAAATTTATTGGCCTCCTAATTGTTAACATCAGTTCTACTTCCTTTTTTATATAAAGGTATTAGTTTAGTCATTTTCATTCTGTCAGGAAAAGTAGCTTCTTTTATTGAAGCATTTATGATATGAGTTATTGGAATTAAAATTTGTTTTGCACATTTTTTAATAATAAAAGATGATAAGTTATACAAATCTATTGATGTTTTATTACTTAATAATGCAATAGCTTTTGCAACCTCTCCCTCAGTAACAGGATATAGTATAAAATTAACATAAATTATTTTAGTTTTCTTTAGAAATATTTCAGGGGGATGCTTAATATTATAAATATCATTTTCTTTTAATGTCCCAACATTTAAAAAAAACAATTGGTTGTCTGTAAAGTCGGTTTACGGACGATAGTTTAACGTGACGTCATAACAAAACATTGATGAAATGATTGCATACTTTTATATGAATAAAATTGAATAATTTTTATTTTAATAATAAAAGAATAAATACTTGAAATTAAACTGGTAATCAGATTTTTAAAATGCAAGAATAATTAACCTTTATTGCCAAAATTGTTGTTGTAATAAGCAATGAAAACGACAGATTAAAATTCGTCGAGAATATTTTATGTTTTTATGTCTTCCAGTGCTCAAAATAATATGCAATTGTGGCCCTGGGCACGAAATTTTATTTATAATTCATTAATAATAACACCCCTCACAATAAACAAAGGAAAATATGTATTAACAAGTACCTGGTTCCCGTGCCAGCTAATAGAGAGCAGGATTCATTCGGTTCGCGGCCGTCACCGTAGATAGCAGCACCGTAAGGGAATAATATTATTTTGTTTTTATAATATGATTTTATAATAAATACGCATCCCAAATACACCAAACTTATTTATTTGTTTTTAAAACTTTGTGCAAAAGATCCACGGTGTAATTTGAATTATTATGTGCAACTGTAAAACACCATTGTTGGTTATAAACTTAGTTGAATGTTCAACATTACTTTTAAATAACTGTACCGATTGTGCTGAAAATCGGTGGAAGATCGTTAAATTACATAATATTAATAATTCAAACGACGAAAATATGATTGAAAAGTCAAATCGATTGTTGTTCCAATCGAGTGGAAGAAATATGTCACGCATGCGTACAATAAGCATAACAGGACACATTCGTAGTGGGACAATGTGCGTTACGGGACACTTTTTCGTGCGTGCAGCCGGCGTTCATTGACTTATTAGACGTTGTCACGTCAAAAAATCATTAAAATAATAAGCAATTTCAATCTGTGAATTTATAATCTTATTTCCAATTATTAATATAATAATACTTTTTTTTCTTGCCCGATTTGGTTTCATCATTTATTATTTTCCACAAAGTCTTTATTTTGTTCTGTGATCTTTCTAAAAGTAATTTGCCTTGCAATTTTTTAGCCCCTTTTATCACTCTTTTATATACATGTTTATAGTTATGGTAGTAATTTAACATTTCAACATTAGTTTCATTATTTTTATCAAAAGAGTGTGTAATTCTTTTAATTTATTGCTTGAAATTTTAATACCTTTCGTTACCCAATTCTTTTCATCTGTGTGGATTACTTCTGATTTACATTGAATTTAGCTGGAAAAGAATTTTCAAAGGTAAATATTTACTTGGGCGGTATTTCCGAAAAAAAATGTTAAAAATCCAAAAATACCTTTATTTAATGCTCTTCAACTTCCTCTTTTCATTAAAAGCGGCGGAGATTAGAAATTCCAAATACTTTAGGAGATATCGAATTTTTAAATTTCTTAATATGTAGTTGAGCGGTATTTGCAAAAAAAAATGTTAAAAATCCGAAAATACCTTTATTATATGCTCTTCAACTTCCTATTTCCTTAAAAGCGGCGGAGATTAGAAATTCCAAATACGTTAGGAGATATCGAATTTTTAAATTTCAGCACAAAACCAGCGCATTCCTGTAGCGTGCGTACACCATTGTTTCTTGTTTACGTACGAGTATCTATTTTTTTATTGGATAATGATGTCACGTGATTGTTCGTGATAGGCCAGAATTCAAATGAACTAATACATGATTATTTAGTTCAATCATTGTTTAAAACGGTGTTTAATTACCGCCTCCAACTTAGGTGAGTTTTTAACGTTTCTAATTTTAAAGTCTTACTTGTTATTTTGATATTGTTGCGCAAGTAATAAGTAACAAAATAATTTACGTGAGTTGTTACTGTACATCCTTTGTTACGGGTTTGTTAGGTAAGGTCAGTTACATTATAAATAATTTAAAACTAAAGAATAATTAAAATTAATTCACATTATTTTTCTCTGTCCGGGTTTGTTTGGTCAGGTCAGTTACATTATAAATATTTTAAAACTAAACAGCCATTAAAATTAATTCACAAAATAATTTTTAATGTCGGCTTAGTTTGAAAGTATTAATAATGTAACTGACCTGACCTAATCAACCATTTTATTAATTACGCATTCACGATTCACGTATTCACGAACACACGGCAAAATAACAAAAATAGCGCCGCTCGAATGGTTCCACAGGTCTTGTATTGCAAAATTAAAAGATTTGATATCTCCTAAAGTATTTGGAATTTCTTATCTCCGCCGCTTTTAATGAAAAGAGGAAGTTGAAGAGCATATGATAAAGGTATTTTCGGATTTTTAACATTTTTTTTTGCAAATACCGCTCAACTACATGATGAAATTTAAAAATTCGATATCTCCTAAAGTATTTGGAATTTCTTACCTCCGCCACTTTTAATGAAAAGAGGAAGTTGAAGAGATTTAAATAAAGGTATTCTCGGATTTTTAACATTTTTTTTCGGAAATACCGCCCAAGTAAATATTTACCTTTTCAAAGTACTTCAGAAAAATATCGAGAAATGTATTCAATTTAATGTTTACGTTCTCACCCCTAAAAACTTATCCCCAATCATTGCATGACAATGCTTGAATAAAAGTAGTCGTTTGATAATCAGGAAAATTTCCTAATTGTTGTATTATTATTGTCGAATCAATATTCAGCCCAGTAAGATCAATTTTCTGAGATAAGTGGTCAGAAAGTCCTAATTCGATATTTTCAACTTTTAGAGAGGAAATGTTTGTAACAACATAGTTTATTGCAGTTTTGGACTGTGTCACTACACGTGTATATCCACACACTTTGTTTGCCAGGTTATATGTATCGATAATTTCTATAAGCCTATCTCTTTCTTAACAATTTACAGCAAAATCAATATTCAAATCTCCACATATTACAATATATTACTACTACGTTGATTGTGTCCAGGCCTTAAGAACTAGTTTTTTTAACATACTTTTTTTAGTATACTTCTAAGTACTGAACGTGTAAATAAAATACAATGAAACTTACTGACCTTGTAAATAAAATATAATAAAAATTGATGTAACAACAGTTAATATGTAATAAAAATACATGAAATCAAAGTTCGTTCTGTACATGCCGCAAACATTATTTCTAAAAGTCGTAGTCTACCATTAAAAATACGATAACCACAACACCAACACAAAATCGCTGGCGGGAACCATTGCGCCAACGGGCGAATCATAGGCGAATCACAAAACCATAGACAACAGACTACAGGCAAAGAGGAAAGACCATAGAGTACATTTGAAAACCGAGCCACTAGAAGAATTCGTTCTTTTTATTTAGTTTAGTAAACCCCTCAGTAATTTTCTATGTGCTGTCAATAAAATATTTCGATACCAGTAACCACGAATGCACTTAAGATGGCACATCGATGCTTTCAGCATTCTCTTCCGCCTAAATTGTTCAACTTTTTATCACAGAAATGATCCAATTTCATGTGTTCATCTATTGCTAATAATGCGATGTACGCTGATATTCTTTCCCCCATCAATTTCTGGTTCACACTATATCAGTATATTTTCACAGTAAGCTATTTTAAAAGCAGTATAAATACTGACACGGACTGGTCTCCTGTGAATTGCAGAGACATGGCAGATGTCTCTCGCAGGCATTGCTGATAGATTTTATTGCTCAAAAAAAAAAACAGCGATATCCGCAAGGAGCTCCACATGTAAAGAAAGATTTTTAAAAAATTTAGATGACCATGGCATTTAAGTACCAGTTAAAATAAGCAATTGTTAAGGAGTTCTGTGAGACAGAATCTACCCTCGCAGGTGGGTCATAATGAACTGACGCAAGGACTCCAGAGATGTTCCTTCCAATCCGTGGGATCAGAAATAGCATCAACAATAGCATAATTTAAATGTGGGATGCTGCTATTTTGTGTCTGGATAATTGTAAAATAACACATAAACCATTTCAATTCATATACCACCTATCTTGCTTGACGCCGTGCCCGCTGCCTGTCCTGAAATTATTATAATTAAATTACATTAACTAGAATTTGGTCTCGAGGGCGGGGTTCTTTGCCTCGTGGCTGCAGGCAGGGACGCGTCCACAAAGGACCCCCCGGGCTGTTTTGGCCACCCAGGACGCCGTAACTATTGAAAAACACTCGTAAACATAACTGGTTTTATTGCTGCGTCACACACAGTACTTCACCTTTTACAGTACATCTTCACGTGACTGGCCGTATCATCGTCTACCTTTTCATCTCCGCTCTCACGGCCCTCGATTGGCAGTACTGTTTAGCGTCTGGCAGTGTTCCGGAAGACTATCACATCGAGGGGCGCAGGCTATCCTGAGAGTGACGATGACGATTAGGACACGGGCGAATTTAGTGATTAGAAAGTGGTAGTCCAGACGGTGAGTTACAAAGAAAGTACACTAGTCACTGATTAATAAATTAGACAAAACACTGAAATTAACGTTTACACATGACTGAATGGCGAACACTAACACTAAAACTTAAATCCGTTACTAAGATTTATCAAAAGAATATCCCAGAGCTCAGGATGATACTAGTCTCTCCCGTTCAGGGAAATTACGTGATAAACGAGGATTCGTCCTCGTGGTGGCGAGGGCCACGTTAAGCTGGGTACGGGCGCGGTGGTACCTGACATAGTAACTCACCCGCGACCGCGGCACATCCCAGGAATTGATGCATTATACAGTTCGTGGTCGCTTTAGGCGAGAAGCCGCCCTGCGTGGGCAAAGTTCAAATTCTCCATACGGAATGATAAATGCGTGAAGCGCAGGCACCTCGGCGGGCTGCCTAAAACACTATGAATTATGTAGCACACTGAAACGACTCGTAGTCGAGTCACACATATTTATTTAAGAACCGTACGACACGTCTTACGGTCGGTTTATGGCCGGCCGTGGAGGAGATGAAAACAGATTTGGAAATATTACCTATTGAAGCTACATTCTGATTCTGGCGGCTTCACGTGCGCGAAGCTGCCGGCCCTGGTGAGTGTTGGAAGGCTACTGACTACTCTCCCTGGCAACCCGGCCAGGGAGGGGAGAAAATCCGCGGGAAGTTACGGAGCGCGGGAAATTGATGCCGGCCAGTTTTGTGAACCAAAAGCATTTACAATTACATTAATTAATTATTAAGAAATATTTGACATATTAAAAGTTTTAGTTAATGTTTGTAATTTAAATTGCATATGCACTGAATCCCCTTTTGCGCATTGCCACACCCGGCCGGGCACTTCGTGTACACAGCCGGCCGTAACTTACTTCATGCCGTTCGAGGCACTGTTCCCCCCCTACACACTGCTGCACGCGCGGGCATGTTCGTAGCACTGGCCCTAATTTAGGCGTTGAGGACACATAACCTAGCTGCTCTAATAGCTTGCAGGACATAGCACTTCTTGTCACGGCTCGGAGGAGAATTACAGGTGATGGACGTGCACCAAGGCGGGGATAATACGATAGCACTTGCTGGGTCATTAGATGGTTGGCAAAATTATATTTATGCTGGGAAAAATTGGGGAGACAGGTCTGACAAAGATTAAACGTGAATGTACAGGAGGCGAAAAAGTTTCAGTTCTTACAGCAAAAAAAAAAAAAAAACTGGCGACATTATTATTCAAAAATTCAAATTTAGAATTGTGCCAAAAATACTATTTGGCAGCGCAGAAAGTTATGCCTCAATCAAACTTCCCTCAATCTACTGCGTGCCTTTTACCTCTACCATTTGCCCCTCTAATCCCACACTATTAACTGAAGCAGTCAGTGAGTTCAGGCCGGCCGAGCGGCTAGCCGAGAAGCCAGTTAAAAACAATTTGTAGAAACTTACACTATTGCTGAGTTGAAACTGGAGAACAAAGGTTGTAGGGTTCCATGAAGCGACACATGCAGCTAGCCGTGCTGAGAGGTGATGATAAACTGCCGAGTCCTGGTTCGCAGCGCACCAATCAGGACCGGCTCCGCACACAAAGATGCTGTATGCCTTGGGTTAGGTCAATACATGTTTCGGATGTAGTCGCGGGAATTCAATAAAGCGGCGGTAACACTTTACTACTTTGCTTTTTGTAATAAAAGAATGTCTAACATTTCAGGAATTCTTTAACATGGGCCTTTGCAAGTCTTTTTAGGCCTCGAATCGATTGCCACTAGGGAGACAATCGACTTTTGGCGGCGGCCGTTCATCTTGTTTCACTGCATTGCACTTGCACTTGTTCATGCAGTCTGTATCACTCACACACCACTGTGAGGCAGCAGAGTGGCATAACGACCTTGCGAGCAGAGGGAGCACTAATGAGTGTCGTCAACATCCACCCCAGATCATTTTTAAGTAAACCCTAATATATTTGTAACCCCCTGC
Organism: Bacillus rossius redtenbacheri; assembly: GCF_032445375.1. Taxonomy (NCBI): domain Eukaryota; kingdom Metazoa; phylum Arthropoda; class Insecta; order Phasmatodea; family Bacillidae; genus Bacillus; species Bacillus rossius. Next base: position 21,612,919 of record NC_086343.1, on the reverse strand, counting down.
CTCCCTATTTCCTTCTCTTTCCAATGGTACTATACCAATATGCAACTTATTTTATGATAAACTTCATAATCCTGGTCTTGTGGCATTAAACTCATTCCATTCTACTCAACTCAGTGGCCCAGTGCTCCAATCTTTTTCAATTCTCCTTTCAAATGTATTTCTTCCTTCAGAACTTCATAAAGCATGCAGTCATTTTCAAACAATCTTAGCCTGCATTTCACCTCCATACATAAGTAATTCATCACGATTTTGAACATCATCATTCTCAGAACACTCTCATGCAGGACACCTAATATCACAAACCCTTCTCTAGCCCTCAAATTCTTCCCCTCCATTTTACTGCCATATTGTTGTTAACTAACATGTACACAGTTCTCATTAACATGCCATCAGGCACCTTGTTCAAATATATGAACCATGCTTTGAAGTCTACTGCCTGTCTGTCGTTAAGGTTGAAAATCGCCGGAGCACCAGTTGATGTATCCTTACCTATGCACCAACTAAAGGAGCGTAGACTCGTGGTGTCCTCATTGTGTGATATCGCCATGTGACAATTGAGACAGTAGGTTTGTGACCCGGCAGAGGTACCCCAGGGTACTCCTGGGCTACTACTAAAGTTGGCAGAATTAAAAGTTGTTTCTTGTATGACTGGTTTTATTAACAGATACGTCCTTTGTACATGTGCTTCTTATGGAGATTGCCTGTATTGATGCTGAAGCCGTAGCTCGCCGCGACATGTGCGTGTCACTGGCTCATGACAATTAATTATTTGTATAGTGTATTTACCATCGGCAGTGCTAGACTACAAATTTAAGGGGTGTGGGGCCTTAAGCTTTTCTGCCATGTGGGCAACAAAGATGAACAGCTGTTCAATTATGCACAGTAATGAAATGAAAACTGACTTATTATGCACAATAACTGTATACGAACATTTAAGACCTGGTAGCCATCACCCACATAATGTAACCACGTGGACACAAACATTAAACAATCCGTCCTTGCAAAAGGCACTAATTATCACACATTTGGCACGTCCCGCCAATGTCTGCAAAACATAAAAATTATACACTAAGAGGCAGTGAACTGTAAATTAACTAGATGCTAGGGGGTTCCGAAAGTCATCTGGCCGTATTAACCAAAAAGTGCGGACTAACAACAAAGAACTTTCAACGAAGCATGACTTACGTGAAGTTATGCCCGATCGCTTCTCACAACCAGGTGTTGGTTTAACATAATACGCGAAAAGAAAGGAATACATAAAGTTTATTATGCGGCCAGTGAATTAAATCCGGCCGTGTGAGGTTAGCCGCAGACGAAATTGTAGCACTTAAGGGCGGTATTCCAAGACATACGGGTGAAGTAGCGAATAAGCACTACCTTGTTGGGATGCAACAAAAAAGTTTTAAAATTGTGTAGCCAACTACTTGTCCTTGCCCTTTCTGTTTGGTAAGATTTTGATGTAAATTATATATACATACATACATACATACATACATACAAAGCATGTTTGTTATTAAAATTAACTTTTTTTATAATTTTAAAGCCATCTTTTTTTTCCTAATAGTTTACGTTCTGTAGTGGTTTTCAGCCAAATATGGCCTTTTTATAAATGGAAAACTAATTTTTGTTGCAAATTTCAGTGGAAATTAATTACCAAATTTTTTCTTGTAATACTATGAACAATATTTTTAACATTTAATGAAATGTTACACGCAAAAAATGTATTCTTTATCTTATTTTTAGCGCTACTTTTATGTCGTATCGCCAAACATATATTGCGGGGGGGAGGGGGGTAGTTTATATAATGCAACTATACAAGCACAAGTCACCACACAATGTACGCTTGGAAGTCAAACAGTGAATCGCTCGAGGGCACTTTCCAGCAGATGATACAAACGTGCAGATCACAGCAACTTGTGGATCTCCCGACGACATGGATGCCGACACGAGCCAAGAGAAGGCCGTCAAGCATCACAAGCACGGGCTTGAGGACTGCCGTGGCGAGGGAAGCACAGAGATTGTCCCGAGGTCAGTTCCACAACGAGACTCGTGCACGTGAACCTCTCAGCGGTCACACGCCAACATCCTCTGCGTGAAGGATGACAGTTCGCTGATATCAGGCGGAATGACGGGAGTGCAAGGAGTGGGTCCTGTCATTCCGCCTGTTTCTGTCTTGTTTCTCGTCATTCCACGTCACACACACAGCCCTCTATCGCTTCATCGGATGAGTTCAAGCGGTGACTTGTGCTTGTCTGGCTGCGTTGTATCATCCTGTAACGTATGTGTACTACAGATTTTGAATCATCTGTACATTTCACACCAAAGTGTTGTAGAATTCACACAGATTGTGGAGTGCCACAATATATAATTTTGACAACTAGTATATATATATATATATATATATATATATATATATATATATATATATATATATATTCCTATGTCTCGCTTGCAATTCATGTTTCGTCTCAAAATGTTCTCAACAGTTAAGCTGGACTCACAAGGAGCCGTCTCATCCGTCCGTCAATTAGGTACGTGTCCTACAACCAATCACATGGCCCGAAAAATTCCATCCATCCGTCCGTCAAAACCTTGCCAAGCTTTAACTTTTTTACGGAAGACGGGTGAAATCATAACCTCAAAAATATATATATATATTTTTTAGTTTGTTAGTTTAGCTGCTTCCGTGTTAATTTAGAGACCTGTAAAATTCGCGGATTCATTTCGCGATAGGATAGAGTCCAAATACTTTTGACATTATTTTGCTTCAGTGATTGGGCCACAGTTTATCTGAAGGACTCTGGGTCAATGAAAAATCTTTAACAGAAGAATTAGCGAATCACGATCATTCCATTCAACAGGTGTTACGAGTCGGTAACCAATCAGCAGATGTAATTTGCACGAGTGCATAGAGGATCATGGAATCTATCCTTTAGGGATTTGAAATCGCGAATTTTACAGGTCTCTACGGTATTATGTTTCTACTTTGCTTATGAACACATTTTAAGTTTGATGTTCGAAACAAAAATTGTCTGAGCACGAAAGTAATTATTAATGCACGGTAACTGGAAATGTATCTAAGTAAATATTTTAGAGTTTATTTCATCATCTATAAGTGCTTAGCGTACATGATCGTCAAATTGGTAAACCTTTACGAGAGAAATTTCCTCATAACTATAAGTCTTAATAGTTGTTTGGCAGCATCCGAGTGGAAAAAATCTTTTAAGAACGTGCGGATCATTGTGAACAGCTCGGCTTGTTGATGGATGGACGGATCAATGTGAGTCAAGCTTTATTTTCAAAATTATATCTAATAGCGGTAAAAAGTCACGCGAGTGTTCATAATTATGAACAGTCACGCGACCATTTACAGCTCTAAGATAACGTCTAGTAAATATCTGGTGAGAAAATTATGTGACCCAACATCAAATACAAGAGATCCATAGGAATACGTGTGAAAGAACAACCCTATAGCATGTATCATCCTCAGTTTTCAGCGGGGAATTTAAATGGACATTTACTCTCTCTTTCCAATGCACGATTCCCGCCATTAGCGCTGTCCATACTGTGTGCGCTGTTGCCAGATATACGCCGTAAGAGCACAAACGTTTTAGATACAGTTCACCGACTGCATTGTTTTTACTCACGACTGAAGATCACTAGAACCACGGAATTTTCGCGCATTCATTTAGTCGCAAGCTAGAATGCAAACCTCCACACTGTCGCACTGTGTTCATGATTGGACCGCAGTTATCTGGACACGCCCCTCTACGACCGTGAGCCAACGATGCCCAGCTAGGAGAGAAGTAAGCGAATCAGGTAGTGCCAAATAACAAGGATAAAAATGTTCTCGCTAAGAAATCAACCAATGGAAAAGTAAACATGGGTCGAACACACCTATAACTTTGAATTCTATCCTGAGGCCAGAGGAATCCATGAAGTTTCTGGGACTCTAAAGATCACATACCGGTGAGGCCGGAATTACTATAGCCCGTCGCCTCCGTCCGTCTCGTCATCCATCCGCCAATCACGTGATCTGCAGCCAATAAGATGGCCCGAAAAAATTCATATTATTGAAATTATAACCTCCAAATGTCGCATATGTGTTTTCATGTCAAATATTGTTTTATTAGAAGGTATTCAAGTTTGTTTAGTTGCTTTAGCTGCTTCCAAAATTATTTGTTAACTTACGTTTGAACACATTCGGAAAGTTTTTTTTTTTTTTTTTTAAACAAAAATGGTCTTAGTCACCGAAGTGTATTAATTACGCATGGTAACACTGGAAACGTGAAAATAAATACCAGAGTGAAAAACAAATTGAGTTTAATTAGTTATAAGGAGAGACCTGTAAAATTCGCGGATTCATTTCGCGATAGGATAGAGTCCAAACACTTTTGACATTATTTTGCTTCAGTGATTGGGCCACAGTTTATCTGAAGGACTCTGGGCCAATGAAAAATCTTTAACAGAAGAATTAGCGAATCACGATCATTCCAGTCAACAGGCGTTACGAGTCGGTAACCAATCAGCAGATGTAATTTGCACGAGAGCGTAGAGGATCATGGAGTCTATCCTTTAGGGATTTGAAATCGCGAATTTTACAGGTCTCTAGTTATAAGTACTTAGTTTTTCATGATTGTTTAGCTAATATAATTACATAAAAGAATTTTCCCACAAAATTTAAGTTTTCTCAACAGTTGTCAGCATTGAAATGAAAAAAAAAATACTATGACGGACGAGCGGGGAGTTGTAAATCGCTCGGCGGCTGACGGACATACGGACATAGCCGGAGGGCTATTGTAATTCAGCCTTAATTAAAAGCTGTTGCTAAACAAAACAGTCTGAAATATGAAAGGTTTCGCTTAGAAAATCCTCTATTAAATATAAAAGTAATTGAATCGAAATAAAAAAAAGTCTCATTAATGCATTAAACATTAACGTTACAAACATTTAAAATATAGTTATTGCATGTGAAATATGGTTGTAACGCAAAAAAAAACATGCTTCCTTTATCATTTATTATCTGAAAATTAGTAATCATTCATTCATTTTTAAGCATGATTACAGTAATAACTAGAGACCGGAAAAATTCGCGGATTCATTTCGCGATATGCTGGAATGGAAATAATTGTACCTTTATGCAACTTCTGGTATTGGTTCACTGTTAACCTGGAGGACTATGGGCCAATTATAGACCCTCAGTCAAAGCAGTATCGAATCACGAGTCTCCCAATTGAGACGCCTCACAAGTCGGCAGCCAATGAACAGGTGACGTTTGCCCGGGTATGCACAGGATCGTGGAGTCTATCCTGGAGGTCGTTGAATACGCGAATTTTTCCAGTCCCTAGTAATAACCTCCATAAATCCCGTACAAATTACGGACATGTCTGCTCGCACTGTGTCGATCCAAGATCATTTTTCCATGGATCAACACGACTGTCGGTCCAACTAAAAGTGCCCAATGATATTCGATGAAAGCCACAGCCACAACCCGAACAGTTCCGAAGCTTACCGAGGTAAGCGGTTAGATTAGGTTCGTTCAGTGTAATAAATAGTCTAATATTTGTTTAATTTTCTTTCGGGAGAGTACGTTGGGTTAGGTCATGTTATCGTAACTAAAATGAAAGGTTGGTTAGGTTAGGTTAGCGTCATTTAAAGTGCTCAATGACAAGAGGGAAAAATTCGCGGGTTCGTTGACCTTCAGGGTATAACTACATAACGCCATTTCGTTGGTTGCTGACTTGTGAGCCGTTTCAACTTGGTTGTCTGTGATTGGACACTTCTTTAGCCGAGGGTTTCTCATTGGCCCAGAGCCCTACAGATAAACAGTGAGCCAATGGCGAAAGCAGATGATAGGCATTTGAATTTTAACCCATCGACAAATGAATACGCGAATTTTTCCAGTCTCTATCAATGACCATATGGCGTTTTTTCACGAACTATATATAGGTAGTGACTACTGATAGGATAGACTCCACGATCCTTTATGTACTCGGGAAAATTACGCCTGTTCATTGGCTACTGACTCGTGACACCTTTTAACTAAAACGCGAGACTTATTTTGTTCAGGGTTTTCCATCGGCTCAGAGTCCTTCAGGTAAACTGTGGGCCAATCACTGAAAAAGCATGAAGGTTAACGAGTTTGGATTCTAGCTGTCGCGAAATGAATTCGCGATTTTTTTTTCCCGATTTCTAGCGATCGGCAAACCTGGAAGAACTTCTTAACTGTTTGGGTGTGGCTCGGCGCTCAAAACACAATGAATGGAACAGAAAAAAGTGTGGTCGGAACACGATCCAACCATACAAAATAAAACACTTGTACATCTCGTTCCTTTCGTTCTGAAGTCTTTGGCTTAACCACGAGCGATCGTGGTGGTCGAATGGTAGACGACTACCCAAGCACAGTAGGACGTCCGCTGGCATGGGTGTGAAATTGTGATCTTCGTAATGGATCGCAACTATTGTCACAGTCGACAAACTTGCCAAAATGAATAATCATAACTCACTCTCACTTTTCATTTAATTAAATGTCACTATATTTAGTAGGCTTTGTCACAGAATAAACAGTACCAATTGTTTATTTTTTGGCTTTGTTTATATCGCACCAAAGACAAACTGAAAGAAAAGAGTTCGAACATGAGCGAAATGGTTTTCTTTACAATGTGCGAACTCTTTTCTTTCAGTTTGTCTTTGGCGCGATATAAACAAAGCCTACTAAATATTGTGAAATTATATAAATTGACAAAAATCTTATTTTGCAAATTGAATAATGGAATAATCTTATCAAATTAGTGTATTGTCATCGGTCCTCGATAAATCTACAAAGTTTGAATGAAATCTGGCCGTTTAAAGTGGGTCAAAATCACACCCAAAGGAGTCGGTTACAAACATACAAACAAACAAACATACAGGTGAAGCTAATATAAAGCGTGTAAAATAGTGATGAAAAACACAAACTAGCTAGGGGCAGGCATTTTTCGCAAAAAAAAAAAAAATCTGAACGCCTATTAGACTGCAACAAGGTATAGCCGCACCAGAGGTTTCTTCCTTGTGATTGGCGGCCGTCTGCGAGAGAAAGTCGTTGCCTCATTTTGACCGAGCCACTCAGGATATGTTTGCTTCCCCGCTGGATTACTGTGATTGGTGTTGTAACAATCGACGTGCGCCTGAAAGAAATTCACACAATTCAACTAATCTCGGAATTTTTTTCGCGAAATATGTATGGCCCTGCAACTAGCTACTCATTATTTATTCATTCATTTTTAGCGCTAGCCGACTGACATTGTCCAAAACAGGCTGGCGCTATACAAATACAAAACAGCTAAACAAACCTACACAAATATAGAGGAAACAAATACAAATATATAAATGTATAAAATATGCACAAATACGTAAAAATAAACATATTATATTCATTTAATGCCAAGCAACCATTAGTGATTATCGTCGATAATGTTGATGAAGATTATATTAAACTACTGAAATAAAACTCTACGACAAAGTTTATGAGGTTTTATAAAGCGATCGAATGATTTAATAAACGTGTTGGTACAATTAACACACCACATCAACATATTATATTATCTTGATTTATCTCGTATTTATTGTTGGAACTCACTCTTCAGAAGAATGTATGCATCCAAAAGTTTTGCTTTTAGAGAAAGGCTATTATATCGACAAAGCAAAGTACATTTTTTTGTATTATTTTTATGAAATATTTCAAATATAATTTTGAAAACTTTAACTTGTATTCTTTCTAAACGCCTAGAGTATGCCCATCATGTTCAAATTCACTGAACAGTTAGTTAATTCTATAAAGTTTCCCTTTGTCGGTGTGAATTTTGGTTCTCACCATTCGCCTCAGATGGCAGCACTTTGGTTACACATTTCTGTTCATTGACTTCCGTCACATTCACGAAATGACTCCTGCCAAATGCCGTATACCGAGAGCTAAGATGTTACACACCAAAACTGTTTATAATGGCGCTTGCGTAACCCTTCACTCTACCATTTATACACATCCCATACAGTATGCGCAACTCGCCTATACCTACTAAGCCCGGTAAATATTTTGTTTCAAAATTGATTCTGTTTCGTTTCACACCACTTTTTCAAACTGGCATCCCAATTTAAAACACGTATTCACGTCAAAAGTTTCCGACCGGAACGTTGGCTGAGTGACGTCGCGTGCGGGGTCGACCGGAAGCCACGCCCACTGCAAAGCCGCCCGCGAAGGCCGGAAGCGAAAGCAAACGCCGAGAAGTATAGCGTTAATATCGCTGAAAGCTTTTCCCGCAGCTGGTCAGAGATTCGCCCCGCTGAATTGTGACCTTTCGCGTCCGTCAGGTCCAATCGATCCGCACAGGGACGCCCGGCCCGTGTTGGAGGTGGAAAGAGTCACAATTTCATCGCTGGAATCCTCGACGCAATAAGGCATCTTGGACGATATCCCTGGTAATATAATGTATTATACATTTATATATAATATTATAAAGCGAAAGCGTGTTTGTCTGTTTGTCCTTTCACGCAACAACGGAGCAACGGTCAGACATGATTTTTTGCTTATAGATAATTTATGGGACATAGACTACATACAATAATTGTATTCATAATTATAATGAAATTCCATTCTTAAGGCAGTGAAAAAGGGATGGATTCAGTTTTATAATAGAACATCAGAGGAGGTAGATCATAGACACACAAACAATGAGTTTGTGTTATTTCTTTATGTCCGCCACACGGTCATATAGTAAGGTCTGGCAACTTCTTATCCTTCTTCTCCTTGGCGAAACCTATCCGCCTAGTGAATCTTGCGGCTGCTAGCGAACTAAAGGCGCTAATAACAGTTTAGGGTTGAACTTCGTCAATAGATGACGTTGCCTTGAATTAGTAACGCGCTATCTTTTGGTGCGTCCGTCACGTCTTGTCTAGTGGTTACCTGCCTTGCCACAAAATGAAGCTGATGATTGGCGTCACGGTTTTGCTGATGAGTAGCCATGATGCACTGAGATTGTGCAATCAATGGGACTTTACCCGTTTTTCAAGTGTATGTCCTACAGACTTGAAACTTGGTTGTGATGTTCCTTATACTATGATGTGTTGATGTGTTTAGCCCGGCAAAGCCGGATACTTCAGCTAGTATGTAAACTAGTTATAACATATATATATATATATATATATATATATATATATATATATATATATATATATATATGCAGGAAAATAAATGGTATCGACAAGAAAATTGAATTAATAACTACACGTGAGAAACCGAGCCTTAAAAACTCGATCCGTTAACATTCGGATTAAGACAGTTCTAAAATTTACTTGAAATAATCATCACATCCGTGTTCCTCTTAGCCAACAACGCGACTGTTGTTTTGCTTCAGAACGATAACATTCCCGTGGAATATACTGGATGGTAGTAGGGGCATGACGATTTCGCGAAAAGATTTCGGGACTAGATGAAAGTTAAAACACTGTAGCATCGTCTGTGTTTCGTTGATGGGTGAGTTTCTTCCAGGTACATATCGATTGTAACAACACCAATCACAGTGATTCAGTGCGGAAGCAAACGCGTCCTGAGTGGCTCGGTCAAATAAGGCAACGACTTCTCTCGCAGACAGCCGCCAATCACAAGGAAGAAACCACAGGCACTGGTATACCTTGTTGCAGTCTATTAAGTGTTCAGATCTTTTCGCGAAATCTGCATACCCCTATAGATGACATATGATAGCCAGCACGGTGTTTTTTTTATCTGCAGAGCCAAGATTCTTTTGAGGATTCATCGGGTAGCAAATTAGACTTGAATCACCTATATATCATCTTCAAGTTGAAGATTGGACTACAGTGTTCTTGACACACCTTCGGAAGACCTTGAGCCAGTTAGAAACAAGGAGATGGTGTGGTCACCCAATCATGAGTAACGCGTCAAAGGATGTGACCTATTTATCGAACCATGCGCAGTCTAGAAAGGATCTGATTACCTAGAGGCAAGTTGAATCCAACCTGGAGTGGATTAAATCCGCGAACAGTGGTCGAACAAGCAAAGGTGTTTGAAGCTGAAATAAAATTGAACACTTTATCACTTATCTTAAATGAATGCAGCATGGATTTATTTCCAACGAGCTGACATACCGTACATGCTACCCACAATACAAGCTTAGATAATAATGGAATGAAACAATGGTGTCACACAGTACAAAATAAACTTAGATACATGCTGCACTCTTTTTTTTCTTAACTCTTCCATTTTGCGTTAGTGAAAATACGAAAATGATAGTATTATCTTCTCTCCCAAACTTCCGAACAAGCGAGCAGTAAAACTAAATACGATTAGGGTACGCAGTTTCTATTACAGCCATGAAACATGCATTTATTTACACAATTAGGCGAATGATCATATTTAACAAGCATAGCAACAATTATTAACTAACGAAGAAGGTGTTTAGATATATGGCCTGCCTTCTTCGTCAGATAAACTACAACGAAATATTTATAAAAACTTTATGACTCAAGTTATAGTTTCAGCTTGTCTTTTCTTTTTTTGAGACTTGGATACACAATAAAACTTGTTAATCAACTTTTGATTTTATTTACAACACTTTCGTCTAATCTACTTTACATCACAAACATTTCAGCATAAAATATCCACTGTTTAGCTTAATAATAAGACACTGGTACGCTGAAGAGAATTACCAAAAAACACACTTTAGGTTTCATTTTGAAAAAAAAAATAATAAATAACATGCAAATCAAACGCCGAGTGTTAGCAATTAAAAACCAAGTCAACTAAGGCCTTGTCGTAATTCTTGGAGTGTATACTTATACGTACTTGTCCCTGGAAGTGACATCAAGAGAGCTGTCGGAATTGAAATTGAAGTTTGCATTCATGCGAGTAAACGAATCCTGTAGGCTATTTCTCACGTACTGCCAAGTGAAGAAACGCCATTTTGAAAAACTTTTGTATGTTATATTTTATTGAACACACTATTAAATAGTAAAAAAACTCAATAAAATTATTTTCACTTTATGTTTTAATAGTATTAACATATTAAATTAAAAATAAAAATTAAAAATAAACAAAAATAAAAATATTAAATTTTGTTTATTACTAAAGGGAATTTTAAACAAATACATAGACATGTAACAAATGCATAAACTTAAGTATATTTCCATAAATATTCCATGGAGTGAGTGGAAAACTTAAGTTCCAACTTAATGTTTTTGCTGGGATGAAATGTATTTATTAAAAATTATTGCTAACGACATGTTAGCTGGCTTACACCATTTATAGATGCTGAAAATTGAATAGGTTCTAACTTATCTAACACACCACCAGGACAACAAAAAAAGTGATAGACGTAGTTACATGCTGTGTTCTTGAATTCGGACACGACCTAACATCCATTTTCGTGAGAGGAAACACCTGTTTTAACAAGCGAACATCGTGGTTCTAGTCCATCTCTGACTACGAGGATGGTGTTGTTTCGGTTATTGTAGCAAGCACTACTCAATACAAGGTATTAAACTCTTTTAACTGTTATTGAAACATTTATTGTTATTGAAATGGTAGTAAAACCTTCCAGGCTTTTTAAAACCACATGAAATGAAGAAATGCGATTTTCGAACATCTGGATGCAGTGGCGGATCCACAATTTTGGTTTTGGGAGGGGCTTGACCCAGCTGAGGCTATAGGCTTTATCAAGGCAAACACTAAAACAATAGTGGACCCAGATGCTTTTGGAGGGGGCTTGAGCCTCTGGATCCGCTACCAAAGTAAAAAAAAAATATATTATATGGTTTTCTAACTACAAAAATTTATACCTATTTGGATTCATGTACAAAATTTTGACAATTCTCCTCAGGTGAACAGTTTTAATCACATTTTATAAAGATTGTAAAATAATACGTCTTTGAAGGGTATACATGTAGACACAACACAATGCGACAAAGGTAATAACTAGAGACCTAGAAAATTCGCAAATTCATTTCGCGATACACTAAAACCCAAACAAGCAGATCGTTTTATGGCTTCTGTGATTGACCCTCATTTTACCAGGAGAACTGTGAGCCAATGAGAAACCCTTAACCAAGAAAGTGCCAAATTGCGACCAACCCAATTGAACCGTCTCCCAAGTCTGTAGCCAATGAACAGTTGGCAGTTTCCCGAATGTGTAGAGAATTGTGGAGTCTATCCTGAAGGTCAATGAACCCGCGAATTTTCCAGGTCTGATAAAAACAAAATGCACTTCAAATACACTCCATATATGTACACACTGGTTTGACTGGTTAGATCAAACGAAATCCAAAAAATCTGCAGGGACAAGGTTTTTACACGTTATAAAATACAAGAGCTCTTTGCATATAAAATGAAGACATGTTAGCTCTGGAAAAAAATATGTCCTCGAGCACCGATTAGCAGTCAGTTTGAATAGACTGTACACACTTACTAGTGTACGTTCACAGTCTGAGTAAAAACACGCACAGGTTTGATACTTACGAACACGAGAAAAATTCAAAATGGCGGTAAAAGTTTTTATATGAATATTTTTTTTATATACGAATAGCGTGAAAGCACATCAAGAAACCAGCAACACAAGATTGTTAAATATTAGGCTAATATTAATTTATGTAACTACTGTGACGTTTGATTTGATTCTAACTAAGTAATTTATAACTTTTTTAAGAAAAATTTTTTTTTACGTAAAACGCGAATAATCATTTGCTCTTTATAATCTCTAACAAAGAATGTGTAAATTTACCACGATATTTCCAGCTAATTTTACTGCATCGTTAGTAAATATACGCTAACGTTGTGACGGAACATAGCGTGATTTTGTAATTAATAACTTCTTTATTTTTATTAAGTTTTAGTTATAAAGTTAATAATTATTATAATCTGAGTGAACCGGCAGAATATCGTAAGCGAGACCTTTTGGCATACGGTCTAGTGACATGACCTCTTGATCACTGCGCACATTAATAAATAATTGTTAGAAATACCACTTTCTCCACTTTATAAAAATTAAAAGGATTTTTGTTAGTAAGAATTTTAAATTTTTTTTTGCAGTAAGTTGTTTGGTCGTTTTAATTTTACTGTGACAAAATAATTCACGTTTACAATAACGTGTAAGTAATACAGTGTACGGATAACCATTATGATTTTAATTAATTTAACACACATACATCCAAACGTGTAATATAACACAACAGTTACTTAATCAGTTACTGACCGAATACTGTTTAACAATTTGGTTTCACAGAAAAAATGTGTGTGAAATTACACACATTGTACTAGTTTTTTTTAAAATTACGCCACAAAAATGTATTTATTACTTAACCTTCATAAGTGTAATATTACGATTTCTGTTTACATTGTAAATAGTTGTGTAGAATTTTTGTTTGCACATTTACATTTCTTTGTCGTGTAAGCAGCATAAGACAGACAGTAAGATAAAATTTCATGACATAATTACGATTTATTACAAATGAATTTATTTTACATTTTATTTAGGTGCAAACATTATTCTCAAAACTTGTCAGCAATTGAAGTAAGACTAAGCAATAAGCATACACTACGAATTTGAAACATCTTAACCGTGGCCCAAAATAATTTAAAAAAAAATAAAAAAATCGCAATTCAGTTGAAAACTGCCTCGTCAGATTCAACGGAATCCCGCTGGCTTTTTTTCTGTCAGCTTGTCACCTGATGTTTTAGTATTAAAAAAAAAGTCTCGATGCGTTAGAGTTCGATGTTTTATGATAATTTTCCACGGCACTAACTACAAACACTCGAACACAAGCATGGGTGTAGTCAGCATTTACGGGATATAGAGGAGAGACCAAGTGAAGATGTAATAAGAATAAATTTTTGATAGGACTTTATTTAGGGGTCTGAGGGGAGTGGTTTGTAAATCCCCCCCCTTTTTTTTTCAATTCATATAAAAATGGCTGATTCTGTGCTACTCCCCCAGAAAAGTTTTCAAATTATAATGCTTTAATAAGTTTTTTTTTTTTTGCTATTTGATGACATTCAAGTGCTTTTTTTTTAAACGTGAAATTTTTTTAATAAAACGTGTCACTTTTGAACGGTAGTTCAATTAGTACACTGCGTTACTACTACTGCTTCAGGAGAAGGTTATTTACTCTATAAATTGTTCACGTTCAGTGGCCGTAAATTGAGCCTTATATTCGTTATTTTATGCTGGTTTATGAGTATCTTTTTGGGGGTGGGGGGGGGGGGGAGACACGGCCCTTCCTGACTACGCACTTCGTCGCCAACTGAACCAGCCGCAGATGTTAAGACTCGAATTCAATCATCATTTTGAATTTTAGTTATTTTTTTTTGTCAGTGCCAAAATTTCAACAAAGAACTGTTTCGAGAATGGGACTTGGGCCCTTTCTACAATAGCACGCAAACTTAGACGGGTCACGTAAACGGAGACGGTTCTCCTGGTTCATTTCGCCATCGCGTCTGCCGCTTACGAAATTCACGGAGACGTAAAAAATAACAACCAATGGGATTGAATTTCACGGTTACAAAAAAAAATTAATCATATATATATATTTCAGCTCCGAGAACCTTACACGATCGGGATTTAGGGTAAGGTTGCCTTATTCCGTGATAAGTTATTTCTAATGAATTTACTGAACTACTTGGGAGACTATATAGGTGTAACAATTTTTTTATATAAAGTTTATTTGACAGCCAGTTAACACATGCTGTAGTATATAATTTATATAACCTCAGTTCAACATAATAATTTTCTAAAATTAACACAGCATGGATTCCTAACTCCGTGATAGGTGCCTTTATTCCGTGATAGTGGTATCCTAATTCCGTGATACATTGAAAAAATATATAAAACACATCCAATAAATGCAATTCTGTCACAATTGTGTCCCAAGTACTATTTACACACAAAAATTAATATTTAGTACAAAATACATGCTCCAAATAAAGTGTTACAAGTCTAACACAGTGATCGTATTTCTACAACACTAGTCACTACATTTCTGCCAGATGTTACAAACATAAGTCCGGTTTCATCGCAATTCCAAATTCTATGAGGCGAATCCAAAAGATCGTGTTCAAGCAGCACTTTCTCTGGAGAATTGTAATATTCCTGTATTAACACAGGATTGACACATGATGCACGATAACTAGATAAGTTTTCAGGTCGCCTGAGAGTGAAGTTGAACCTTTTAACGTTTCAACCCCCTATACCGCTTTATTTTCCGCAGATTCTTTAACTGCATTAAACCTTTCAGCTTACCAGTGTTTTTTTGGCTATTTCATACGCGAGTTTCCTGATTTCAAAAACAGTCAATCCGAAACCAATGACCCCCATACGTTCAACATACTTAGCAAGTTTACATTCTACATCAAATAATTCAAGCACGAATGGTACACCAACTTACACCACATCGAGATTAAAATCACTCCTCCCATCAAGATGTTCATTGGCCCTCATAACGTTTTCTTTAAATGTCGACCACGGCACTTTATAGTGCTTGGACGCCTTCTAGACTGTCCACTCTTCCTGAAGAACTTTTCTGACAGCTAGTTGCAGGGCTTGTTTTAGCACTTCGACCTCCTACTTCCAGACGATCAACAGGTTTTACCATTTTCTTTGCCCATTGTTGAACGAGGACTACCTACTGAAATAAACACATTATCGGGCTGTAAAATAAGAAACTTACTGTAAAGCAACTAAAACAAAATTATTATTATAATAAAACTAAAAACAGCTAAACTGAAGGATATATTTTGGACACGACTGATATCAAGTGTCTTTAATTGATGAACAGTCTGTAGTTTGAGAATGATAAATGAAATATTCTGTTCTACATTTAAAAAATATATATATTTACATGTTTCAAGAAAAAACAGGCACTGATTAAACATACTTCAACAATGAAATAATTTTGTTACTCCCATGCTTTAGTTTGTGCTTCCAAATTATTTGCCCAAAAACGAAATAAAAAAGAGAAACGGGAAAGCAAATACATATTTTTAAAACGAGCCCTCTACAATAATCTACACATACTTTTTACACTTAAACATTGAAAATTAAATCCTTAAAAGCGTAAGGCAGTTATATGTATATTTAAGTTTTCATTACAAAATTCACTCTACTGTTGTATAAATGATGAGTATAATTGCTTCATAGTACCCACTCTTCAAACAACTGTGCACCATATGAAAAAAAAAACGCGCGAACGAAGAGCCGCCTCTTCCCTACGAAAGAGAACATCGCGAGCTATATTTTGAGATCTGGCCCAACTATCTACTGCTACTCGCTTGATCTTGAGAGACAAAACAAAAAAATATCACGGAATAAGGGATATCACGGAAATAGGCAACCTTACCCTACATATATATATATATATATATATATATATATATATGTGTGTGTGTGTGTGTATATATATATATATAAATTAACAAAGCAATAATGCTGGAACACTAGAAGTTCTTGTACTTGAAACGAATTTTAAGGTATTTAAAACGCAAAAAAACGTGGCTACCACCGCGGCAAAACACTCGGCTTCCATTGGTCGCACGGAACTAATCCTTGCGGGGCTGGTCCGTACTGGTCAGAGTGCGCATGCGTGCCATTGTAGATACTCCGTTACGTGAGATCCGTCTCCGTTTACGTGATCCGTCTGCTCTTCCGTGCCATTGTATTTGCAGAACGCGCGTAAGATACTAAAAATGTACGCGTTACCTACTTGTATTCATGCGGGAAACTAACTCCTAGTAAGTGACAACGAAAATTCAAAAAAATAAAAATGCAGTGCAATTGCGTAAAGATCCAATAACATAAAATTGCGGGTAAGAAGGATCTTCAATTCTTAAACTATTAAACACTGCTAACGTTTGAATGTGTCTAAGGCCAAACTTTCATGTCATAATTCATTACAGAAATTAAAAAAAAAAAAAAAACTTTCAAATAAGTTACCATCGTAGTGTTTTTTCTTCTTCATTATATGAGGCACTGTTATTATTGACACACTGCGAAAAGTCCAATTTTTTTTCCGGTACAGCGGTGAAACAACATCAACAGTATTCTGGATTCTGGTCCATCCCGAAATCGTAGTCTCATATTCAAACAACGGTGCTGGTTTGGCAGAAACGATTGACTAAGCATTAAAAAAATCAATACTTAAGAATATATCTGGAAAAAACGAAGCGGGTTGCACAAATACGAATTTTAACGAGCGACTGATTCCCCTACACAGAAAAAAAAAATCCTGTATTTTACAAAATATTCCTTTGGAAATCAGTTTCCAAGAAATAGTTTGTAATACTACACAAGAAATGTTGTTACTTTGTACAACACATGACTTTGTTACTTTTTCATATATGAAATACGTTTTTCGAGATAATACTGAATATTTCTTAGTACACTGGCGCATAAGTTTATATTTGATTTGATGTTTTATTCAAGCATAATTTTTTTAAAACTTGGAAAAGGAGATCGAATATTCAATAACTGGTCTTTAATTTTTTTTATTATGCTTATTAATGTGCACAGTTAATACTGGAAAGCTATTCAGAGAACGTTTGACTGTTGGAGGTACTGGGACCACAAAAAACATACATACTCGGGTAAGAGTCTCAACCCAGTGTTACTGAGAACAATATTTTGTAGTGATACAGTTGTTTTCATGTAAATGTACAAATTTACAACTATCTGTAAATTTACATGAATATTTCTGTTCCATTTACAAAAAATAAAATAAAAGAGGGAGAGCAAAATTTAACAATATTTTTTTTATCCGTAGAGCCACGATTAATTGATGGGTTCATTGAGTAGCGAAGTAGATTGGAAGCACTTATACATCTGTTACTCGTTGATGATTGGACCACAGTTGTCTTAACATGTCCTTGAAGACCCTTAGCCAGTTACGAACAATGACAGGAAGCGGTTACCCAACAACGTGCAACCTAGCAAGTTATATGAACTCGTTATCGACCAATGATTAGAGACCTGTAAAATTCGCGGATTCATTCGGTGATAGGATAGAATTCAAACACATATACCTCTTAGATAATTTTTCTATTGGCTTACTGTTCATCTGGAACGAATCTCAACCAGTTATAAACCCTCAACCAAAGAAGGATCGAATCACAGACAAACCAGCTGAGACGACTTACAAGTCGGCAGCCAATGAACTTGCGTTATTTGCCCGAGTGTACAGGTGTATGTGCAGTCTATCCTGAAGGCCATCGAAACCACGAATTTTGCAGGTCTCTACCAATGATCACTCTAAAAAGGATCTTTTGTGTATTTGCAAGTTGAGTCTAGCCTGGATGGAATTAATCCTCGAACTAATCGTGGCTCTAGCAATCGGTAGCTGCATTACTAAAACGTAGCAGTTAAAACACTGACTCTCGAAATAAGAGATTATCAGTACGTATTAGACTATGACAAACAATAAACATTAGTTAGCCATTCTAGTCATACATGCATAGTCCCATGCTAAATTTTGAGTCGCCCAACACAGATTTGATATCGTTTCGAATTCATCTTCTAAATACTTCATCTTTTTTTCAAACAAAAAAAAACTACTAAATCTATCCTAGGTATATTAAAATAATACGGTACATACTGCTAACTAAATTAAATAGTGTCCTTAGTCAGCTTTAATAATCACTGTTAAACTTACAAATCACAAAGTAAATACAATACGATTTAAAGTAAATAAACCTCTACTGGCGAATCATTTGTGTTCAGGTTGTACGTTGCAGTGTAGACGTTTAAAACACCTACTTTTTTGACATAAATTTCTTTTGAATTGTAAAATACAAGACGATGTACGCAGTACAAGCGGTAGCAAACTTACGGAAATCATATGACTTGGATTATATACGCATATATATTTTTTATTAAGTTTTTTTTTTCGTTTGTTGAAACACAGCTGTAAAGCACGATACACGAATGGCGGAGTTTTTCTTTTTGGAAATTTTGTTTTCTGAGTTATTTCTCTTTCCCTCTCTCGCACACTGCACCAAATGCCCACACTTAGAAACATCAGTCCTCACCTTTAAGTTGCGAGCCGGGAAAAAAAATAGTTCTTTTTAGGCTTCTAACATTCCAGGTACGGCATCGTGCTGAAGAAAAGAAAAATATATATTAAAAAAAAATATTTATCGTCATAAAAAAAAATGTTAGTTCCAGTCTCCGTGAATTTTATCACATTCACTTCAGTTTTTTTTTTTTTAAATCGTAACTACGAGGAGTTTTGTTCTACGAGATGGCACTTTTGTGTTGTTCTTCCCAAGCGAGCGTTCTGGCCAATCAGGGCGGCCGGACGCTCGAACCTTTCAATATATATACTGTATAGAAGTCGCCAGCCCAGGTTAAAATTTCTAATACGGTTTTGAGGTAGTTGGTTAATTCACCGCCGCAATCGCCACCATCTCTAGGGCATCGACTTGTGGTGGTCCCTAGCGGACAAGTGTCGAACTCTTCAAACACCCCTTCCCCCTCCCGCTGAACGACCTTGAGCTGCAGTGAATGATGGATGGGGGGTGCGGGGAATGACAGCGGGCGACAGCGCTGCGCTCTAACGTGTAAATAACAACTAAGACGATACAGGGCGTTACGGCAGCGCACTGCAGCGGTGAAGTTCCCAAGCTGCTCATCATACGCTTCTGAAAAACGTAGAGTAAATCCTATCCACTCGCGACTTCTATACAGTATATATATATTCAAAGCTCGAACTGAGGTTCTGATTCGTCCGCGCGTTTCCCATGATGCACCGCGCTCGCCCCGACACCGGCTGACGTAGGGCTTCGATGCGTGTTCCTCTGCTAATCGGCTCTTCCCACCACCTGCGGAAACAACAACAACAACAAAAATCATATAAATAATACGTAAACTGATAACTCACGAAAAAAAAAATCATTACAATAACAACTCTAAAATTAAAGGGTGGGTACATTGACACGTGAACATAGTTTTTTTTTTTTTGTTAACGTTATTCGATGAAGTGTTTGTATATGAAGATTCTCCCGCACACGCCATACACAAACTATTACTTGAACGCGATCGCCGTTGAGTAGAGACCGGAAAAATTCGCGGATTCATTTCGCGAAATGCTGGAATACAAATAATTAATTATTGTACCTTTATGCAACTTCTGGTATTGGTTCACTGTTAACCTGGAGGACTATGGGCCAATTATAGGCCCTCAGTCAAAGCAGTATCGAATCACGAGTCTCCCAATTGAAACGCCTCACGAGTCAGTATGTCAGTAGCCAATGAACAGGTGACGTTTGCCCGATTCTGCACAGGATCGTTGAGTCTATCCTGGAGGTCGTTGAATACGCGAATTTTTCCAGTCTCTACCGTAGAGACCTGAAAAATTCGCGGTTTCGATGGCCTTCAGGATAGACTGCACATACCCCTGTACACTCGGGCAAATAACGCCAAGTTCATTGGCTGCTGACTTGCAAGTCGTCTCAGCTGGTTTGTCTGTGATTCGATCCTTCTTTGGTTGAGGGTTTATAACTGGTTGAGATTCGTCCAGATGAACAGTAAGCCGATAGCAAAATCATCTAAGAGGCGTGTGTGTTTGAATTCTAGCCTATCACCGAATAAATCCGCGAATTTTGCAGGACTCTAGCGTTCGGGTTGACTACTGAAGTGCCTTTATGTTTAAAACTGTCAGGAGATGGCGTGCTGCGATGTAGTTGAAGTCACTTCCGCCACATTGCAACGGCCGCAAACTGCGCTTGACCTCTCGTCAACTCGTCAAAAGTGGAAACTGGACAATTTGCATGTTGCGTTCTTGCGCAGTTTATAAATTTACAAACTACGCTTAAAAATCGCAAGGAACGCAAGATGCTAAATGTTCAGGAATTACATTTTATAATACCGGATTTAAAAACTACGCAAGGCACGGTGAAAAAAAAATAACAAATTTAATTCTAATTAAGTAATTGAAAATTTCTTTGGTTTTCGTGATAAATATGAATTACGAAAAAAAAAAAAAAAAAGGTAAGTACGGAGTGGAAATTTGTTTTCTACAGTTTTATTTTTACAATTTTTAAGTTATTATAGGGTTGGTTGGTAACGGGTTTGCTGCGTGTTGCATTGTTGCGTCGTTGCATTACTTTCGTAGTTCATAAACCCAAAAAGTAAAAAAAATCTGGATTTTTTTTCAAAAGATTCTTCAGAGACCATTTGCCAAGAAAGATGACGTAACTTTGTACAACACAAGACTGGTTATTTTTTTGCATGTATGAAACACTTTTTTTTTTTAGATCAAACTGAGTGTTCCTTACGAAAATCGACACATATTTTAATATTTTGATTGACGTTTCATTCAAGTACAATATTTTTTTTTCAACCAACAGAAAACGATAATCGAATATTCAACAATTTGTTTTATTTTGTTGTACCGTGCTCATTAATACAGTATGCACTGGAACAAACACAAAGCATAAATGCCCGGGTATTACTTCGAACACTTTTTTTGAAGTGGTAGAGTTGTTTTCATTTGAATTTAATAATCTAGGAATATTTGTAATTTCACGAGTATATTGTTGCAGTTTCAAAAAAAATTGGTAGTTTGTAAAGTCGGTTTACGGACGATAGTTTAACGTGACGTCATAACAAAACATTGATAAAATGGTTGCATACTTTTATGAATAAAATTGAATAAATTTTATTGATTCATCACTATTTTGTATGGATACAAAGAAGGAGTGAAATTAAATCTACAATTTAATTGATAAATTTACTTTTATTTGCACTCATTAATTCAAATATGTTTATTACTTTAACGAACAGATTATTTTAACTATAACTTTTATACATGTTTGCTATTTAACTTCTTCCAATCTGTGTTATAGGACGACTAGCTAAACCCGGCCACGCTTTGCTGTGGCACAGTTTAATATTAATTCATTGTTTAATTTAATATTTTACTGTGCATGGCTGTGGAATGTAATAGAAGAAATAAAAATGTGTTTAGCTTAAATATTTTTATTGTAAAGCTAATGGAAGGACTACATTCCTTGTTTTCCCATTTTTTGCATAAACATATAGATCAGATGGTTTACCGACTCTGGAGCACCCGACATATAACTGTCCATGAGAGAAGCATTCATTTTATAAATTCGAACCGCACACTTGCAAAGATTGTCCTTGTGCTTTATTGATGGTCATAGCGAACGCAAGGCGTATTGGAAATTGAAGTCGTTTGAACTCGAACGCCATATCTGTCGGAATAAGTGGCATTCGTGGAAGTAATACGTCTTCACCTTTATGAAGTCCAATCAAAATTGTTGCTTCAATAAGATTATCCATTAATTTTTTAACTACTAATCGTGTACCATTACATAATTTAGGCTGACAGATATTTCGAAGCAATATAATTGGCACACCAATTTTCAAATTCAAAATATGTGGTGGTAATCCTGGAACATCGAGTGAATTGAGAAATTCCGTTGGAAAGTTCACTGCTTCATTTTGGTGCACTACTGAATCAATAGATTTGTATGTCATTGTTTCACCTTCGATTCTGTTTATAATACTATTGTTCATATCGTGTACGTCAACATTTTTAGCCGCTAGAATGGCTCTTTCGCTCAACCATGCATGATTTTTGAATTTTGTTTCGATGTTTTGGAATACCTTGTCTACTAATTCCTCTTTTGAATCTACGATGTTGCATAAATCAGATGATAAGCTGATTTTTCCTGTTTCTGGATTTGTAGTTCTATGAATTATTATTCCTATAGAATTATGTTACGTGAAAATGAAGAAAACCATATTCTGAAATGCCGTCTGCTCTTCCACCAGTACATCGTCGACATGTACGCGAAAATAGAGTCGGAACGACTACTATTCATTAGGCTCAATCAAACAAAGCTGAGATCAGAAGAATATGTACATTTGAGAGATGCTGTTATAAATGATGGTGATATAAGTAACATAGGCAAGATGACAATATTGCCTGCAAAATATACTGGTAGTCCACGACATATGCACGAATATGCGCAGGACGCTCTTACATATCTGCGAAAATATGTTTTCATTACATTTACATGTAATCCAGCATGGGATGAAATAAAAGAGTTACTTTTCCCTGGACAATATAAATTAACCATAACAATTATTTTATAACTCATTCATTAGATATTCATAATTTTTAACGCTAATAAATAAACTCTAATTTTTTGGCATTTCTTAAGTAAAATATACAATTTTTATCCCATTTTTACGTTAATATTTTTAATATTGTAATTAAAATTAATATTTTTATGTACAAAATGAGGAGTGGACGTAGTTATAAAATAATATTCATGGATTTTATTTTTTAAATCTTAAATTTTTTCTTAATACAATGAAATATTAGTTCTGTAATTATTGTTCCGTTCATAATTGTTTACACAGAATGTATTGAAAAAAAATTAAGTCAATTTATATAAAACCTTCTATGAAAGTTATACTGACTGTTTCATTGATAAAATTACTAAGAAATATATAAAAAAATATAAGTTTTAAAAGCGAATAAAAATTTATAATTAACCAAAATAAACTCAAAATAAACAAATGTATACTTTTAAAACATGTAATTAAATTAATTAAAATGTGAAGTTTTTATTGTAAACAAATAAATATGAAAAACACATTTCCAGTGTCACATGCTGTGCGATGCCCAGAAACATAAAACTTCTGCAATATTTTATGAGAAAAAGCAGCTAATAATAGGGTAGCTCAACTCACAACGATAGAATGTGGTTAAGTGTCGAAAAACGTGTCTTAGTTAATATATATACTTTAAGAGGATTTTTCGGCCTTGACAATTTTCGCACAACACAGAAAACACGATTTTTCATACTTTGGCACCATAAGGTTTAATGATAGTAGCCTACATAATTCATATTTCCAGTGAAAAAATAAAGTTAAATTATTTCCAAGATAAAAAAACTATATGAATACAAAATTCTGAAAATAGTGTTTCATTAAATCACAATTTTTTTATAAAACATAAGTTTACTCACTTTACAGATGAAATCCAACCAATTCCATTCTTTAATTAAACATTTATAAATGATACCATACACATAAACTGGTCACAGTGACACATTTTGTGCTTAATCAATATTTGGCTTATTAGAAAACAAAACAAAAGTGTTAAAAGATTATTGTTGGAAAAATCAACAAACACATTTTGCTATGACAACAGGGTTGATATGACAACCGGTTTGATATATCAACAATTATCATAACAACGTACGTGATTATAACAAATTATAATAGCAATATATAAGATATAAGCTATAAGATAAGAATTATTTAATTTTCAAATGTATTGTACGAAATGTATTTTTTAATTTAAACGTATTTTTATCAATAGAGTCGAAAGAATATACTTTCAAATTAAATAAAGTTTTTTATTCTTTCTTGAAATATATATATATATACATATTTGTGTAAATTATAGTCGTCAAGGCACAATGGTCGAGTAGCCTGATGTGCTTATACTTCGACAATATGGTACAGCATCGTCGAGCGTGGTCACAACTAAGTTGGGTGACCATGATATTTAGTTATAGAAACTTTTTTTTCCGACTTTTCCGGTGGATTTTCCCAAACTTTTATTTCATATAAACACTCTTCTGTTAAGATGCAATGTTCTGTAAAAATTTCAATCCAAACCATCGTATACTTTCCGAGTTTTGCGGCCAAATACATACGGAAGCTAAATTTTTATATATATAGATGATAGGAAAAGTAGGAAATGAATGGGAGTGTTTCAAGTTTAATGTGCCTCGAAAAAGTCAAATCGATGGTTGTTCCAATCGAGTGGAAAAGAGATAGATGCGGCGCAAGCGTACAATGAGCGTAACGGGACACTTTTTCGTGCGTACAGCCGGCGTTCATCGATTTATTAGACGTTGTCACGTCAAAAACGTTAAGGTGCCAGTATTGCAGCGCGAACACAGTGGCGCAGATGGTGACGTCAACGCATCCTGGTCTTCAGCGGTGACACGGGGTCACGTCATCACAGGGGAGGAGTGACGAACGGTAGGGGAGGGGCGAAGGGAGGGTGTCCGCTGATTAATTACCCGCCAGCTGGGCCGCCAGAGACGTCACTGGTCTGACGAAACTGACAGGAGCTTCCTGACTGCGACAGCCACGCCTCATAACCCCCCCCCCCCATTCCAACCCAACACCCTTTCCTTATCCGGCGGCGAGGGCTCGCCTCCAAAGCCAGCCCCGAGGGTGTGTTGATGAGGTCGTTACGGAAAAAAAAATTCCGTACTTTTTTTTTTTACAAAAGATCCTACAGAAACCTGTTTGCCAAGAAAAAATATTGCAACTTTGTACAACACATTACTAGAGGCAGGCATTTTTCGCGAATAAATCTGAACGCCTATTATACTGCAACAAGGTATACCCCCGCACATGGGGTTTCTTCCTTGTGATTGGCGGCCGTCTGCGAGATAAGTCGTTGCCTTGTTTGACCGAGCCACTCAGGACGCGCTTGTTTCCGCGCTGAATTACTGTGATCGGTGTTGTAACAATCGACATGCGCCTGAAAGAAATTCACCCAATCACGAAACACAGACGATGCTACAGTGTTTTAACTCATAACTAGAGACCCGTGAATTTCGCGGATTCATTTCGTGTTATGCTAAAATTCAAATAATTATACCTTAGTGCTGCTTCTGTCATTGGTTCTCTGTTAATCTGGAGGACTGAGGGCCAATTAGAGACCCTCACTCATAGAAATGTCGAATCACAGGCCACCCAGTCGAGAAGACTCACAAGTCAACAGCCAATGAACAGTTGGCATTTGCCCGAGTGTGTAGAGGATATTGAAGTCTATCCTGGAGGTCATTGAATCCGCGAAATTCACGGGTCTGTACTCATAACTAGGCTCGGAATCTTTTCGCGAAATATGCATGGCCCTACACAGTACTCTGTGTTTTTTTTTAAAGACAATCGAGTATTCAATAATTTTACTTTATTTTTTGTATCGTGCTTATTGGGTGCCTAGTTGTTACTATAAATCTATTCCGGGAAAGATTTACAAACAACTTTAATTATTGGAGGTACTGGGACAACACAAAGCATACAAGCCCGGGTAAGAATCCGAACTCAATATTACTGCGAACACTATTTTGTAGTGATAAATTGTTTTCATGTTAATGTATAAATTTACAAATATCTGTAATTTTACATAAATATTGCTGTTCAATTAAAAAAAGATACAGTTTAAGCAAAAGGGTGTACATAACTAAATTTCAACTGATCAGGGGATAAGGTCTGTTTATTTGAAACACTTAATGAAAGGTTTGTTTATCTCAACGTAATGTATGTTTTTAAATGCACAATTAATATTTTTCATTGATTCGCTCAAATATTCTGTGTTAGGGAAGTTTGTTGACCCAACAAAAATTTATTCTTCTGCCTAACTGTATATTTTGTTACGTGTAACAAATCAATTTTGTTACCCACCAAATATGGTTTGGCCAACCAAATATTTTTTAATTACAGCAAGTTAATATTGTTTCGCCAAGTATAAACAATTTATTTTTTCAAATAACCAATTTTCTCTGTGAAGGGTTTTACCAAGGGTAATATCGAAGGTATAGTGCGGGGAGGGATTTGTTGGGTTTAGAGTTATTATTTTAATGATTGTTAGTGATTTTAATAATAGTATGACAACACTTACAAGTCTAATGCTACACCGAGAGAAAGGTTTGTATGCCTGAACAAATATTTGTTTGAATATAACGAATTAAATATATGTTGTTAATTCAAACAAGTATTTTGTTGTAGGAAATATTTTTTTGACCCAACAAAATATTTTGTTACAGCAAGTAAATATTTATTTCATCACATACAAAACAAATATTCGTTTGATTCAAACAAACATTCTATCTGTGTAGCATCACCTGTGTTTCGTGACTGGGTGAGTTTCTTTCAGGCGCATGTATACTGTCAGAACACTAACCACATTGTTTCAGTGCGGAAGCAAACACGTCCTGATTGGCTAGGTCAAGTATTGCAGACGGCCGCCAATCACAAGGAAGAAACCGCGGGCGCAGGCATGCCATATTACAGTCTAATGGGTGTTCAGGGTTTTATTTTTGCGAAAAAAATGTATTCCCCTAATGATAGTATGACGAAAATTACATACATTGTTAACATAATTAATTGGAAACTTTACAAGTTATGCGATACGTGCAGATCACTTTTACAGATACCCATGGCCGGTAAAGTTTACAGTTTTAAGATAATTTTTTTTTAATTGTGGCGTTAAAAAAAATTGAGAGAAAATAAGAAAGGCCCATACCAAGAGAATGAATGTGTTACTTAAAGTACGCGAAATAGGTCAAAAAAATCGTGATATAAAAAAGGCCCAGAACGAAATATAATTACGAAGTTAAAGTTATGAATAAACAATACACGAAACACAGTATTTGAACAATGAAATCAACTACAGAATGAAGAGATTTTTCAGTCCAAAAATGTCATTTAGTCTTAATGTTTAAATTATTTACGAAATATGAACAAAATTAATTTAGAACTATTTTTGTAATACCGACGGTAAATTAAAAGCAAATAAATGTCATAAAAATTAATTTAAATTTCACAAAATAAATTTTTTGAAAACTTATTTGCCAAAATATTTTATTGTAAATCTATAATATAATGACAGTGTGAACTGTACAATATATTTCTGTAGAATAACATAAATCACCGGTTCATCTAAATAACAAAGATATTGCAGTCTTCCAAAATATGACAAACATAGAGTTACAGCTCAAGTTTTTTAAGTCCCACAGAAATGCGTTTAAAAATAAAGAATGTTATTATTCACGCCCCTAAAATAAAATATACTAACAACTTTGTTAAAAAAATATATAATTGTGAAACTTACAAAAAAAGTTTTATTTTACCGTGTAGTGGAACAGTAATTTTTCAAACACGAGTCATTTTCCTTGCTACCCGTTGCGACACTGGCTGGATAATTCGTGTGGAGAAGTCAGCTCTTGCCAACGGGAAAAATAATAATTAACCATTCTTCGCATGTACTAATTACGAGCAGGGAATGTCAATATCAGCGCCCACGAAACTTCCCGGGAGCTAAATTTAGATAAAATGTTCTTCTAACCTCGCGTACCTCAATATCGTGCACGAACAAAAAAAAATAGTACTTCCTCGGTTTCGGGAACACGGAAGGAATTTAATTTAATACATAGTTCTGCTGGGAACGTGAATGAAGACAAAGAATGCTCTCTATACCGACATCCTCACATAAAAACTCTGATTAAATATCAAATAGGAAAACTTGGGCCACTCAACATATATCTTCCTTACAATAATGAAAAAAATTAAATAAGTAAAAAAAAAAAATACTAGAACAAGACTAAACCGCTCGCATTAAATCAAAGTGATTTTCAGACAGGAAAACTAATATTTAAGTATAACTGTGGACAGCACTACCTCTAATACAAATAATTTATTTTTTAAGATCTTCACCATTGCTCAAATTTCTTTAATAAACTCTCAATTTTTCCCTCTTGATACTGCCGACAAGTCAAAAAGATTTTGTATTAGATCAAAAATCTGTTTTTGGTGTAAGATAAAACCTTGACTTTTCGCACGCAGTTACAGTTGTAAGAAGACTGAACGACTACCGGATAAGATTATTTTATTTCCTGTTATGTCAGTTTGTTTGATGCCTGTAACTGTTACAAAATTACATGTTTGCACTATAACATTTTGCAATTGATGTTTCAAGTAAAAGGCCAACTTCTCAGGTAGTGAAGAAAAGGAGGGGGGGGGGGGGGGAACTCGAACCCACGAAAATTGCGTCGACTCGATAGTCAGTGCTGCCAACTTACAAGTACGCCCATCAGTAATCTCATTTTTTCTAACAATAAATCCAGATGAAGTTTACGCCAAATACTACAATAATTAAGACATTTATACAGTAATGAGCTAATTCACCCAGATTACCATAGATTAATAATTACAAAGGTCCAAAAACCACTTTATAAAACATTAAATTAATATCAGGGTTTAATATTCATGTTGAGATTTTTCATGTACAATTATTAAAATTTGATAATCCAAGCATTGTATGCTTGGATTCTTGTATCTCATTCGGGATGAATTAATTTTTATAGAAATCTTAATAAGATGAATTTAACCATACTAGATTATACCAATATGATTATGCCAGATATTCATTTCACAGCCAACCAAACATTTACGCGAGATTTATCATACAAAACACTGATAGTGATGCAATATATATCTGACGAGCCAATAAATTAATTTCATCTATGTTTCCATAATAAATAACAATCCGCAATTACGTGAATTGATGCATAAATCAGTAATAATTACGGAAAATCCATAATACTTGACAGCAATGGTTATCAAACATCTTGACCCTTAAAACGACGGACAGATGGTTCGCCAGCGATAATTATTGGCTTCTTAGTATCAAGATAAAGACTAGACTCGCATTCTGAAGGTTGTGAATCAGATAACATTTGAACATATTGAGAGTGTAATTCGCTTGTGCAGAATTATTCTTCTGCCGTCTTCGCAATGTAGATCTTGACTTTAATTGTTACATAAATTATGATTGCATGTAGAAAAGTAGTTAAAAGTATTCAATTACAGGAGGCTGGCAGAAATTTTGGTTTCTAATATATCCCTACATTCTGGTTGAAAATACTCTAATTTGTTGAGAAAAAACTTGATTTCTGTCTGTTATTTTTACCGACTGCATGCTGTCTCCATAGTATGCCTTAACTACATACTATGAATAAATTAAAAACTTTCTCGAAATAAATTATGTAGTATATTAATATTGTTTGTGTAACTATGTACTGTGGAAGTTATATATATATATATATATATGTGTGTGTGTGTGTGTGTGTGTATGTATATATGAAAGCGAGACACCAAGGATTTTGTGTGAATCCTCAAGAACACATAATTCTACGTTGGCTAACAACAAGAAGATAAACCAAGTAAAAAAAACTTCAAACTGCTTTAAAATGTCAAAACCGAAATTTTCCATAATTCGATTCTCGCATTGTGCAAGGAAATTTGCATGAATGCATGTTAGCCTTCTGCGAGCTGTCACGCATTTGCAAACATTCAGGTAGAAGGGTAATAAATAATCTCTACTCGGTGATGGGTGGCATACGTCTCAAAACGTAATGCCAATGTCGTCAGCAGGCGCGCTACGCAACCAGCACACAGTGCCGTTATGCTCGTTGCCGGGTTCTTACTTGCAAGGCGTTTCACCAGAAATTATTAGTTTCCCTGAAAGCTTCAGTATGTTCACAATCGGTTTGAAACTGATTGATAGGGCCATGCATATTTCGCGAAAAGATTCCGAGACTAGTTGAAAGTAAAAAAAACACTGTAGAATCGCCTGTGTTTCGTGATTGGGTGAGTTTCTTTCAGGTACATGACGATTGTTATAACACCAATCACAGTAATTCATTGCGGAAGCAAATGCGTCCTGGGTGGCTCAGCCAAATAAGGCAACTACTTATCTCGCAGACGGCCGCCAATCACAAGGAAGAAACCGCTACTGAGGGTATACCTTGT
Source organism: Bacillus rossius redtenbacheri (assembly GCF_032445375.1). Classification (NCBI taxonomy): domain Eukaryota; kingdom Metazoa; phylum Arthropoda; class Insecta; order Phasmatodea; family Bacillidae; genus Bacillus; species Bacillus rossius. The sequence continues at coordinate 21,582,299 of NC_086343.1, read as the reverse complement.
TGCAGTTTAATAGGTGTTCAGATTTCTTCGCGAAAAATGCCTGCCCTTACTGATTGATAATTTAAATTTCGTAATCTTCTCGCCGGAGCGCTTTTCGATCATAATTTGTTCACGTTTTGCACTGCATGCTTGAAATTTGCACGGCGACGTGAAATAATTGATTATAAATAAAAAATTGGGTAGGATGTGTCGGAACACGGCCCTAAGTTAACTGTTTGTAATTTCAATATCAATGTTATTTCTGTTAAAGTCTCAATACTATATATTTATAACAATAAATTAATATTATAAATGTGGTTGAGAAGTGACTTTTTAATATGTGTATAAATTGTTCATTCATTGGACGGCAGAACATTATCAATGCCTATGAATGTATTGCGGTATGTATCTGTAGCCTATTGGCATAATACGTTGCACAATAACTTAATGATAAAGTGATATTTTCAGAACTACAAAATCAGTCCAGAAAAATACATCTAATCTATACATAATATAAAATTAAATACTAATTTATTATAAGCAATCCTAACTTTTATATTTACTAAAAAAAATATTATGGTTTGAGTATTTCAACGGTGAGCAATTTTATTGTTAGTTAATCAATATTGATCAATAATTATCGATATCCTGACCTATTATTTTGAAGTGAGTAATAATTTTGTTAATTCATGTTTATTTATTTATATTTGAAACAAATTAATAATAATTACAAAAAGTTATTATTTTTAAATACTTGAAAAAGAAATGAAAGCCAAAATCCCGTATTGTGTTATCTTGTTATTAAATTGTAAAAAAAAAAATGTTTTTTTTTCTGAGTAATACTAAGTAATATTATAAATGTGGTTGAGAATAAAATGTATCGAAATTGAGTGACTTTTTAAAATAGGTATACATTATAGTTAGAATTGTTTTCGTGTTAAAGTTAGGGTCCTGAAAATATTAATATAAAAATTTATTGTGTGATTATTCAACAGTAAGAAATAATCACAACATAAAATGTTCTATTAAGAGTTACATGACCCTAAATATAGCACGAAAACAATTCTAACTACAATTTATACACATTTAAAAAAGTAACTCAAATTTGATAAATTTTATTCTCAACCACATTTATAATATTACTTAGTATTTCTCAACAAAGCCAACTATACAGTTAATTTCACAACATTTTAAGCCACATCAAACTTACAATTTATGAAATTATTATTTAAAAAAAACTTCAATAAGTAATTTTAAATGTAAAAAAAATATTATTTCATATAGTTTTTAAATTTTTGGTCAGTACCAATAAAATAAACGCCATGATTGTCAAAAAATATTATCAAAAGCCATAATACAATTTTTTCCTAATTATTTTAACGTTATGAAAAAAATAAATGCAATATGTTTTACAAACATTTGCTAACACCCATAGTATTCCCAAAGTTAGCAAAATTCTGGTAATAAACGTGGACAACTTTAAGAGATATAAATATCCCTTGTTGCTGGAGCCATGTGGAATACTGACAAGCCTTGTTTTAACCCATTCATTTTCTGCAGGTTTCAGTGGAAAAAAAAACCGCTGTATGGTTTTCAACGAACAGCAGGGGAGAAATTGCGTCCTTTTTAATGGCGGAAGCGATTAGAACATAAAATATTCGCACGGGATTCTGAAACGCGCTAATTTAGTCACCTACGTAAAAAAATTCACAGTACCACGTTTAATAAGCAATAGTAAATAATTTCTTCATAGGCTGTTTTACTACTGTAACGGATACACATGGGGAAGGGGGGGGCGCCAATGTTATACAATGCACATTTGAACGCGTTAATACACTTACCCAGAACGGCTTCATTATTATGGATAAAAACTACATATTTTTCTCGAAAGTATTTGATGATTTGTTATTACACCCATATATCAAGATGTCTTTTAGAAACCCCCTCCCCCCCCCCCCCCAAGCCAATATGAGTTTTTTTCTGTATCCCCCACTCTACAAGCTGTCACACATTCAACTGGCTTGCGTGTTTTTTTTCCTTATTCGTAATTGTCACATCCGCAACTGTTACACCCTGGATTCAGAGGATTTTTGAGTTTTCCGCTTGATTGACGCCAGTAATTACAAATAACTAGACCGGAAAAATTCGAAGATTAATATCGCGATAGGTTAGAATCCAAATTACCTCCATGCCGCTTTTCCGTGATTGGACCAAAGTTACCTGAAGCACTGTGAGCCAATGGAAAAACTTTTGCACGAGAATGATCGAATCACATGCATCACAGTAAACTGGTCTCAAAAAAACCTTAGCCAATGCGCAGTTGGCATTTACCCGAGTATGTAAATTATTGTGTTGACTAACCTAAAGGCCACTGAATCCGTAATTTTTTTTCCAATCCCTTCAAGTTACGACGATTAACAACTACTCTCAATAAAATTTGATGCACCGCACATTATCCTTTGGTTTTCTATTGCAAATAAGTGTTATATCCATGCTAGCACAAAGCACGACCCCAAAATAATAGTTTTGTTTGTTTATTTAATATACTTATGTTTCATAGGAAATGCTTTAAGGGGGATGGTTCGGAACAAAAGACACCATATTTTTATTTTTCAAAAGTATTCATCCCATTACAATGTTTTTTAATGGTTTGGTATTGAAAAACTCTTCACTGAGATAGATTTCAAACATTTAAGAGGTTTACAAAGACTATAACATATTATGTATTGGCACTTGTTACATTTGTAGTAATTTCAAATTACATTAAAATTAACAAACGTTAACAATTTTTAAAGAATTGCATTAAATTATAATTTCAGCTTAATACGAAGTCAAGTTGAAGACTAAAGAGAAAAAAAAATATTACAGCCTAAAAACTGTTGAAATTAAGATGGTGTTTTTGATTTCCTAAATCTCCCCCTTAATTCTTGGTTACCACTGCATTGAGAAATCTACTTAATAAAAACTCAAAAACTGGCTGACAGACAACGAACAGCTTAAACCGGTGGGTCAATAAGCATGAAATTAAGCGTCTCTCATATAATGTAGGTGAGCACTAAAAAAGGATTTTTTAAAATTCATCGCCTAAGGGAGTTAAACAGGGGATGAAAGTTTGTACGGAAGTTTTATCATTTTTTGAAGTTATAAATATGGAGATTGGTGTTTCGGCTTCTGTTTATAAATAAACTAGCGACCCGCCCCGGCTTCTCACGGGTGCAATGCTGATACTAAATATACTAATTATAAATATAGACTAAAAACAAAAGATAAACAACAAATATAAACAACAAAAGATACCTATTCTATTCAGTTCTTTTTTGAACTTAAATACCTTACCTTAAACTAGAATTTTCGATAACTAAATTAAAAAATATATTTTACTTACTATTCGTTCGAATAAAAACAAAATATAATCAACAATTATCAACATGATCTATCTCGTAGGGTTCAGCCAGCGTTTGCAATGTAAGCCCAAATAAAATGTGTTTATTTACGACATCACATTAGAAACCTCTAAAATTATCAGTGTATCTCTAGTATATTATGCATGTATTATAAATATAAACCTTCCTCTCGAATCACTCTATCTATTAAAAAAAACCCGCATCAAAATGAGACTTTTTTTAATACCATGTAGTGATAGTGAAGTCAATTGTATCAACTTTTTGGTAGTTCATCAGAAACAAGGATGAAATATACTTTCCCATCGGGCGCACGGCTAGTTAGCAATAAAATCGTTCGTGTGCTGAGGTTTCAGCGGCCTTAGAGAAATCACAATCGTCCGTGAACGCATCGACTCTTGTCATTCGCGGTGCCAGCCACTGTTGGGCGCGTTCAAGAAACTCAATTAAAATTCTTCAATAGATAAAAAAACGCTTTTGTTTTCAACAGTTTAATTCGCTTCAGGGGTTTCATCTGACTGCCGTCTGCTCCATTATAGCATTATCGCGGACACGAGAGAAAAACCAATTAAATTCCCAAATCACGACATTCCATCTTACATTGCTATAAAGTAGAGTTAAAGTTCTCTCATACGCTATTTGTAGAGACCCGGAAAATTCGCGGGTTCATTTCGTGTTATGCTAAAATTCAAATAATTATACCTTAGTGCTGCTTCTGTCATTGGTTCACTGTTAATCTGGAGGACTGAGGGCCAATTAGAGACCCTCACTCATAGAAGTGTCGAATCACAGGCCACCCAGTCGAGACGACTCACAAGTCAGCAGCCAATGAACAGTTGGCATTTGCCCGAGTGTGTAGAGGATATTGCAGTCTATCCTGGAGGTCACTGAACCCGCGAATTTTCCGGGTCTCTAGCTATTTGATTTTTTTTCGTCGTTACTTCAGTGAAAGGGCTATTTATAAAATTTCTCCCCTGCATTTATTGAACTGACACATTGCAAGAGTGTGAAGGTTTGCATTCTAACTGGAGACTTAATGTGCGAGAGAAAGTTCCGTATGACTGACTACGCATGCGTGAGAATGTCATTACGGTGCGCTTAACAAGCTTTGAAGGATTGTCACTGTCCGAAGATAATTCTTGTCAGTTAACGTTCAAAGTAAGTAAATTCACGTAAATTTACGAAGATCCCTGGATAATTTGTACCCAGTATTTTTATTTTTTTTTTTTGTAATTTTAAGACGTGAAAATTTCTATCTGTGTACTTCTTTATTTACTTCTATTTTAGAAAAATAAAGAAAAAAAGAAAAAAAAAGGTCTCGGTGATCTATTTTCGGCTAGAATTATGTTCTTGTTTCCCAGAGGAAATTAATTTTCACTCGCGAGGGGACAGAAATTAATTCTCAGGCGATGCGAAGTTTTGCGAACTCCGCTGTCGTTAAATTCGGGGAGGGATAATTATCTTAAAAAATTAAAGTCTGCAGAAGAAACGTACCCGAGCGAACGAGGGAATCGATTAAAGCACGCGATGTAGTCATGTACACAGTTACCTGACCCGAAAACTTTGTTATCTTTAAAAGATTTGTGCAATGGGAGTGCATGACTTGATGTAAGTTTTTGGACATACGCCATTGCTAAGAACTTTTTCTGTTGAAGAAAAACTAATAAATAAAATAAATAAATAAAAATAAAAATACTCAAAACTATAGCTACAGGGCGACACAAATTTAAGAAAAAAAAATTCTCCGCAAACATGCACCACTCAGATATCTCAAGCTGTTTTTTTTTTTTTTTAATTTCTGCACACCGCATGTGTGCCCAGATATGCGGGTCAATATTTTATTTTTACGTTTAACATGGTTACACTTGTAAAGTGGCCGAACTTCAATAAAATGAAGAAGAAAAAAATTATATGTAGTGAATACGTTTTGCATAATTAGTTGGCAAATTTGAAGTTTTAACATTTTTGTGCAGTACGGATAAGGAGAATCAGACGGAATAAATACATTGAATTTATTGGGTTTTAAGGCAATGCTGGTTACTGCAGTGTGGTATGGTTCAAATTACTTTAAGAAATTTTTTAGTTAAATTTATTTAACCTTTTAAATCATAAAAATTATAAGGTATGTTAAAGGCTAGCTAAAACACAATTATTTTTTCTTCTGCAAAGAAATTAAACCGTATCACGTAGTAACCAGTAAAAATGACTTCAAAACTAAAAAGTTACATTTTTATATTCCATTTCGTTCTCATTAGCCATACAGCACAAAAACGTTAAAAAAAATTATTGAAAATTTTCCAGCTAAGTATGCTATATATATATATATATATATATATATACACACACACACACACACACATTTTGTGAAATTTCAGCCACTCAATAAGTCGGCAAGTTTAACGGTGTTGAAATAAAAATATAAAATTATGACCTGAAATGAGACATACACGCTTAATACTAGCCAGGAACATGGAAAGGGTGCCAAACATTTAAAATTTCTTACGAGATAAAAAATAGGGCGTGAGGAAGGGGGGGGGGATAAAAAATAATAATATTATTTTGTATATTCGAAAGAGGAAAACGGAACCTTGAGAGGCGAGGGTTTCAATTCGTCGGGAGCGCTCGAGAAATTTAATTCTCGAATGAACAGCGCGAAACACGACGCGAGAAACAGTCGAGAAAGCCAGCGCTAGAGCGTGTTTGGCGAATATTCTGAGCTTTCACGCCGGGAAAAACAAAATTAAAAAAAAATAAAAAACTTCAAAGGGTAGACACGAGCCAAAGGCACGAAAGCACACAAGTAGGAGGAGTGAGCCGGTTCTGGGACAAATGTTGACATTGCATATGCAAAGATGGCGGCCCCCAGGAGACGCCGTCTGCTGGGGGCCGCCATATTGTCAGTCTGGGAAAGTGTAAACATTGAAAACGTAACCTTAACAACCAAACCGCGTGGCGCCATTTTGTCGGCCTGGGACAGTGTAAACATTGATTACGTAACCTTGACAACCAGACAGAGTCTGCTGGAGGCCGCCATTGTTGTTGCAGGGACGTTAGAGTATTTGATTGAGGTGACGTTACACGTTTGAAATGAACCTCAAACATTGCGTGCCGCATTGTGTAGCACAACAACGATATGTGGCAGTTAAACAGGGGAAGGAATAATAGCCATGGCTAGAGGCTTGTAGCACCGACCGTGTTTCGTGACTGGGTGAGTTCCTTTCAGGTAGATGTCCACCGTCGCATCGGCGCACCAATCACACTGATTCATTGAGGAAGCAAACACATCCTGAGTGGCTCGGTCAAACAATGCAACGTGTTCTCTCGCAGACGGCCGCCAATCACAAGGAAGAAACCGGCGGCGCAGGCGTACAAACATTGCAACCAAGCATTTGGTGGGAAAAGGGGGAGGGGAACAGAACTCAAGATGGCCGGGCAGGGTTTGAACACGTGTCCAGTTACGAAAGCAGTTACAGCATAGTCTCTATGAACAATTATTTATTTGAAATAATGAAGAACTTTGTTTTGAGTTTGAATTCTCCGTTGAAATGTCCGTTGATTTTCTGTAATTTCTATCAGTGATATATCGCCAAGGATGATGTGCGCGGATTATTATTATTATTTTTAACACAGTGTGTCCTTTTTTCGCACGGTGTGTCTACCAGTGACGCGGTGCGGCGGCGAGATCAAACGATAGCTCCTGGACACGAAATGGCCGCGACTCCTACATTAAAGGAACAATGTCACCACGGCTGGTGATTGTCAAAGGGGGTGGGAGGGAAAAGGAGGGGGGGTTCGTTTGTCAGGAGGAACTTCTCACACGAAGTGGTGTGTGTGTGTGGAGCACAAATAGACGTGTGTAACACTCGTTTGTCCCTGGCTGGCTCGCTGGCCTTGAAACCAAGAACAACCGAGCCACATGACGGTCCAGTTGGGTAACATTCAGCCGTAGCGTGTTACGCCAAACCAGATACTGACACAATAGGCCTTTTTTATCTCTCTCTCTCTCTCTCTCTCTCTTGCGTTTTTTAAATCGCCGTCACTTAAGGCTCGGTCAAACAAGCTGATTTTTTTTTTCCGTCGTTACTAAATAGGGACAGGAAAAATTCGCCAGTTCAATGACCTCCAGGGTAGACTGTGTACTCGGGCAGATATCAATTGTTCTTTGGCTGCTGAACTGTGAGACGTCTCAACCAGGTTGTCCGCTATACGGCACTATATATTATTTTTGTTTTTGTTTAAGGCTTCTCATTGGCTCACAGTTAACCATATAAAAAAAGGAGCCACTCGCAGAAGGGGTACAAAGGTATGCGTGTTTGGATTTTGGCATATCGCGCAATGGAAATCCACGAATTATTTCCGGTCTCAAGTCGTTACTATTATTTACAGGGTTGTTTCTAAAAATTTGACTCGATAATTCCTTTGCGTGTGTTTGCTCAGCCTGAGATATTTCCAGCGGATGTACGCTTAGTGTAATATCACGTGTGTAAAAAGGCGCGAAATTTTCCGCGAGTTTTCGTAATCAACATACGCGAGTGATTTCAAGGGTTAACACGGTAAACAATCAATAGAGACGGGAAAAAAAATATTCGCGTTTTTATTTACTTTTAGGATAGACTCCAAACTCCTCTGCATACTAGGAGAAATGTCAATTGTTCGTTGGCTGAAGACTTGTGTCGTCTCTGATTTTATACTTCCTTGGTTGGGTGTCACTTACTGGCCTAGAGTCCTTCCCGTAAACTGAGAACGAATACCAAATACAGCACAGAGGTAAAATTGTTTGAATTCTAGCCCATCACGTAAAGAATCCGCGAATTCTTCTGGCTTTCTAACAATCAACAGGATCATCGGATAAGTATTCGAACCAAGATACTCCAGAATGCGAGTCCAACGTTTAACCAACATGGAAATTTCAGCAATTAGACTTCAATTATGTATCCCCGCGCTAGCTGACGGCCGTCTGCAAGAGAAGCCATTGCCTTGTTCGACCGAGCCTTTCAGGACGCGTTTGCTTCCGCACTGGATGACAGTAGACATGCACCTGAAATAAACCCAGCCAACCACGAAACACAGACAATGCTACTAAATTTTAACAAACAACTTTCCTGCAAATATTTTAGCGAAATGTACACGACCTGCACATTTCGTGGATTCAGTGACCTCCAGGATAGACTCTCCCACACTCTACACACTCGGGCAAATGCCACCTGTTCATTGGCTGCTGACTTGTGAGTCGTCTCGACTGAGTGTCTGTGATTCGACACTTCTTTGAGCGAGGGTCTCTAATTGGCCCTCATTACTCCAGATTAACAGTGAACCAGTGGTAGAAGCAGCGCTAAAGTATAATTATTTGAATTGTAGCATATCACGAAATGAATCCGCGAATTTTGCAGGTCTCTAATAATTGGATGTTGGTATGTGTGACTCCGACACCGTTTGACCGATCGCCATGAAAGATGACTCATCGAAAGTTTTTTTTTTTTTCATGGAGAAGGTTTTTATGATATCCATTTTTTTTAAACTCGCCGCGATATGGCGCTGCAGCGAATCAACTTCTAAACCGTTCAACCGATCGCCATGGGTAAACAGAAAATGATAGATCATAGACATACAAACAGCAATTGTGTGTCATTTTTCTATGTCCACCACACTGTCATATACCGATATCCATTTTGCTTCAACTCAGGGATAAATATATCACCCTGTGTTCAGCCCGGGCAACTCTCGGTTCTGCAGCTAGTATAGTATAATAGCCTATATATTATATATCTATAATATATCTTATATAGTTTGATTATTTAAATATTTATCAATAAAAAGTTCAAATGAGCACAAAACCAAGTATTATAAATGACGGGTGAAACTTTGATTACGAACATTTCAATATTTATCTTCAGCATACAAACATAGGTTTAAGTTATCTAACTCTGCGTGAAATCGATTCCCGCAACGATAAACTTCGAATTCACCCTGACATAATAGAAAAAAAATAAATATATATATGTGTGTATATATATATATATATATATATATATATATATATACACACACACACACACACACACATATATATATATTAAGTACAGATTTGCGTTTCGTTGTTAACGAAGAAGTTGTTAGAGACGGATAAGCTTTAACTGCGCAGATAAAAGATAAAACTGCACAGCGAACCGAAAAGTTAGTTCGATGCAAACAGACAATGGTTTGTAATCGATAGAGACCTGCAAAATTCGCGGATTCATTCGGTGATAGGCTAGAATTCAATACACATATACCTCTTAGATAATTTTGCCATTTGCTTACTGTTCATCTGGACGAATCTCAACCAGTTATAAACCCTCGACCAAAAAAGGATCGAATCACAGACAAAAAAAAGCTGAGACGACTTACAAGTCGGCAGCCAATGAACTCGACGTTATTTGCCCAAGTGTACAGGGATTATGTGCGGTCTATCCTGAAGGCCATCGAAACCGCGAATTTTGCAGGTCTCTAGTAATCGAGGTTCCCCAAAAACGTGCTCGGTCCGGTGAAAAGGAGGGGGGGGGGGATGATCAGGAGAAGAGGAGGGACTCGAGGGTAACCGCGGTTAAACGAAATGGGGGGGGGGGGGATGCGAACAGTTGGGGCACGCACTGACACGAAGTTTCCCGAACACGCGACGGTATTTATAAACTCAAAGAGGGAAAAGGGGGGGGGGGGACTATCAGGGGAAGGCAGGGGAACCGGGCATCGCGATGCCCGCAGTTATTCGCCGCGGCCCGCCTTCGACCCCTCCCCTCCTCCCCCCCTTAACCCACGAGGCACCGGCGCGCGAGATACACAAAGGTCACGTCTCTGCAAGGTTGCGAAAACTACACCGCGAAATAACTATTTCATTATTCGGAAGTCACTGAAGTTCTTTAACACTGACTTTATTCTGAAGAAATTGGTTGTCTGTAAAGTCGGTTTGCGGACGATAGTTTAACGTGACAACGTCATAACAAAACATTGCTGAAATGATTGCATACTTTTATGAATAAAATTGAATCATTTTTATTGAATTATCGCTATTTTGTATGGATACAAAGAAGGAGTGAAATGAAATCTACAATTTAATTGATAAATTTACTTTTACTTTCACTCATTAATTCAAATATGTTTATTACTTTAACGAAGAGATTATTTTAACTATATCTTTTATACATGTTTGCTATTTAATTTCTTCCAATCTGTGTTATTCTGTTAAGGATAGGACGATGATAGGAAAAGAAGGAAACGAATGGGAGTGTTTCAAGGATGATGTGAATGAAAATGACTTACCCAACACCAAGATGCTGTCAAAAATAATATATTTGCGCCACGGACTCCGCAGCAATGCTAGGATCAACGAGTTAGCAAAGAGCAATGAAAATGTTACATTGAAATGCATGAAAACAGAATTACGCCACGAACTCGGTCGTAATTTTAGGAGGTTCAGGTTAGCAAAGAGCAAATAAAATGAGCGTAACGGGCCACAGCTTAACGGGACAATGTACGTAACGGGACACTTTTTCGAGCGTGAAGCCGGCGTTCGTCGATTGATTAGACGTCACGTAAAAAAAAACAACTAAAAATTATAATTTATTTTTTCACTTTTATTTCAATTGTGTAACTGAATCATAAATATATTAATCAGGTATATCCCACTTCCGACACAAAAAATGATGCGATTTATAATGTAGGGGGGGGGGGGAACTGGGTTCGTAAGATTGGCCCAATTAAGTTTAATACCAGTTTTATTAATTACTAATATTTACATTGCTAATTGTACTTAAAAAATATCTGATCACCAATCACTTTCATTTAAAAATCATTTAAAAATCAAGCCTCATTAATTTGCAGTTTTAAGTATTTCGATACCGCTAGCAATAAACCTTCAGCGCTGATTTCTTTTCGGTTTGACACGGCAGCATAGGTCTTAGCTTTGGCTACACTTTTAAAATTTTTCTCCTTAAATTCACGGAGAACACGGGTTACAAATTATCCAGGATCTTCGTGAATGTACAGGTACAATCGTTAAATTACGCGTGTATGCTTACTTTCAAAAAAACATTTAAAAAATCGGTTAAGACTCCCACAAAAACGCTCTTATTTCTTCCACTTTGTGTTCTTACCTAATAAACATAAACAAAACTCGGAAGTCGAAACACGGTGTAGTTTTTTACGAAAGTACGGTTATCTGAAATTACAAAGAATTCGTCGTTTATTTGAGGTGAGTTCTCTGTCGAAAAGTTGGTAAATCTACTGTAGTTGTTAACGTTGAAGTCAACACTTGTGAACAGGTGTGATTTTCACGAATATGTCGTTGCCCGCGTAAAATAATAAGTTATTTCCTCGCGGCGCTCACAGGCTGGATACTGCTAGTAAATGTGCGGTTGCAACAAGGTACAGGAAGTCTGGGTGATATGATTCATGTCTTGACATGCCAAAAAATTGGGATAAATAGTTCAAAATTATAATTAGCACAAACATGGGAAAGTTTTTGCTATTCAATTTTTTATACTAAAAATTATTTTAAGGGAATTTATATGGTTATTTCACAATATTCCCAATGTTTTGTGACAGGGTCAATCGTTTTAAACTTACAGTGTTTGATGAATTGTTTTTAGTTACTAATGTGACACACTGTCGTTTACATTAGTTTTACTTATTTTTAAAATCATTTTTTAAGTCTTTTTTATTGGCGTCTAATATTTTCGATAAATATATGAAACCAATATTTATAAGCTCACAAATAAAAATTGTGGATAATATATTTGCCATTTAGTAATGTTGTAGTGCGCTAGGTTCTTTATTTTATGCTTTCAAAGTGCTGTCAAATATTATTTTTAGTTTTAATGTTTGTTTTGATAAGTAAAAGTAATTAATTGTATTTCCCCGTGTTTAAGTGAAAGACAAGGTGGTCAGGGGCTTGACTTTGACATATTTTAAGATAAGAACTATAAAAATATACACAAATAAGTATCGTAGGTTAAGTTTAGTGCCAATTTTATGAACACATATGTATACTACACATTTTCTGGTATCTGTAGGAAGCCACGCAAGTTTTCGGTATTTTATTTTTTAACTAATACTGCAATTGTTACTCATTATAATTTTCTCGGTTTTCAACAGCTGGGTAATACATACTGAATACTGGTAGCATTAAAATAATCTTACGTAATTCAATTATTTAATAATTCTTCATAAAAAAAATTGGTTATCTGTAAAGTCGGATTACGGACGATAGTTTAACGTGACGTCATAACAAAACATTATTGAAATGATTGCAAATCGATGGTTGTTCCAATCGAGTGGAAGAGAGATAGATGCGGCGCAAGCGTACAACGAGCGTAACAGGACAATGTGCGTAACGGGACACTTTTTCGTGCGTGCAGCCGGCGTTCATCAATTTATTAGACGTTGTCACGTCAAAAAATATGAAAAGAGCCCAAAACCAAACATTTAAAAATGACGGGTGAACGTCTACCCACAAGCCACCGCGAAAACCGGAGTGTGTACGCCAGGTCACGCGCACACTCGCGGACAGAAACGGGAGAGAGAAAGAGAGAGAATGAGAGAGAGAGAGACAGGGGGACAGCTCGGGCGACGAGAACAGGGTACTCCTGGCGCGACAAAGACCGGAAACAGGTGTTTTGTTTGTTACGCGGGAGAAGGTTCTCTCTCCACCCCCCCTCCCCCCTCACCAACCCTCTTGTCGTGCATTAAAACCGAAACCAACTCCTCACGCTTTCGGGGTCGGCCGGTGCGATAATCACCGACGTCTTCGCTTCGCCGCTAGAAGCCGCCATTGTCTAGGCGGCTTTCCCGCCGTCGCGTGTCCTTGAGGAGGGTGGGTAGGAGAAGGGGGAAGGAAGAAGGAAAGAAAAAAAAAAGAGTTCACGGCGGGAATGAACCCACGTTTTCAAACCGCCAGGAGGAACAAACACACGAAGCGTTTCATTACAAAGAGAAATAATAGGGGTGGGGATTTCGTTTACCCATGACAATCGCCCGCGTCTCATGTCGTATCTCTCCCACGACGTTGCGCGTTTCGGAACAGTTCCCCCCCAGGAACACCAACCCAAACAAGCTCAGATAAAAAAAAAAACAAGCGAACCAACCAACCCCCCCCCCCCCCCCCCAGTGAGATGTGTAGCTTACGTCTCTCGGCCTTCGGGCTCCCAAGGACGAGCGCCCGCGTAACGAACTAACCAACCCTCACCCGTTTTCATTCCTCTTCCCCCCCCCCTTCTCCAGCCACCAGCATGAACACAACGAGGCGTTTCCACGCCAAAGGATACTCACACGGACATAATCCCTTCCCCCCCCCCTTTTCCACTTTTTATCCTCCAACCCAGAGCTGGATCAGAACAGAGGTTGTTAAAGTAAGGTTCCTTTAACCCTTTGTTTTGTAGTGGTATTTCTATGATATCACTTTGAAAAAATTGTTACTATTTGCAATGTTTCAGTGGTATTGCCGAAATACCTCGCGTGAGTAAGCCTTGTGCTGCTATCTGGCGGTCCTAACAAGAACAAGCAACGTTGGCTGCTTTACTTTTTCCTTCCGTCACGTCTGCTAAAAATTACACAATATATTGTAATTTATTTTAAATATATTTCTGTGTGCCTCAAAGGGTTAACTGATTCTTGCAACGGGGAAGACTGATGTAAGGACGGAGGTACGAATTTTGATTTTTCAATGCTGTTTAAGGCGAAACAATTGTCTGTTGTTAAAATTTTCGAAGTGATTGGCTGCTGAAAATAGATTCCCCTCTGAAGTTATTGGCGTTCAGTATTTTTTTTCTTTTGGGGGGGAGGGATGGGAAGTAATGATTAGGCTTACAACGTAGGAATAATGTCAATAGAGACTTTTTGATGGAATTTGACAGTGTGATCCCTGCTTAAACGAAGACAAAATTCCAAAATTAGAAGTTTAAAAATTGATAAAGCATAACAACTTTTGAAACAAATGTGGCATCTTCCTGTTCATATCTCTTCACCTCAAAATAATATGATGGACATACGCCATCGTTGTCGCAGCAAAGGAACCCCACCTTAAGTAAACATGTTTACAAACGCGAAAGTGCTAAGGCTACACGGCATTTGGTATAAAGTGTGTTCAACTAAAAAAAAAATGATTGTATACTGCCATGGAATTTATGTGGAGCCCTTTTATTTGAGCAAGTGTACCTCTGTTATAGAATCACCATCAGTATCAGTTTTTAAAACAATAAAATATTTACATGTTGATATTTTCTGTTGCAGTATAGGTAAAATATTACAATAACTTGGCGCCAGGAACAGTTCTCCATCTTGCGTTTTTTTTTCCTTCCGCATATGACTGTTTATGATCTCAACACAACAGCCAATCAGAGGATTATGCAGGAGAGATGTTGTTCTGAACTACTTTGACAACCTGTTTAGGTTGAATGCGAAATGGCCTCGAACGAAACATGTACAGATCGTGTAACCGCACGCAGGAGTTGAACATGTTTACCTGAAGTAGTTCACAGTTCCGTGTAACCGCGCCCTGGGAGAGATATATCCCCCTTATTACGCAAGAATATGCGAGATATCAGTGAATCCCTCATGTATAGGGCCATGAAATTTTCGCGAAAAGATATTCCGACCAGCTGTGTGTTAAAACTATGTAGCATTTTCTGTCTCTCGTGGTTGGCTGGGTTTATCTCAGGTGCATGTCTACTGTCAATCCACCAATCACAGCCATCTAGTGCGGAAGGATAACTCGTCCTGAATGGCCCGGCCAGACAGGGCGATGTCTTCTCTCGCAGACGGCCGCCAATCACAATGGAGCAATCGCTAGAGCGGGCATACCTTGTTGCAGTCTAATGAACGAGCAGATTATTTCGCGAAAAACGCATGCCCCTACTCATGTAATATTGGGCTATGAAAGGTGAGATTGTTACGACACTTGTAATCACAAACCATAAAGGCAGTGGTGCATGTTGAGAATGATAATGTAACTGTCCAGACCCTTTGTTGACGTTATGTTTTTTTTTAAATACAAAATTTCATTTTTAGAAGTTATATTCATCCAGGCGCGCTCAGTGTGAAATTTTAGTACCCAACGGAAACGCAACGAAATGCGCGCACATAAAGCTGAAGCTGAATTACAATGTGCATGCTTTTTGTACCTACGTGACTATCGGTTTGGAAGGGTGGGGGGGTTGGTTGGCCAAATTAATCTTTATTATAGCACATTCCCTAAATTTCCGTAACCATAAGACTACATAATCGCAACTTTAAAAATTACCTATAGTTTATTAGCCAAGAAAACTGTGTTGGAACAAACATGGCGTGAAAGAATTTTTTTTTTCTTGAACATTGCAAACGCTGTGCTTATTTTTAATGTGTACTTTTCAGGTTATAAGGTTGCACTCCAAAAGGATATTAAATAAATTCTTGCATCCGCCCTCTGACCATCTTGGATCTATAGAATTTCGTTATAATCGAGCCTTTAAATTATTCATCCGAATTATAGCATACTGGCTCGAAAAATATTAATAATCTCACATGCATTGTCAAGGTCTCGTGTTAACTGACAGGTCTCAGCTTGTAACTAACCGATCGCTTGACGCGGGCCACGAAAAGGCGCGAACGGCGTCCAAGGCCGCCGTCACCAACTTGTGCGGAAAGCCATACAATCACAACACGAACAGTTCCGAAGTTAACCGAAAGTAAAGAGTTTAGGTTAGGTTAGCTTCGGTCATTTAACAGGGCTAGGTTAGGTTTATCGCAACTAAAATGAAAGGTTGGTTAGGTTAGCGTTAACGTTATTTGAAAAAAGGTTCTTTTTTTTTCACGAGCGATCGGCAATTTTCGGGGAACTTCGGAACTGTTCGGGTGTGGCTCTCGTCCCCCTGTGAACATTACATTAGCGGGACGCACCACAACGCCCAAATACCACAACGCCGAAATGCCAAATTGACCACAACGCCGACAGCTAGAAAACTACTGTGTACCACAACGCCGAAAAATGTCATTGCAGGACTGCCACAAAGGTTAGGTTAGGTTAGACTAGGTTAGGTTAAACTAGGTTAGGTTAGACTAGGTTAGTTTGGACTAGGTTAGGTTAGACTAGGTTAGGATAGGTTAGGCTAGGCTAGGATAGGCTAGGTTAAGTTAGGTTAGGTTATATTACGCTAGGTTAGGTTAGGTTAGGTAAGGTTAGGTTTGATTGTGGTATTTCGGCGTTAAGGTACATTTAAGAAACACAGACACATTCATTCAGTTGTTATTTCGGCGTTGTGGTGCACAGCAGTTTTCTAGCTGTCGGCGTTGCGGTCAATTTTGACATTCGGCGTTATGGTATTTCGGCGATGTGGTAACGACCCGAACACTACTGTAGGCTCCCCCTGCTAGTTCAGCCAGTGCGACCGCCAGTTGACTGGCCCGCGCTTCCCGGAAACTGCTCGCCGATGGCGGAGGGGAGATTATGTCGCTGCGTCGCGTCGGCCGGAAGCTACGCGTTTTGGGTCCGCCGCTGACGTCCGGCGAGTGTGCACGCGCACCGGGGGGGAAGCCTACGATGTACATTCTGTATTGCACAGACCCAAATACTCACGTTGGCAAGCCTTCTTTCAACAGACGAGAGAGCCAAACGTCCGATCGTGCATCTTCGTTTTTTTTTTCCATTGTAATTGAATAAATATACAATTCATGATAACTAATGGTCAATTAGGTTAGGTTAGCTACATTCTAAATACTTTAAAACATTGTGGACGGTTAATTTGGTTAGGATAGCTACATTAAAGATACTGTGAGCAGTGGCGTAGCGTGGGTGGGGCGGAGGGGGCGGCCCGCCCCGGGCGGCAGCCCGCGGGGGCGGGTCGCCGGTGAAGCGGGTTGAGATCTGATCTATGATTCATTCATTACATGTGTCAGACACACTATAATGTTCCATTTTTATCTAACATTTTGCGCACCAACTATTTTTTAATATTTATTTAAAAGAAAAACTGCGAAATCACTGACAGAGCTCTTTATAACGTTTGTTTGTTTACATACGAACGGCAACATCGCATCACGCCGCGCCGCCCGGCGCGCGCGAGCCGAGTTGAGCGGCACTCCTCATTATGTTAATTACTCATACAAAATATTTTGTTTCACGCGTCGGCCCGTGTCGATGCCTCTCTTTCGCACTCATTGAATTTAGTACTACGCATTGTACTGTAAAGTTTGACCTTAACCCAGGGCAAACCAAACAACTTCCGCGAACCGGGACACAGTAAAACTCCTATATTGCCCCGTACCGCGAGCGCAGGTAAACCCAAAAAAATATTAAAACCCAAACTAATAGCAGGCTTAAAAAATACTAATAAGGTTGCGAACAGTGAGAGGAGGCAGCAAGTTAAAAAGACGCAAAATTTATATGACAACATTTAATAAATATATATATATCATAAAATCGTTTCATCACAAATCGGCGCATCCATCATAAAATACCTACCCTATTACTACTTATAAAAAATAGCTATATAATAATACTAAAAAAATACTTTAACAATTCCCCGAAAAAATTATAATTTGATCATATACTTCGGAGCTCCAAAAATTAAATATAATTACCAAAAAGGCATTAAAAATATATAAGAACATATTAATACAAATACAAATACAAATATAGATACGCACCGGGCGTATCACCGCTGTAAATACTAATTAACATAGGCGAAATCTAGCAAAAAATTGACACACCTTAACATGCAAATAAATATACCAAAAATTTAGCAAAGTACAAATTATGGGTTTACAAGCCCTTCTCAGTTAAATCATTTTCTAACGGTCGACGCCTTTTTTCTTCTAGGTCTGGCAGGGATTGGGTGAAACACGCTGAACGTAAAATCCCAGTTTCAGTTTTATTAGTCCGTTAATTTAAATCCCAAAAATCCACAAATTATAGTTTCGCACCAGGGGTCTAAAGGGTCAACGGGGCAGTGGCACAATTACCTCAGATCTACTATGAGCTCCGCTAGACTATAAACTTGGCTATATTGTCGATTGAACAAGAATTGGCTGCTAATATTGATTTTGACAAAGTTATTTCTGACTTCGCTGCTCATAAGGCCCGTAGAATCCGCTTGTAAAACCACTCATCCTATTTTAACTTCAATAAAAGGTACCTCATTGCATGTGAAATTTAATTTTAACTAAACACCTATAGAATGGGGGCGGCAAAATGGGTCTCCCGCCCCAGGCGCCGAGATGGCACGCTACGCCACTGACTGTGAGATCATGTAAACGGTTTCCTAGCCCTGGATAGCTACATATTAAAAAGTTATTTGCTAAGCAACCATAAAGTGATATTACAGTATTTTTAATGTAGCTATACTTACCTAATATAACCAATCATCCACAATGTTTTAAAGTATTTATAATGTAGCTAACCTATCCAAATCGACCGCAAAATTTAATGCCACACCGGTTTATACAATGAGATAGAACGGAAAAAAAAAGCGAGCATGAACTTCGGGGAACTTCGGGTGTGGCTCTCTCGTCTGTGAAAAGATGGCTTGCCAACGTGACTATACGGGTCTGTGCAATACAGAATGTACATCGTAGGCTTCCCGCGCCGGGGGGTGTCGAGGACTGTTCCGAAAGCTCGAGATTCAACACCAGCTTTGAATATATATACTGTATAGAAGTCGCGAGTGGATAGGATTTACTCTACGTTTCTCAAGAGCGTAAAATGAGCAGCTTGGGAACTTCACCGCTGCAGTGCGCTGCCGTAACGCCCTGTATCGTCTTAGTTGTTGTGTACACGTTAGAGCGCAGCACTGTCGCCCGATGTCATTCTCCGCACCCCTCAACCATCATTCACTGCAGCTCGAGGTCGTTCAACGGAAGGGGGAAGGGGTGTTTGAAGAGTTCGGCACTTGTCCGCTAGGGACCACCACAAGTCGATGCCCTAGAGATGGTGGCGATTGCGGGCGGTGAATTAACCAGCTACCTCAAAATCGTATTAGAAATTTTATCCTGGGCTGGCGACTTCTATACAGTATATATATTCAAAGACACCAGTCTAGGGCCCGGACAGCTACGAAGTTCGTGGCACTTCGGTAGCACATATAGATAGGGGAAGGCATTTTTTCGCGAATAAATCTCAACGCCTATTACACTGCAACAAAGGTATACCCGCAGCAGAGGTTTCTTCCTTGCTGATTGGCGGGCCGTCTGCGAGAGAAGTCGTTGCCCTTTTTGACCGAGCCACTCAGGACGCGTTTGCTTCCGCGCTGAATTACTGTAATTTGGTGTCGTAACAATAGACACGCGCCTGAAAGAAACTCACCCGATCACGAAACACAGACGATGCTACAGTGTTTTAACTTGTAACTAATCTCGGAATCTTTTCGCGAAATATGTACGGCCCTACATATAAGATAAAAACGCGCGAGAAAGATGTCGAGATCTTTTTTTTTTCATAGAGTTTAGGAACGAAGAAATTAGAGGATTGTCAAGCTACGTTAAAACTTACGCTAAAAATTGCGTGGACAGGTAAATTAGGTCATAATTAGGGAACGGAAAAATTCGCGGATTCATTTCGCGATAGGCTAAAATACAAATAGTTATACCTTAGTGCTACCTCTGCTATTGGCTCACAACTCACCTGGATGTCTCTGGGCCAATGAGAAACGCCCGACCAAAGCTTTATCGAATCACAGGCTGCTACGTTGGGACGTCTCACAGGACAGCAGCCAATGAGTGGGTGGCATTTGACCGAGTGTACGTAGAACTGTGGAGTTCATCCTAGAGGTCATTGAACCCGCGAATTTTTCCGGTCCCTAGTCATAATATGTTGGACATACGCTGGTTTATACTGGATAGACCAACGATTATGTATAGGCAAGTTGAGTCTAACCGTAGCAAAAAAAAAGATGTGTCCTGAAAACATTTTTTTAAAATTTTATTTTTCATTCCCAGATTTTGTTTTGTCGACAGATTCGTTTTTCGAAAGTGTTGAGACGAGCCTTAATGGACGGTGCGACTTGGCAACGCCGCGACGGAGCGGGAAGTAGTTGTGTGGCGGGAAGCGAAGCAGGTCGCGGGTCGGAGGTCACATCCCCCCCACCTCCCCCTCCACGTTTTCCGAAAGAGGAAGCTAGCCGGGCAGCTAGCTTGTTCTCGGGCGCGCCACCCGATTGCAGACCACGAAGAGGGGAAAGTTAAGACGCCTCACGTCGGTGTAACACCAGCTGCGATCACGATCCATCTATAGCTAGGGACTGGAAAAAATTCGCGTATTCAATGACCTCCAGGATAGACTCCACGATCCTGTGCATACCCGGGCAAACGTCACCTGTTCATTGGCTACTGACTCGTGAGGCGTCTCAATTGGGAGACTCGTGATTCGATACTGCTTTAACTGAGAGTCTATAATTGGCCCATAGTCCTCCAAGTTAACAGCGAACCAATGGCAGAAATTGCATAAAGGTACAACTATTTGCATTCCAGCATATCGCGAAATGAATCCGCGAATTTTTCCTGTCTCTATCTATAGCTCTTTCTGTGATTTCACAGAAGATTCCTTTGGAAACCAGTTGCCAAGAAATAGTTTGTAATACTGCAAGAAAGACACTGTATCTCTGTACAACACAGCATGGCAATGGTTATATTTTGCATACATGAAATACGTTTATCGAGATAATACTGAGCATTTCTTACGAAAATTGGCACGTAATTTTATAATTTTTAATTGGTGTTTCATTCAAACGTAAATTTTTGGATCGTGGAAAATATAATCGAATATTCAACAGTTTGAATTTTGTTTTGTTGAATAATGATTATGAATGTGCGCAGTTAATACTGGAAAAGCTATTCAGGGAACGATTACAAATAAGTTTAACTATTGCAGGTACTGGGACAAAACAAAGCATAAGTGCCAGGGTAATAATCCGAACCCAGTATTACTGCGAACACTATTTTGTAGTGATACAATTGTTTTATGCAAAAGTACGAATTTTCAAATATCTGTAATTTTATGGAAAATTTACAGCGTAGATTTTTTTTTTATTTTCACTTTCCCTTAAAGTTACCCAATCGTGAATTAGGTTTTGTTTTGTTCTGAGGTACGAGACGTATCCCCTTTCCAGTCTGAAACGCGGTTTTTATTTTTGTTGTACTTTTCGTGTTATATCTCCGCGGCACCAACTCCGAGCGCGACAAGAAGCTTTTCACCTCGAGGTGAGGGATGGTTTCGAGAACAAAGACAAGAGTTTTATGAGTTTTCTTGTTTTGTTGTTTTTTCCATTCCGTGTTTTTTTCATTCTTTTATTTGTATTTTTTTTCCCCCCAGCTACAGTATCGAGAGGCGCGGGCCAATACCTGGGCCGATGTGAAGAGGGCGCTTCGAACAAAGGGCCCCTCGCCCGCCACCGCCATTAATTATTCAACAGTTACTAGGAAGGTCCAGGGGTCTCCCACAAGTCGCTTCTGGTGGGTGGTGGGGGGAAAAGGAGTTGGGGGGGGGAGGAGGAAAAATGGCTTACTGTATAGTGTTGACGGGTCGCGGATCAAGTTTAACGCCCGCGGCTACACTGTTAGAAATCAAGCTAAATTCACAGACTTTATAACCGAGAATTAAACTGAAACATACGAAGAGTTCTTCGTCAATTACAAATAACCGTATCTTCGTAGGAACTACGAAGTATTCAACTTCCGGGTTGTATGTATCGTAGCAAAGTTAATCAAGCACACGCGTGAACAGAATAAGAGGTTCTTGCTTTAGACGTAACCAATATTTGAATGTTTTGTTAATATACAGAGAATATTTTTTGTATTAGTTTTCTAAGTAACGAAGATTCATCGTAAATTGAAGATGAAAATTTTTTAACAGTTTATTGAGGCACACACACCTTGAGCAGAGATTCATCCATTTGAAAACTTATGTAGTCACGAGAGTGGTGCCTGCTCACGAAAAGCATTTAAGAAAATGCTGTCTCCGTATTTCGTTTCCAAACCATATATTTTTTAGAAGGGCATGAATGGTAAAAACGCGAGTTTTCTGGATACCTTTCAGGCATGAAGCACACGGTACAGATCCTTGAAAGCACTCAAGAGCCTTGCAATGAACATTTGTCTTCATTTCTACCGCCATGTAATGTTACGGTACAGCTCAAATCTCATAGTTGTCCTGTGCACGACGAGGAGTCTGCGCGCCAGTTCCAGAGTCTTGCGCTTAGAGGCGATACCACGCTGGAAGCTCCAGCACGCGTCGCACTAAAGATCCCGCCTCACTAACACAGATAAACCCCTGACTTTGCGGTCCCCTGAAGGGAGGACAGACAGAATCAACAGGGATTTAGGAAAGTCCGCGGTTTTGATGTCCTACAGGATAGACTCCTCAATCATCTGCAAATTTGGGCAACCGTCGCCCATACGCATTGGCTGCTGGCTTTATGATCTGATACTTCATTGACTGATGATCTCTAATTGGCCCAGAGACCTCTGATTAACAGTGAACCAACATAAGAAGCAGCACAAAGCTGTGATTATTTGAATTTTGGCATATCACGAAATGCATCCGCGACGTTTAACCGATCTCTACACATTGCACCTTCTTTCCTAGTGGCTCAAGACTGAGTTACACTTTTGCTTTTTTCAAGTTTGTATTGGTTTCTAGTACTGTAGGGCGTGTCAAATAAATTTGAACCAATGATATCAACTATTACAACATTCAACAGTTTGCATTCTAGACCTTAACAAATAATAGCGCTAATGCATATTTTCTACAATAATTGTTTATGGAAGAAAATCCATAAGAAGTGTAACGTATTCGTAAAAAAAGCATAGATTAATAACTTACGTTAACTGTTTAGGAACGTTACATAAATATTTTTTAACGGTTAAAATCCCTTTTGTTATCAATGTGCTAAAAAAAAAAAGTATATGTATAAAGGTTAATGCTAGAATATTGCTTATTAGCCTTTTAAGAGTTCTCTTGGAATAATTTTATAAGATGTAATCATCATTAAGTGATTACTGTTAAACAAAGATGTTAACAACACATCAGTAGGGGCATGCATTTCTCGCGATAAGATTTTGAGACTAGCTGTGTGATAATACATTTTTGTGTTGTCTTGTGTTTTGTGGTTGGTTGAGTTTCTCTCAGGCGACATGTCTACTGCAGGCACAGTAAACCGTGCAGAAAGCAAACACTTCCTCCTGATTGAACTTCAATCACAAGGAAGAAACTGAGAGCGCGGGCATAAGCTACGTTTCGTTTTTGAAGTCTACTGCGCGTTCAGATCTGTTTCGCGAAAAATACATCAGCAAGGAATTAGCTTCGAACTACACAACATAGAAAAAAAAAAGTAGCAGGATTTTCGCGGCCATTGTCTGTAGGCAGTTCCATAACAAAGAAGAAGGAAAAAAATGTTTGGCCATCATCGTTAACGTGTGCAAGCATTCTTACCTCCATGACCCAGGCGCTTGCTACACATGGGAGAAGAGAGAAGTTTCCATTTCCCAGCGAGCACGTACGGCTACGTTTTACGGCCCCGGGGGGTTTGCAGAGCGCAAGGCTACGGGACTCAGGGTCATTGTGGAGGTCTGGTGGGGGAGGGAAGTAGTAGGAGTGTTTACGATCCAAGCCGGGGGATCCAACCCGCAGGCGACCACAGAACAAGGAGGGAGATACACAAGTGCGACTCTCACAGTGGAAACTAAAAACCATGTTTTGCGCGACATGTGACGCTATCTGTTGGATGGGCCCATAACTACTAGCAAAAAAAAAAGTTCTAACACAAAGTTTTAGGTTAACGTAAGTAAGTAGTTTATTGACACAATTAACAATGTTAATTTATCTACTTGATGACTAATTGTTTGGTTAAAAGTGATTTCAACTATGCGAAAAACAATTAATGCTGTTTTGTATTTAAAAAAAGTCGTGTTATATATAAATGAGTAGGAGATGCGAATATTAATGGTATGCCTAACCACAAAATATGTACATAGCTACCAAAATTGAGTGAATTAATTTTCACTGTTTTTTTTTGGCAGATAATAGCTTATGCATAGAGACCTGCAAAATTCGCGGTTTCGATGGCTTTCAGGATAGACTGCACATACCCCTGTACACTCGGGCAAATAACGCAAGTTCATTGGCTGCCGACTTGTAAGTCGTCTCAGCTGGTTTGTCTGTGATTCGATCCTTCTTTGGTTGAGGGTTTATAACTGGTTGAGATTCGTCCAGATGAACAAGGCCAATAATAGCAAAATTATCTAAGAGGTATATGTGTTTGAATTCTAGCCTATCACCGAATGAATCCGCGAATTTTGCAGGTTTCTACTTATGCATTACTTCTCACGATCAATGCAGCTATGTTAGCGATAAATTATGAAAGCTACTATCTAGCGGGCGGGCCCAAAACTAAAAAAAAACTAGGTCTGAGTCTCAGCAATTGGAGTTTCTCCCCTATCAGCGAGAATGGTCGCCTCTGTTCTGACGAGGCTCGAGCTGTCACTAGCTAAGCCCGCCCGCATAGTCTGTGCTGTGCCGCCTGTCGCGTGGCTCGTCTGAAATTTAACAGTTTTCGAAAAGCTATTGGAGGTAATACAAAAATATGTAACAAAGGGAAATAATTAGGGCCATGTATTTTTCGCGAAAAGATTTCGAGACAAGGTGAAAGTCAACACACTGCAGCATCGTCTGTGTTTTGTGATTGGGTGAGTTTATTTCAGATACAGGTCTGTTGTTAGAACCACCAATCACAGTAATTCAGTGCGGAAGCAAACGCCTCCTGAGTGGCTCCGTCAAACAAGGGAACGACTTCTCTCGCAGACATCCGCCAATCATAAGAAAGAAACCCCTGGTGCGGGTGTACCTTGTTGCAGTCTAATAGGCGTTCAGATTTATTCGCGAAAAATGCCTGCCCCTACTAATGCGATATCCGTGCTGTGCGTGGTTCGAACGAAGTGAGGACGCCAGGGCACCCGGGAACTGCTATCATCGCATGTTTATCAGCCCGCACGAGGCCAGTGGCAGGAGAGTAATGTGGAGGAGGAGGGGTCGGGGCAGGAAGTAAAGGAGAGTGGCGGCGTGGCAGCGCGGCAGATAACGACGCTGCCCTTAATGGGTATCCAGTGCCCGTCACCCGTTACTAACGGGAGGCGCTTCTCCCTACTATAGCGAGTCCCACGCTTAGACTACAGTACAGGGTGAACGCCGCGCGCTGTTGCCAGATCGATACTACATTGTATTTTTTTTTTTTAATAGAACTGAAATATTCATGAGTAATTTTAGAGACCCGTGAATTTCGCGGATTCATTTCGTGTTATGCTAAAATTCAAATAATTATACCTTAGTGCTGCTTCTGTCATTGGTTCTCTGTTAATCTGGAGGACTGAGGGCCAATTAGAGACCCTCACTCATAGAAATGTCGAATCACAGGCCACCCAGTCGAGAAGACTCACAAGTCAACAGCCAATGAACAGTTGGCATTTGCCCGAGTGTGTAGAGGATATTGGAGTCTATCCTGGAGGTCATTGGATCCGCGAAATTCACGGGTCTCTAGTTAGAGACCGGAAAATTTCACGAATTCATTTCGCGATAGGCTAAAATACAAATAGTTATACCTCAGTGCTGCCTCTGCTATTGGTAGGTACCGGAAAAATTCGCGGGTTCAATGACCTGCAGGATGAACTCCATAGTTCTACGTACACTCGGTCAAATGTCACCCACTCATTGGCTGCTGTCTTGTGAGACGTCCCAACGTAGCAGCCTGTGATTCGATAAAGCTTTGGTGGGGTGTTTCTCAATGGCCCAGAGTCATCCAGGTGAGTTGTGAGCCAATAGCAGAGGCAGCACTGAGGTATAACTATTTGTATTTTAGCGTATCGCGAAATGAATTCGCGAATTTTTCGGGTCTCTAGTGATTGGTGTTGTAACAATCGACATGCTCCTGAAATAAATTCACCCAATCACGAAACACAGACGATGCCACGGTGTTTTAACTTATAACTAGTCTCGGAATATTTTCGCGAAATATGCATGGCCCTAGTTATTACTAGGGCCATGAAGATTTCGCGAAAAGATCCCGAGAGTAGCTGGAAGTTAAAACACTGTAGCATTGTCTGTGTTTCGTGATTGGGTGAGTTACTTTAAGGTGCATGTTGATCGTTACAAAAACCAATCACACTAATTCAGTGTGGAAGCAAACTCGTCCTTAGTGGCTCGTGCAAACAAGGCAACGAATTATCTCGCAGACGGCCGCCAATCACAAGGAAGAAACCACTGGTGTGGGTATACCTTGTTGCAGTCTAGTAAGCGTTCAGATTTCTTTCGCGAAAATTTCCTGCCTCTAGTTATTACACGTCAAAACCCAGCACGCCAGTGTGTGTTCTGCGGCGTTCTCTCGGAAGGGGCGACTGATCGGAGAGTCACAACAATACAGCTGCGACGGCGACCTTCGTCCGCCAGGGGGCCTGATGGGTTCCTCCCGCCGTCAGCTGCCCCCCTTTTGTTGCAGCTTCGCCCACGGCGAAATGCCAACCACTTTCTCCCGGCTCGCGCGCGCACGCTGAGCGACGGAAGAGGCGGAGGGGCGGGGCGTGTACACGTGACGTCACCTGGAACCCCGAGGTCACCCGCTGGCCGATTGTCAACTTGTTCTTGTCTCCTGCAGCTCAGCTGAAGGCTGCCAACTTCGCTGTCTTCTGATGAATTTTCAACCACATCGGTCAATGGTCAAGGGTTAAAAATCGAAGAGAAGAGAGGGGGCCTTGAGTCAAGATGGGAACTGGATTGATCCAAGAGGGTAGTAGATACAAAGATGGGAAAGGAAGAAGCCAAAAGGAAAGGGGAGTGATGTCAAGAGGGAAGGTGCTAACGGGTTAAACCAAGAGGGTAGAGGCGTTCAGCCAAGATTGGAAGGGGTGAAGCCATAAAGGGTTCTTTGGAGGCTGTGATCGCTGACGCGTCACACTCCATGTGGAGAGGGTCGAGGTTCGACTAAACATCCCGGCGTGACTCGACCTTACGAGCACTGAGTAGGTAGTTCGGAGCCCTGTGCCCTTATAAAAAAAAATGCTCTTGCAAATACCTAAGAGCATCTGTTCTAATTATATTCCTTAGGACCATACTCATTTATTCAAGAACGAAAGTTTCGCTCATTATTTGAACTCGTCCCAAAGAAATGGGAGGGAGGCCCAACCCCCTCCAACCCTACCCCCCCCCCCCCCCTTCAATTCATTCGAAAGTGTCCAAGGGATATATTGTATTAGAGCTTTGTGGAAGTCCCCCATACAATTAGGTTGGAGGGATGAGGGCAAAATCCCAAAGGTGAAAATTGAACTTGGAATAATTATCGCAGCCGGTGTGGAGTGTGGATTGTGCTTGGTTGTTGTTTATGTCTTCTATCTTCTAGCAAGCGTAGTATACTTTTAAAGATTCCACTGCACGCGGTGTACCGTGGGCCCTGATTTTAAATTACTCGTAGTCGGAATAAAAATTTACTGCGCCTCATATCGAGGAAATACCGGCAATGAAGATACTTAGATCTCCTAATATACCATTATGACCCGTGAATGATGCTAGTGGCATGTAGAGAGACCAATCAAAATATTATGTGTTTTATGCAAGCAAATTCTGTATAAGGTGCTACTTATTATAATTAGAAGCAACAAAATTACCAGAACCAACCCTATTAATTGGTATAACTATACTACATTGTTCTGTTACAATCGTGTTATTGATAGAGACCCGAAAAATTCGCGGGTTTATTTCGTGTTATGCTAAAATTCAAATAATTATACCTTAGTGTTGCTTCTGTCATTGGTTCTCTGTTAATCTGGAGGACTGAGGGCCAATTAGAGACCCTCACTCATAGAAGTGTCGAATCACAGGCCACCCAGTCGAGACGACTCACAAGTCAGCAGCCAATGAACAGTTGGCATTTGCCCGAGTGTGTAGAGGATATTGGAGTCTGTCCTGGAGGTCATTGAATCCGCGAAATTTTCCGGGTCTCTGGTTACGGAGTAGTCCATCTCTAATAATTGGCCCTGGTCTCGCAAACAGCAAACAAGGAAAAATATATTGCAGTTTTCTGGACATACGCCATTGCAGATTTGCACTGTTTGTCACGGAAAAAATTCCGAAAATTTAGAAGTTTTAACAATTTTTGTCCGTGCTGTCGTCGTGGTGTTGTCCATGACACTCGTTTAATTTTATCGTTGGTTCCGTTTGTCCTAGATCAGCTGATTCAGTCTTGTTTTCTGTGAATTTTTTTGACGTGACGTCTAATAAATCGATGAACGCCGGTTGCACGTACGAAAAAGTATCCCGTAACGCACATTGTCCCGTTACGCTCATTGTACGCTTGCGCCGCATCTATCTCTCTTCCACTCGATTGGAACAACCATCGATTTGGACTTTTTCGAGGCACATTAAACTTGAAACACTCCCATTCGTTTCCTACTTTTCCTATCATCTTCCTATCCTTAACAGAATAACAGAGATGGGAAGGAGTTAAATAGCAAACATGTATAAAAGTTATAGTTAAAATAATCTCTTCGTTAAAGTAATAAACATATATGAATTAATGAGTGCAAATAAAAGTAAATTTATCAATTAAATTGTAGATTTCATTTCACTCCTTCTGTGTATCCATACAAAATAGTGATAATTCAATAAAAATGATTCAATTTTATTCATAAAAGTATGCAATCATTTCATCAATGTTTTGTTATGACGTGGTCACTTTAAACTATCGTCCGTAAATCAACTTTACAGACAACCAATTTTTTTTATTCTTCATTTTTTTTAAATTATTTTCGGAATTTTTCCATGACAAACAGTGGAAAACTGCAATGGCGTATGTCCAAAAAAAAAAAACTGCGTTAAATTAAAATTCTCCATCTAATGAATCATTTAAAGAACGTAAAAAAATTAACTGAGATGAATAAGGCGCTAGCAAGCAAGCCTGAAGCGCATGACCTTGCGACATAGCAGGAAACTGCAGGAAGGCGAAGGTTCCGTCGGCGTGATCCGGTAACGACGCATACGCGTTATGCCGTTTGCCCTTGGCACCGCCGGTTCGCCCCTGGGGGGGTCTCGCTTCCACATCGAGCCGACCAAGGAGTACTACCTCAAGGACAAGACAAAAGAGTTCGCTGTTGACTCGACGTGTCGCTTCAAGAGAAACCTCATCGATACTCATCCGCAGAGACCTGCAAAATTCGCGGATTCATTTCGTGATATGCTACAATTCAAATAATTATACCTTAGCGCTGCTTCTACAATTGGTTCACTGTTAATCTGTATTATTGAGGGCCAATTAGAGACCCTCACTCATAGAAGTGTCGAATTACAGGCCACACAGTCGAGACGACTCACAAGTCAGCAGCCAATGAACAGGTGGCATTTGCCCGAGTGTGTAGAGTTTATTAGAGTCTATCCTGGATGTCATTGAACCCGCGAATTTTGCAGGTCTCTACACATCCGTCTGCCGGACACAGCCTGCGGCAAGGCTCCAACGGCACCTACAACCTTCCAACTCACGTTGAAACTGTTGTAATGCAGAATTTAAGTTCACGCGTTGCATTAGCATTGTTGTATTAACATTAGCATTTTTGTATTATTATTGTATTTTATTAACATATTCATTTTTGTATTATTGCATTACCCCACTATTGTAACAGAACAATGTAGTATAGGGATACCAAAAAAAATGTTGGTTTTGATAATTTCGTTGCTTCCAATTATAATAAGTAGCATCTTACATAGAACTTACTTGTATAAATAACATAATATTTTGGCAACGCCGATCAAATGATTGATCTCTCTCTACCTGCCACTAGCATGATTGTTTATTTCTAATTACTAAAAAACGTTCAGGGGGAAAGTCCCCCTAGTGGCGGACACCTGAGATTTTCAGGAAACAAAACAAAAACTACATCGAGAAATTTTTAACTTTATTTGTGAATAAGTTAAGTCAACAAAATTCAAAATCAGATTGAATGAACAAAAGTGAAACTGCTGCATGAACATATATAGAAGCCTAAATTAAACTTTGATAATAAAAAAAATGCAAACACTGAACGTGGCACCTACTAGGTGCGCCGAACATTTCAAAAACATCCTTCATCGATAGCATGTAAGCATCTTGCACACATCCAGGAATGTCTGCACATGCCTCATGAGCCCACCCACGGCAGTTGGGAGCGCTGTGTCCAGTCTTCCTCGTGGTCCTCTACGCAAGTGGTTCTTCCTAGGTCAGATATTTGACTTAGCCCTTTGAGGCACACAGAAATATATTAAAAATAAATTAGAATCTATTGTGTTACTTTTATCAGACGTGGCGGAAGGAAAAATTTAAGCAGCCAATTTTGCTTGTTCTTGTTGGGATCGCCAGATAGCAGCACAAGGCTTACTCACGCGAGGTATTTCGGCAATACCACTGAAACATTGCAAATAGTAACATTTTTTCAAAGTGGTATGATAGAAATACCACTACAAAACAAAGGGTTCTTAGCTTCATCTCCACACTTTTTTTTTTTTTTTTTTTTTTCGCTTTCGTGCATCTGCTTTGTTTCCCCTTCTCTTCAACTGCTGTTCTGAACGTAGTTCTCAATCTCATTTTTCTTTTTTTTCTTCTTAACCTTATTTTCATTCTCGTTTTTCTTCAACAACAATTTTGTATGGTGGTGATGTTACAATTTTACTTTTTATCACATTTTCTCTTCCGAGCCGCTCATATATATATATATATATATATATATATATATATATATATATATATATATATATATATAGGAAGCATCTGACAATGACGACAATCTATGGACAATCTTAAAATGTGATTTTGTGAACATTCTGCGTCTTGCATGTCACGCGTTCATCGTGTTGTTTGTAAACCCGGCCTCAAGGGCGACAGCGCCTTTGCGGGGCAAGTGGATGTCGACCCTACAGCTCGGGAGCCAGCGGTCCCGGGATAAAGGTCAAAGGTCGCGCGCTCTCGCACAGCTCGGAGCGCCCTCCCAGAGGGTTTGCCCGCCGCCGGGCCGGGTCCAAGTGGGAGGGTGAGGGGGTGAAGGGTGTTGGAACTGTCGGGGCCACGCCTACTTTCTGCCCCTCCCCCTCCAACCATGCCCTCGGCAGGATGAACTGCCCCCCCCCCCCCAAGAGACCACTTCATACCCCAACCCCCTCCCACAGTTTTCTCCGTTAGGAAGACCCGAGTCAGCTTCTCAGCAGCTAAGCTTTGCCTCACTTTCTCCTTATCAACGAACTGCAGGTATAAGGTCGATAGAATCACAAAATACCACAGACCTACAAAACATTTTTTTTCTACCGGAAAAATGTTCAACTGTCAGATGCTGTGATATACATGATTTTTTTTTTATGAGTAACATCTTAGCTCTCGGTAAACGGCATTTTGTAGGAGTGATTACCTGAACGGAACGGAAATGCGTAGCCACAGTGCTGCCATCTGTGGCGGATGACGCGAACCAAATATCACAAAGAAAAAGGAAAAAGACTTTAAAGAATTAACTCTTTAGTGGAATTTTTAAATAGATGGGCAGTATCTTAATGAAGTTCCTTGTCGAAAATCAGGTTCAAAGATGGGGTTTACTATTTTTTTTTTTCAAGTATTTTTCACTTTTATCGGAGCCGTTTCATTCTATAGTCTAAAAATTTTGGTCTAGGAATAAAATGATTCAATAGTCGACGAAGCTGCTCCAGCAACGAAATCTAGCGGCGGGTGCGGAAACTACGTGTGTTTCGCGTCAAGAAATAAAGTTGAAAAAGCAATTTGCGTGTATTTATCGCGCTCGGCATTATTTTTAACAGTTCAATTTTAAATTTCGTGTCCGAGTTTCGTATTATGTTTGAAACGTGAGAACACATGAATTTTCTTGTTACCTAAGTTAGATGTTACACATATAGTAAGTAATAAATAATATTGCTCACTTTAAGCATATGTTATATTAATGACTGTGAACATATTAATTACTAAACGATTTTTTTTAGGCAACTACGCACACACTTCAACAGAAACAAAAATGCGAATCAAATATAATAATGATCAGTCATTGAGCACTGTCCTAAGAGTAATTTTACAGAATTGATGTTTGTCGCACTAACACTTGTCTTGCCTGCGAGGTCATATCTGCACCTCAGAATCAAACCAGCTTAAGTCACAACTGGGCAACTTTACAGAAGCGTTAGAAAAACATTTTTTTTTAAAAATGATATTGTGTTTTCCATCAACCTCTGCAAGCCTATCGCCGAGAAGAAGGAACTTACGATTAATTTCTTCCAAATAACGGGACTTCTTCCAACAGCCACGGGTATATAACGTTTTAACTGGATTTCCGTTCGTCTGGCTCAACTAAAACTCTGTACCTACTGTAGGGCCGCGACGTCTTGGCGGGTCGACTCCCTAGAGCTCAGCGACCTTGTAATCGACACGTCCCGCCTTGTCTGCTCTGCAGATAACAACGGCCTGGAAGTCTTCATGCCGCTCCGAAAACATTCGTCGAGAACACACGGTGAAACACAGCGCAGATCTTAATGATACAAAGATGCGATAATGCTTCACGGTAATTTATTATTTAAAGGTAGTGCACTATTTGCTCGACTAGGCAGCTTAGTTAAACATAGTTAAACGTAGCTATACAATACTTTAAAGTTAAGAACTAAATATGTAATTGTGGGTTGCTGTAGGAAACACAATTAATTAATACTTGCAGGTAACTCCCTCGCTGATGCTTTATTTTCCATTTGGTTTGGCTGAAACGTGTTTGAGTATTTTACGAAGCCATCCATGTCTTTCCCCAACTCCATCCGATTTTTTTTCTTTCAAAACTGGCAGTAGTTTCTTTGTTGTGGGAACCACTTTTTTTACTGCATAAAATTATATCAAATTCATCAACTGACAACAAACGTTTCCCAGTTTTTTTTGGTCTGAAATGAATAATTAAACATAAGAGGCTGTTTCACGGTCAAATAAAGAAGTGACATATATGCAGCCTAAATATATACATATAAATTGTAAATAAATAATATATTTATTATATAATACATATATATATGTATCCTAAAATTTATATATCATAAAATATATAATGC
This sequence comes from Bacillus rossius redtenbacheri, assembly GCF_032445375.1. Lineage (NCBI taxonomy): Eukaryota > Metazoa > Arthropoda > Insecta > Phasmatodea > Bacillidae > Bacillus > Bacillus rossius. The sequence goes on along the minus strand of NC_086343.1, from coordinate 21,548,834 downwards.
AATATATAATGTAATATAATATGTAATATAATGTAATATAATGTGTAGCAATATCGGCTACACTTGTAGCTAAAAAATATTCTAACAAGCGGTGCAGAAAGTCTGGAAAATTGCCAAGTGCAAATCAAACACCCGCGGGTGAAATCACGGGGAATGCGTTGAAAAACTTATAATGTAAGTATTATTATTTAAAGTTACAATTACCTTTTTATGCCTGGTGTTGTTTTTTATTTGGCGTCTCTCTGTTGTGTTTTCGGATGCGCGAAACTGATCTTTGGCTTATACCTGTGTATCACGCAGCTCTTTCAGTTGCTTTTGCAAGAGGTACTAGCAGACATTTGTTGGCAGCTTCTTCATTACAACACTGGATTACACTACTTATAATTCCCTTCTCCCCACTATGTATTACTTTATTGTATCTTTAATGTCCTGCGTAGGGCTCCATTGCTCACTTCAGACTGAGAGCGTGGCGCCTGATGTTTTTGCTATGAACCGCATAGCGGCTGATGTGCGCGCGCAGCTGCTTCCCCTCTCATTTACTCTTCCCCGCTTCCCCGCAAAACGACACGCCAAGACGTCGCGGCCCTACAGTACTTAGGCTCTAACTCTCGCTTTAGATAAAAAAAAAAATAATAATGTGAGTAACGATGCTATGGCTAGATAAAACAACTAACTTACAAGACAAACCTGCAATAAAGCAGAAATCTCACAATTGGGACACTAGGTTCGTTTTTTCTCTAGGTAACATCAGCGGTACTAAACCTGTTAATGGTAAAAAAAAAAAAAAAAAAACCGCGGATGCATGCCAGAAAGCAAAGAACCTTGATCGAACATGCACTCCGCGTATAATCCAGTTTCGTTTCGTAGGGTGCGCCGTTAGGCAACGCTTGTTGTTTTTCCCGTAGCGGCGAGGTTTTGCGCAACGTCGCGGCGCGTCGAACAGATTGCCTCCTCCTCGCCGACTCGCTCACCTTGGAACCGACGACTCCGGAGACAGCCGGGTTTGTCCTGCGACTCGCCGCTACCTCCCTGGAGCGCATCCAAGGAAGTAATTAGCACTGGAGAGGCCTCGGAAGCGTGGGAACTCGAGTCTGCGGTCGAGACGCTACAAATCCGTCGCGCACTGGTTCGCGACCATACTCCAACTGTTGAAACCCAAAACTTCAGTCCCGTCTGCGCACTCTTTTCATGTCGTTATCCCTTTGAGGCACACAGAAATATATTAAAAATAAATTAGAATCTATTGTGTAACTTTTTAAGGAAAAATTAAAGCAGCCAATGTTGCTTGTTCTTGTTGGGATCGCCAGATAGCAGCACAAGGCTTACCCACGCGAGGTATTTCGGCAATAACACTGGAACATTGCAAATAGTAACATATTTATAAAGTGGTATCATGGAAATACCACTATGAAACAAAGGGTTTTAAAGTCGTGAAGCTATCAAAATAAATTCTAGAGAACTAAGCAGCAAACATTTTTTATTTTGCGTAAATACACTTCAAGAAAATTAACGTCGTTAGAAATGCACTGGATGTAAAGATTTGATTTTAGCAGCTACAAAATATTTTTGTCTATTAGTGACAGCAAAGATTTTGCTGCCACCATTAAATATCCTTTATTGAGGCAACAAAATAATTTTTTTTCTATAATCAGAAAATATTTAGTAGATTCTATACTGACAATAATATTTTGCTACAATCACAACACTGCTCAACCCCCCCCCCCCCATTTTTTTCCGCACAGACTATGACATCTCTTTAAATAAAAAACTAAGAATTTTTTTTTTCAAAAGTCACAGAGCATTTACAAACTGGCATTCATACAGAAGGTATACGGTCGGATACTTGCAATACGCCAATCACAAGGAAGAAACCGCTGGTGCGGGTATACCTTGTTGCAGTCTAATAGGCGTTCAGATTATGTCGCCAAAAATGCCTGCCCCTACTTATTAGCATAGTCTGTGTTTCGTGGTTGGCTGGGTTTATTTCAGGTACATGTCTACTGTCAGAACACAAATAACAGCCATCCAGTGCGGAAGCAAACAGCCCGAATGGCCCAGTCAAACAGGCCAAGCACGAGGGAACAGTCGCTAGCGCTGGTATACCTTACTGCAGTCTGATGAGCGATGAAATTATTTCGCGATACTACATGACCCCAGCCACAGGTCATGGCTAGACGTGCAAAATTCACTTCGAGAAGGTGTCTCGTTTTGAGCTGGTGCGACATTGGTTCGGTTCCAAACCCACGCAGATCAATAAATTTATGATCTGCCAATCAATTATCAAATGGTTCGGAACCCGGCACAGCTTCTGTGAGATACGCCACTTCAAGTTTATTTGCACATACATGAGACAAAAACAGTGCCTTTTTTAAAACGTATATTTTGAGAGCTAACCAAAAGGAAAACTTTTAACCGATGAGTTACAGGAAGATTCCAAGTACGTTTATTCTATAAAATTAAATTCGAAAAAATTTCAAGCAGAATTTCCAGCATGAGTGTGAAACAGGGAAAACCAGACTGTATTTTTTTTTGTAAATAGAACAGAAATATTCGTGTAAAATTACAGATATTTGTAAACGTGTACATTAACATGAAAACAACTGTATCACTACGAAATGGTGTTCGCAGTAATACTGGGTTTGGATTCTCACCCGGGCATTTATGCTTTGTGTTGTTCCAGTACCTCCAGTAGTTGAAAGTTATTTGTAAACCGTTCCCTGAATAGCTTTATAGTGTCAACTGCGCACATAATAAGCATGATACAACAAAATAAAGTTCAATTATTGAATATATGATTATATTTTTCATGATTTGAAAAATTATGCTTGAATGAAACATCAATTAAAATATAAAATTACACACCAATTTTCGTAAGAAATACTCAATATTATCTCGAAGAACGTATTTCATATGTGCAAAAAATAACCATAGCCATGTGTTGTACAAATTTACAATACCTTTCTTGCAGTATCAAAAAACTATTTATTTGGAAAATACATACATTCATCCCAATTACACGCAGTTGTTAGTTAGGTTAGGAAATAAAATTGCAATATACTTTTTTGCAGTGCCAAAGTTATAGGCAAGTAAAATAATTTTGCATCGCCCGTTAGGCTTTACAGTACCACGTAAAAAGCTACGTGGGAGCTAGATAGTGTCGACAACATGCGCATTGTAACGTCAGAAAGGGGAACTTTTTTTATTTCCTGCAGCTGCAAGCGAACAGCAGCTGTCGCCAATAACTCCTTTACGACTACGTCTCGCGATCTACTTGTAGCGCCTATAGCCTGTCTCACTCTTAGATTGTAGTTCAGAGTCAATGACAACCATATTGCCAGATTGATATTTTTAGTGTACCTTATTCAGTTATTATACCTTTTTAATATATATATATTTTTTCAATTTAATTATTTTTTTTCCATATTGCCAGATTGATATTTTTAGTGTACCTTATTCAGTTATTATACCTTTTTAATATATATATTTTTTCAATTTAATTATTTTTTTCTCTAAGACTACTGATAGTATTATTACATTTGTTTATTCTGTCAAAAGATAATTCAATTGTAAATACCAATCATTATTTCACAGGATAAACTATTAATAACAAGGCATTCCATAAATTATATATGTTATGCTCTAAAGGACAATTTTTAATACTATAATTATATTAAAACTAAGACAAAAATAGTTGAAATCAAGATGGCGCCTTAGAAATAAGAAATGAATATTAATTGATAATGCGCTTGATAAAATGCAACAGAAAAATACATTCCCAAAAATAATCATTTCAAATTTTACAATTAAAAATACAATGTTTCAGATACATTAAAAAATTGTTCAATACATTACAAAATTATGTTTAAAACAATTTTTGTGCTCTGAGGCGTATATGTGGCAACAGAGCACATCTAAACAAGGACATCGCTAATGGCAGAAATCGTGTAAGTATTGTAAAGTGAGAGTAAAGGTGGGTTTACGATTTAAAAACTTAGAAATTATAAACTTAACCTGTACGCATACGAGCACATGGTTAAGTAATATCCAGTTTATGATTGAATTAGTCGTCGTTAATTCCAACCAATAAAAACGGGCTAAAAAAACAGCCATGTTTATTGCAGGCAATTTGCGCGAATAAATCTGAACGCCTATTAGACTGCAACAAGGTATATCCACCTGTTTCTTCCTTGTGATTGGCGGCCGTCTGCGAGAGAAGTCGTTGCCTTGTTTGGCGGAGCCACTCAGGACGCGTTTGCTTCCGCATTGAATTACTGTGATTGGTAGAGACCTTCAAAATTCGCGGATTCATTGACCTCTAGGATAGAATCCACAGTCCTTTAAATACTCGCGGAAATGACACCTGTTCATTGGCTACTGACGCGTGAGACGTCTCAACTAGGCTGTCCGTAATTCGGCACTTTCTTGGTTTAGTGTTTCCCATTGGCTCACAGTTCCCCGGATAAAATGTGGGCCAATCGCAGTAGCGGTACGAAGGTATACCTAGTTGTTTTGATGCTAGCCTATCGCGAAATTAATCCGCGAATTTTGCATGTCTCTAGTGATTGGTGTTGTAACAATCGATAGGCATGTGAAAGAAACTGACCTAATCATGAAAAACAGACAATGCTACAGTGTTTTAACTTTTAGCTAGTCTTGGAACCTTTTCGCGAAATCTGCATGACCCTAGCCATGTTATTGGAGTTAAATTTTTGTATTCGTTATCGTCTGCTTTTTAAAATTAATTTCAGTTTATAATAATTCCCGATCAATAATTTGATTAACGTAATAATTAACCATGGTGGAATTGGTTATGTACCTACTTGAAATACCAGACACATGGCTACGATTGAATCTAAAAATTGCAACATTTCATCTCGTAACCTATAATCCGCACAAAAATCAGAATCCGAGGATATTTAACTTTAATATAAAAATCCTAGTTCATGTAATGCTAATATCATCTATTCCAGGCCACCATAAAATGGCTTTACAGTAAGAAAATATATTCATGCATTGTAACCAAACACACATCAAATTTATCAATTTCTGAATTCTTAAAACATAATAAATATTCCAATTCAAGTGTTTTTTTTTTTAATTTTCGTGCAAAGTTCATTTAATTATTTTGTAATTAATTAACATGATGCAAGTAATTCCGTATTCCCCACTCGTTTCGCTGTTTTCCCAACGAAGCATTGTTTCGCGCCAACAACATCTTCTGTGCTCTGATTGGCGCGTCCCTTAATTCCTGAGGAAAAATATAAAATATAACCATCTCTGTTAAGTCTTAAGTCAACATACGATTCGCACCGACCCGTCACAATTCCTTGACGACAATTATAAACCATTCCACTACTATACATAGAGTCATATGTTAAGTACAGGACTAGTTCGTAATTGTTAATACTTAATATTCAATAGTAAACCACCATAAAAGTCCATTTAAGGGCGCCGTCTGCCCGGGCACACAAACGGTGCGCAGAGCTTCAGGAAAAACAACGCGATGTGAAAACTACACAAGATATCCGAGTGGGGTCTGTTTACGAAAAGCATTTAAAAATTTGCTGAGGGCCGAAAAGTACTTTTGATTTCGGATGAAGTTTATAAACTCTGTTTATAACAGAGTGAAAATGACTAAAAGGCGTGTTTTCAGTCATTTTTAGGCGTAAAACAACCGGTGCAATTTCTTGAAAGCACTTACACTTTTATCTTCATTTATCCGCCAAACAATGTTACGTTCACCGCTCAAATTTCACAGTTTTCTTATGTCGACAAGAAGAACGCGCGCCAGTTCGGAGCCTTGCGCGTAGAGGCGATACCGCGCCAGAAACACCAGCGAGCGTCGCGCTTATCATCCCGCCTCGCTAAACACATAACCCCGACACTGCAGACTAAGAACGAAACGCGCTACACGCGTAGGCAGCCCGCTTACCACGACGACCACGGGGTTGCGTCAGATCCAGGGGTTGTCATCTTTCTGGTTTTACCTTCGCCGCTGCGTCAAAAAACAAGTGTACGAAGGTTTTTTTTTAATGTGTAAAATTTTAGCTCTTGGTATACGGCAATTGTTTGCAGTATTTTCGTGATTGGAACGGAAGTGGCATGGAACGGAAATTCGTAACCACGGTGCTGCCATCTGTGGCGGATGGCGCGAACCAAAGTTCACAAAGCCAAAGAGAAACTATTTTCAATCGCTGTTTAGCGAATGTTAACAAGATTAGCAGTATTTTAATAAAATTACTTGTCGAAAATCAGGTACAAAACTGGAGTTTAGTTTTGTTTTAAGAATTTTTTTTTTTTCACTTTTATCGGAGCCGTTTCACTATATGTTCAAATTTTCGGTCTGCAAATCGAATGATAATATTATAGTCGACGTAGCTGCTTCGGCAGAGAATACTAACGGCGGGTGCGGAAACTTCGTGTGATTCGCGTTCATAAATGTATTTTAAAACACAATTTGCGCATATTTATCACGCTCGGCATTATTTTGAAGAATTCTACGTTAAATTTCGTTTCCGAGTTTCTTATTAAAATTAAAAGTGTATTTGCAACATGAGAAGACACGAATCTGCTCATTACCGAGGTTATATGTTACACATCTCTGGCGAGTGCTGAAAAACTCGCTCATATTTTTTTTTCATAGGGTTTTGCGTTACACTGTGATAAAACGTCTAGAAAAACTTGGTGAACCTATTTCTGGGACTTTTTCAAGACCCTTTAATAATATTTTCTTACAACCTTTTTTTAGATTACATGATCATTACGGGCATGAATTTTTCGCAAAACAATATCTGAACGCTATTTGATCGCAAAAAAAAAATTATGCCCACGCAAACAATCCTTGTGATTGACGGCCGTTTGAAAATAGTCACTGCTCTAATTGGTCTGAATAGTTAAGAAGTGTCTGCTGGGATCGTGTGCCTGTAGCAGACACGTACCTGACATGGAACTCAAACAAAACACGAAACACAGACAACACAACAATGTCTCAAAATCTTACCACGTAAAATGCATGCTCCGAATAATAACCTAATACGAAATAGATATGCGATTCGCAGGAAATTGCAGATTCTTGTTAGAATCCCACACAATTTAAGTAGATAGTATCCAAAACTATTTATATTCAATGTTGACTATAAAGTGAAGTGAGACGTACAAAAATAATTTCCAGTTAGCAAAAAAAAAAAAAAAAGCTGCGGAAATTTAAATTTTTTGATTTTGTGTCGCATTAATGTTTATTTCGGAAGTTTTTTTTCCCTCGTGAATTTTGTGACAAGATTTCCAGTTTCTAAACTTTTCTTTTTTACTTTCGTGCCCCTTGAAGACGCCCTGAAATACCAAAAGCCTTAAAACCTCCAAGAAAACAATGGTCTCCGAACTACTCGGCGACATGAATTCCAGTCATGACCCTCGCCACACGAACGGAACGCTATTGCGATCACGGACACACAAAGTAAGTTTTTTTTGTAAACGTAACTGAAATAATAATGTAATATTATATATATTTGTAAATTTTGTACATTTACAAGAGAGCAACTGTATCGCTACAAAAAACGTTTGCAGTATTACTGGATTCGGGTTCTTGCCTGGGCATTTATGCTTTGTGTTGTCCTAGTACCTCTAATAGTGAGAGTTATTTGTAAACCGTTTCCTGAATAGCTTTCCAGTATTATCTGCACACATACTAGCCATGATAAACCAAACTAAATTCAAACTGCCTAGTATACAATTATCGTTTCCATTGTTTAAAAAAATATGCTTCAATAAAACATAATTTATAATTTAAAACTATGCGCCAATTTGCGCAAGTAATACCAAGTATTATATCGGAAAATGTATTTTTATATGCAAAAAAACTATCGCCTTGTGTTGTACAAATTTACAATAGCTTTCTTGTAGTAAAACAAACTAATGCTCGGCCTAGTTCGTGGCAACTGGTTTCCAAAGGAATATGTAGAGTGGATGTTGTTCCTGATTGGCTCATGGATAAGCATTACCTACGTAAATAAAATTAACTAAATCTCGATACTAGTTTTTTTGCTCGGTGTCAAATGGATACTACGAACAGTAGGTGCCAGCATTAAAAACGTGTCAACTGCTAGAAATTCGAAACACGCCAAAAAGAAGAAAAAAACTAATCATATTCGATGCCTAACGTCTCGGAGCTTGATAGCATCAATGAAAAACTCACATTGCGACTATGGTATCTGCGAGTATCCAAATAAGGTAAATCAAGTAGCAATCGTTACAGCAATACGGTTCATTATATATATATATATAAAAAGCTGGTTTACCTTCGCGTTATGGCAATTCTGGCGTGCGAAGTTGTCTCTGCTGACTGTTTAAATTTCGCCATTAAAATAAATGAATACGTTCTCAGTGTGCATGTCTTAAGTTTCGCCTAAAAAATATTTGTTTATGAAAAAAAAAATGTTTTTACAAAATTTACTGTAATTTGGTTAAAAACAACGGAAGATTAGCTAACGCTACTTTTTTTAAATCAAGATCTCCTCCCAAAAGCAAGGAAGCTACGATCGCAAATTATATATAAGATGCTTAAACACGTAACGAGACACAATGCGAGATCTCGGTGAAGGCCAGTGGCGTATCCAGGATTTGTGTATGGGGGGTGTTAAGAAGCATGCCCCCCCCCCCCCCCCGATTAAAGCGGGGGGTCCAGAGGTCCTCCCTCGGGAAAATTTGGATTTTAAGGTGTAAAATAGTGCTATTTTAGCAGTTTTCAGTGCTAAATTTAAATATTGTAATGGTAAATTTTTTATTTATTTTAATATGAAATTTGTTTGAGTGATGAATAAGAAATTAATTAAAGATTTGGTATTAAGGGGGGGGGTTGAACCCCTAACCCCCCCCCCCTGGCTACGCCCCTGGTGAATGCAGTATGCTATCTTTGGTGATGAAAGGTCAGCTGTTACAACACCTGCAATCACAAACCACACAGGTAGTGAGTGACGCATGCTGAGAAAGGTGATGCATGTAACTGTCCAAACCCCTTGTTGAAGTGAAACTTCTTTGCTCGAGGGGGGGGGGGGGGGGGAATTAACAATTTTTTGAGCGTTGTGAAAAATTCCGATTGCACGAGGGGAAAAAGCTATGTATGTGGTGGGGGAACAGGTAGAGGAGGGGAATAGTTAGGTACGTGCTGGGGAAACCGATAGAGGGGAGACGGCAGTGGAGTGGTAGAAATGGCGCAGCGCTCTTGTGCTCTTGTTTATTCAAAAGAATCTACAATTTATTTACTCATGTGGAAATGAGTTATTTCATTTGAGATCATACTTACGTCCTTACTATTCTGTTATTATTTCTTGTTCTATTAAAAATAATTTTAGTAATTTATCTTTATCTATAACTGACAAGCAAGGTTTCACTTCTTGTGCACGTGGACTTCATTCACACATTTTGGAAGATTATTTTTATTAAAAAAACACATGTGAATTTTTACTTTTTTTATTGACTCAAATCCCCTTCTGAGAAAAAATTCCTGTATCCGCCACTGGCGACACAGATAAGAGACCAATGAGACATTGTAAGAAACCGTTCCAGCATTTGCTGAATGACGTCGAGAATCCAAAGAAGAAACAGAAAATCGTGATTATCTGACCAGGATCTCCTTCAGAGCGGGAGTACCTACTATGTCTTACCACTACACCACCGCGTTTAATTAATAATTTTAATTGTAAGATATACGAAAAGACAATTGTTTGTTATGTAGCATAAAGCAATACATCGACAAAAAATGAATTTAAAAAAAATAAATATAACGCCAAGATCAGAGCCGTTAACGGATTTGTTTTTAAATGGAAGATTATATTTAGTTCCTAATTTGTTTTAACGGAGAATATGTATAATTGCTGAAAACAAAAATCCCTGAAATGTGAGTGAAATTTGCCGTCCGCGACTGTATGTACCTAGTCTTAGTCCCTTGTTGCGCACGCAGTACTCGAGAGGACCATGTGGGTACGGGGTGGAGAAGCGTGTGAGAGGGGGGGGGGGGGGCAGAAGGGCTGTGTCCCATCCACACACACACACACACACTCACACACACACACGCGCGGTCACAATAGTCTGGTCTCGCCGCACAATGGCGGCGGGCGATCGTAACAATGGGGCGGGGCAACACGAGCCACGAAGCTGTCTCTAAGGCCATACGCCGTGGAGTGTGTTGTGCTGAAGAAGGAGGGGGTGGGGGGAGGTGGGGGGTTGAGCCCGGAGAGACTTGACTCCTTCGTCCGTAGGTTCGGGAGAGACGGTGCATTTAATGCCACACACCGCGTAGAGTTTGTGTGTTACTGAAGTTACGATCAAGAACAACCTCCCCCTACCAACCCTTCCAAAACCATTCCAACTGTATACCAAAAAATAAATAAATTGGTTGTCTGTGAAGTCGGTTTACGGACAATAGTTTAACGTGACAACGTCATAACAAAACATTGATGAAATTATTGCATACTTTTATGAATAAATATAAATCATTTTTATTGAATTATCACTATTTTGTATGGATACAAAGAAGGAGTGAAATTGAATCTACAATTTAATTGATAAATTTACTTTTATTTGCACTCATTAATTCAAATATGTTTATTACTTTAACGAAGAGATTATTTTAACTATAACTTTTATGCATATTTGCTATTTAACTTCTTCCAATCTGCGTTATTCTGTTAAGGATAGGGCGATGATAGGAAAAGTAGGAAACGAATGGGAGTGTTTCAAGTTTAATGTGCCTCGAAAAAGTCAAATCGATGGTTGTTCCAATCGAGTGGAAGAGAGACAGATGCGGCGCAAGTGTACAATGAGCGTAACGGGACACAGCGTAACGGGAAACTTTTTCTTGCGTGCAGCCGGCGTTCATCGATTTATTAGACGTCACGTCAAAAAAAAAGTGAGCCCGTCCTTTAGTGCTTGCCAGAGATGTGTAGCATCTGACCTCGGAAACGAGACTGAAGGGACTTTTTGATTGGGCGAGTAACTCTCACTCGCTCTTAAGAAGGTTGTGATTATATTTTTGGAATCTCATTTCTTTTTATGTTAGTTACAATCATTAGTTTTTTTTAAAATTAAATTAATAAAATAACAATATCGTATATTGAAAAGAAATTCGACTATCAAGTGCTTCCCAACACTTCAGGGATCAACGAAACCCTAATCAGTGGCAAGCGGAACGTTAAGATCCGGTTCCACACACAATCGGATTTTTTTTAATTTTATGTTCATTACTTCGTTCAAGGGACATTTCTAAAATTACAACTTGATACATCTGTTGCACTTGTTGCTCTGCTTTAAATATTTCCAATTATTTTCACACTAAGTCAATATCTGCTGAAAATATTTGTGGCAGGACAACAAATGCAAAGAAGGTATCGGAATTTTTTTATAAATAACCTTTAAATAAAAGTAATACAGAAAAAAGAAAAATCAACACGGCTTGTGAGACCGAGTCTTAATACCCGCCATCTTGGATTACACCATGCCTTAATACTCGCCATCTTGGAATACACGTTGCCTTCATACCCGCCATATTTGATTATTCCGAGCCTTAATGCCGCCATCTTGGATTACGCCGAGCCTTAATACACGCCGTGCCTTAATACCCGCCACCTTGAAATATGGCGAGCCTTAATACCCGCCATCTTGGATTACGCCATCTTAATACCTGCCATTTGGGATTACACCCAGCCTTAATACCCGCCATCTTGGATTACGCCAAGCCTTAATATCCGCCATCTTGGACTACACCGTGCCTTAATATTCGCCATCTTCGATTATGCCGAGCCTTAATACCCGCCATCTTGGATTACGCCGAGCCTTAATACCCGCCATCTTGGATTACGCCGAGCCTTAATACTCGCCATCTTGGCTTACGCCTAGCAATTCGGATAGAATTGAGAAGAACTCGTAGGCAAATGGCTGCGAAACTCTCCTGATGTAATCGTCACTCAAGCAGTGATTCAGAAGTGCCCAAATAACCGCAGTTAAAACTCTTCAGCTGGCCAAAAAAGTCAGTTTTTTGGACGACCCCCCCCCCCCCCCAATACCTACGACCGGAATCATTCCCCTCGCAATCGGGACGTGAAACGCTGCGGGCGCGACTGTGCAGTTACGTCATTAGCTAATGACGATGACGCGGCAAATGTCCGCAGTGGGCGGAGCAGAGCTGCGCGCCGGGAAAGGTGAAAGTCCGCCTCCGTGCGATAACAATGATATTATAAAACACTTCATCAATCCACTTCACTCCAGAGCTTTCATCACTGCTGCCAAAAAACTATCCAGCGCGGAGTCCCACGTGGTGTACAGTCAAGAAAGAAATGCTTTTTATAATAAAACATTAAAAAAAAATCCAAGCCTTTAGCAAGAAAAACTGTTAATACTACAAATTAATTATTTTTGCTTGTAATCAAGTTTTTGTTTCATTTTACGTTCCAAATCTATGTATGGATGTATTTCCTGAGCGCCCTTTCAAGACCTAGTGAGAAAAGTTTGAAATAGCCCATTAATTTCCAAGAAAACCTTTGGATTTTCTAGCTGTGTTGAAAAAATTTCAAGTTGACAAATCAACATAAAATCATAATCGTTTTCACCCTAAACGTTTTCTTGGAAATCAGTGCTTTTTGCTAAATTTTTCCCCCACAACTTCCAGAATGGCACTCGACTATTTTATTTAATTGAGATCATATTTAATGTATTTTCATAATGTCAACAAACATTCCTTCATTAACTTCGACTGAAGTAAATGAAATTGTTTAAGTAAAAATGCTGTTACGGGGAGGATAGATAAGTGCCATTAGACGGGAGGCTGATAGAACTACAGGGGCTACTGTTGTGCTGGTAGCACTGTAAACGCCTGCAACAGGGGAGCAAGCTGTACCCAGGATTTACACGAAGTAGTCTAATGTTTAATCAGCTTCAACTTCCCAGCAGAAAACATTCAGATGTTGTAGATATGTTGTAGGTATGAGGAAGAGGCAAAGACATAATATTAAAAAAAATCTTTTGTGGAATAACGAATAACTAAAAACTTTTACAAGTAAATTTTTTATGTTAATATTTTTTAATGATCAACGTTGTATTACTACGAACAATATTTTGTAGTGTTACAGTTGTTTTATTGTAAATGTACAGATTTATAAATATCTTTAAACTAACCATTTTTTCCCCAGTTGCAAAAAAATAAATCACAGTGTATTATATTCCTTTCGAGTGAAGAACGGAACTAGTTACGACGTGGGTCTAGCGGGAGAAGAGGGAGGGGGGGGGGAAGGGGCGTGGTTGTGACCTGCTGATCGCGACGACGCGCGCAGGAAATTGGTCGACGGACCCTGCAGGAGGGGGGGGGGGGAATCATTACCGGTGCACGCTAACACGCGTCATCACGAAGGTGGAAAAAAACAAAATAGGGGCGGTAGCTGATGGGTAGAGACCCGGAAAATTCACGAGTTCATTTAGTGTTATGGTAAAATTCAAATAATTATACCTTAGTGCTGCTTCTGTCATTGGTTCACTGTTAATCTAGAGGACTGAGGGCCAATTAGAGACCCTCACTCATAGAAGTGTCGAATCACAGGCCACCCAGTCGAGACGACTCACAAGTCAGCAGCCAATGAACAGTTGGCATTTGCCCGAGTGTGTAGAGGATATTGGAGTCTATCCTGGAGGTCATTGAACCCGCGAATTTTCCGGGTCTCTACTGATGGGTAGAGACCTGCAAAATTCGCGGATTCATTGACCTCTAGGATAGACTCCACAGTCCTTTAAATACTCGCGGAAATGACACCTGTTAATTGGCTACTGACGCGTGAGACGTCCCAACTAGGCTGTCCGTAATTCGGCACTTTCTTGGTTAGGTGTTTCCCATTGGCTCACAGTTCTCCGGATAAAATGTGGGCCAATCGCAGAAGCGGTACGAAGGTATAGTTGTTTTGATGCTAGCCTATCGCGAAATTAATCCGCGAATTTTGCATGTCTCTAGTGATGGGTCCTTGTTTGTGGCTGACGGCGTTTGTTTGTTCGCCGCTGCTTGGTGTTCCGACCCAGGCGTGGTGCGAGTGTTTTTACTCGCATCCCATCGACACTTCCGAAACCAACAGGATCTAGGGAAATCCCACAGCCAGTTCGTTTGTTTCACACGCGTGAAGTCATGCAGTCGTGGATTGTCAGGAGACGGCAAGACTGTGACCTATCCATCGCCGTATTTAGCCGCCAAAAACCTTGCTGAAATGGTGCTTGATAAGGTCAGTAGGTATGCATTAGAATCTCCGTTGTTAAAAAAAAGTCCCTTCTATGAAAAAAAAGTCATTTAAATATGTTTTTAAAATGCAAATACTATATTTCAGCCAATGTTTCGTGTGCCCTAACCAATATAGCGCCACAATTAGCTGACGAGAAACAAAACGGCTTCACACACTTGCCATGCAATCATCCAGACGTGGTCGTCTTTTGCATGAAGTCCTACCTCTTAAACTCAACGAAAACACCATCACGTTGACCAATTTATGGTAGATGAACTCCTAAAGCCACCTGACCTTGTAGTACTTGGACGACAACTGTTTAGTGATGTCCCAAGCTGTGTGACTTCTATATCACCCTCCTGACTCTACAAACGTGAACCTCAAAGTCGTCTGTGTGTGTGTGTGTGTGTGTGTGTGTGTGACACAGTCATTGCCCCATGGCAATGGCAAATGCCATGACGTAAAAAAAGTTAGGAAAATTACTCAACAGAAAATGTGTCTCGGTAAACAACATTCACTTTAAAAAATAAATATTTAAGTCACACTTTCGTATAAATAACTTTAAAAAATATATATATATATTCGTGAACTTAAGTACACGCATTAAAAGTTATGTTTTTTGTTTCACTTTATCTTTTGGAATTTAATTTTTAGACTGACAAAATAAAAGATAGCGCATCTTTCGTAATGTTGAACAGAACCATCAAAATGTTAAATATATATGACACCACATTTGTTTCAACACAATTTTCCCGGCTAATAAAGTATAGTAATTTTTTAAAGTTACTATTATAGGTATCTTGTTATGACTGTTGAGGTATACAAATTGTATTCCATGATAGTTTCTCTTGACAAACCATAACGCATAGCACATCCCCCGATATTCACGAAGGCGAATACATACGGGTGATTGCTGTCACACGCGTGTTCCACATCTTGAAAACTTGGGCTCGTGGAGCAGAAACGCGCATGCGCGTTGAGACTTCAACCTTTAAAAATAACTATGCGTGATGCGCGCTCATGGCGTTGTTTGTACGTCGCATTCTAAAAAAATGTACCCTCAACGCGCCTAAAGGGGCATTCAATCTTAAATATAATAACTAATAATTCCAATCATCTCATAAACCGGCGGAAAATAAATTGAGCTAATAAGGATTTCAACAAGTGCATCGCCTAGCCACATCCTATTAGTCTTGTCGGAATCCAAGCGAGACTTCAACGAACGTTAGAACAGTAAAAAGAAAACTGTATTTTTTTTTGTAAATGGAAAAGAAATATTAATGTAAAATTACAGATGTTTTGTAAATTTGTACACATACATGAAAACAACTGTAACACTACAAGATAGTGTTTGCAATAATACTAGGTTCTGACTTTTACACGGACAATTATAATTTGTGTTGTCCCAGTACCACCAATAGTTCAAAGATATGTGCAAATTGTTCCCCAAATATATTTAAAGTATTAACCGCGCACGTAAATAAGCATAATAAAACAAAATAAAACCAAATTATTGGATATTATACTATATTTTCATGGTTTAAAAAATTATTCCTCAATTAAAATATAAAATTTTACTACAATGTTCGTAATAAATACTCAATATTATCATGAATAAAAGTATTTCATGTGTTCAAAAATAACCATAGCCATGTGTTGACCAAAGTTACAATATCTCTCATGTAGTACTACAAACTGTTTCTTGGCAGACTGGTTACCGGAGGAATCTTTTGTGAAAGTTCTGTGTACCAAGGATTGAACACTGTTGACGCTGTTTTTATTTATTTTTCCTAACCTAACTAAAACTAAGTGTATTTGGGAGGGGTCTGGGTTAGGGAGGGACCTAGGTGCGTCTCAGGCCGAAGCCTATACGTAGGGCCATGCATATTTCGCGAAAATATTCCGAGACTATAGTTATAAGTTAAAACACTGTAGCATCGTCTGTGTTTCGTGATCGGGTGAATTTCTTTCAGGAGCATGTCAATTGTTAACAACACCAATCACAGTAATTCAATGCGGGAAGCAAACGCGTCCTGTAAGTAGCTCGGTCAAACAAGGCAACGACTTCTCTCGCAGACGGCCGCCAATTTCAAGGGAGAAACAGCTGATGCGGGTACACCTTTGTTGCAGTCTAATGGGCGTTCAGATTTATTAGCGATAAAATGCCTGCCCCCACCTGTACGCTCTAATCGTGCAGGGTTTAAGCCATGCAGGAGAGGAAGCATGCATCATGTGCTAGGAGGGGGTTTGGCCAGCCAAGAACCCATCCTTGGCATCTGAACACTCTGCAGTTCCAGTCAATGTAGCTCCTACTCATCTTGTCAATTTTTTCTCCAATGAGAATCCAACGACTCAAAGAAATTTATCCCAGTGGGTCACGCGTTGTTTTATCCCATCATTTCCAATGAGGATTCTGCTATCTCTACCAGGTTGTCTTACTCAGCTGGATCTACCAAATCTCATGAGACCACTTCTGTACCTGTGCTCCCTTCCTGTTCTTATAATGCAACGTTTGTTTTAGCCGTGACTACGCTGTCCGATGCGGAGAGGGTGTAAGGCTGGGTTCACAATTGAAAAAATAACAGTAACAGTAACAGTATGTCGTGTGCATAGGATATGAACGCCATGTTTCCTAACCTAACGATTCACAATAGCAGAAAGTTGGTCGTGTGCATGGGAGCGAGGTCGTGCGCATAGGAGTGAAATGAATATATTTTATTTCGGTCGCGTACGCATGGCACAACAGCCAATGGGAGAAGAGCAGGGTGCTTTTTTGGCGGGACTAGAAATATGTTTATATTTATTAACCATATTGTGGTAAGAAAATGTCGAGATAATAATAGAATTATCGTTATTTTGAAAGTTAATATGTTTATTTACTAACACTGCTAACAGATGTCGCATAGTTCGCGAAATTTCATTGGCTGAAATTAACAGTAAGAATTCAATTGTGAACCGATTTCGCAGTTCGCACAGGTCGTGTGCACAGGTCGTGTGCATGGCTTGCTATGCACTCGCTTAATTTTTTTAATTGTGAACCCAGCCTAAGTCGCCAGACAGCTCCTTATGCCCGTGTTACGCGGAAGGACCACGCACCGCACCGCGTCTGGGAGGAAGCGGCCATCCTCGGCGTGCGGGTCGTCTACTGAGAAGACAGATGCGTAGGATTTGTGTTTCCGTTACCATAACACTACTCCTCGTCACGGCTTTTCCTTTTTTTTTATAATTTTTTTTTCTTCTTCCCTCGTCCCTATTGTGGCTTGACGGGGGGGATATCTCCGGTCTGCCGGTACAACACGAAGGAAGGCCGTCCTCTTCTACAACAGCGACTTTACAAGACATGATTTATTATTTTTTTCTTTTTGTGGACATGCGTACAGTGTAAATGTAAATGGAACAGAAAATATTCATTTAAACTTACAAATATTTGTAAATATGTACATTTACATGAAAACAAAATAGTGTTCGCAAGTAATACTGGGTTCGGATTCTTACCCTGGATAACTGCGCACATAATAAGCATAGTGATAAAACAAAACAAGGTTAAATTGTTGGCTATTCGTTATTGTTTAGTGTTCAAAAAATTCTGGGATGAAACATCAATTAAAATATAAAATTGTGCGCCAATTTTCGGCAACAAATACTCCGTATTATCTCTAAAAACGTATATCATATGTGTAAAAATAACCATAGACACGTGTCGTAAGAAGTTACAATATATCTTTCGTAAAAGTACAGAACTCCCCCTTTTTTTTTGTGTGTGTGTATAGCCAGGGACGCCCCTGGTGGTGGAGAACTGAACCTTATCTTCCATCGCCACCCCGACGCCTCCAGTTTTCAGAAGCCACACTCGACCTTGAGTAACAGAGGGCGTGGCTTCAAACCGGGAGCTAGAATATAATAAAAAAACCACCCCTCCCCCTCCTCATCACCAGGTTTATTATTATTGTTTTTTTATATTCGACCCAAGGAGGTAGCAGGAGCGACCTCCGGAAAGGCACTAATGCTTCCTCTCTTCGGCCGAGGGGGCGGGGAAAGGAAAGATGGGCGGCAGGCATCAGATCGCGCGCGAGGTTGGATGTTGAGTCGAGGTTCGTCCGCGCCGCCGTCCCGACATCTTGTTTTCCCCTCCCCCCGAAACACAAGAAACAAAGAGCAATAAAGGTTAAATGGAAAACAAGGCGTGGCCCCCACCGAGGTTGAAGGGCAAGTAGGTTGGGGAGAGGTAGAGAGAGAGATACGCCCCAAGTCGACCCCCTAGCGTCGATAAGGGTCGCTGTCTCTCGCGCGTGCCTCGAGTGCTGAAAGACGCGTCCGTGTGTGCTAGGGCTTAGATCCGCCCCCCCCCCCCCCCGCCATCAACCACGGAGACGATCGTAACTGTGAACCGGTAGCTTTGAATATATAAACTGTATAGAAGTCGCCAGCCCAGGTTAACATTTCTAATACGGTTTGAGGTAGTTGGTTAATTCACCGCCGCAATCGCCACCATCTCTAGGGCATCGACTTGTGGTGGTCCCTAGCGGACAAGTGTCGAACTCTTCAAACACCCCTTCCCTCTCCCGTTGAACGACCTTGAGCTGCAATGAATGATAGATGGGGGGTGCGGGGAAAGACAGCGGGCGACAGTGCTGCGCTCTAACGTGTAAATAACAACCAAGACGATACAGGGCGTTACGGCAGCGCCCTGCAGCGGTGAAGTTCCCAAACTGCTCATCATACGCTCCTGAAAAACGTAGAGTAAATCCTATCCACTCGCGACTTCTATACAGTATATATATTCAAAGCCCGGTAGTGATATACATGGGGGGTCAGTATGTCAGCAACCACCATTGAGGAAGTATAATTTTTTTTATAAATTTTTGCCCTCGACGAATTTGAACCGGGGACTCCAAGCTCCACGGGCGTAAGTGCGCGTTTTTATTCAAATTCTACTACAATTGTAATTAAATATATTTCATAATTTTTATTTTATCTTTTGGGTGATAATTACGATTTTAAAATATGGCGGACGTGACGACATGATTTTATAATGGCGAGATAAAAAACGGTGGAAAGTTCTAGAAAACAAAATGGAATAATCCAAAATGGCGGTAGGTTCTAGAAAATAAAATGGCGTAATACCTGATAATTTGCCGTAATCAAAGTCAATGTCATTCAAGATGGCCGCCGTGACGTCACATCCAATATTGTGGACACTGACACCACAGTCGGTTCGGATATTCTGTACTACTATAACGACAGAAATCTGCTCAAAGGATATTTTTTTTTAATATTATTAACTTTCCCGTCTGTTGTGTGCATATAGGTATAGACCGGAAAAAATAATTCGCGATTTTATTTCGCGATAGGCTAGAATCCCAACTTGTTTACTTTCATGTTGTTTCAGTGATTGGACCACAGTTCACCTGAAAGACTATGAGCCAATGGGAAAACCTTCAAAAAAAGAAGTAGCGAATCAAAAGCATCCCAGTAAACAGGTGTCACGAATCAGTAGCCAATGAGCAGGTGGTTTTTGCACAGAGGATTGTGGAGTCATTGAAACAGCGAATATTTCCAGTCCCTACATTAGCCCTAGACAGCCTAGTAAGATGACCTGTGTCGGGTATTTCCCCCCCCCCCCCCAGCAAACCACTCTTTTCCCCCCATAATTTCCAGATTTGCGCCCTTGCATATGTTTGTCCGTGTGCGTGGTCAGAATCCTGCCTTCAGCTACAAGTAAAATATATTCCCTGATCACTAGGGGAACCGGAAGACCTGCAAATTTCGAGTTAATAGACGACAGTCCAGAATGAAAATATCTGAATAACTGAATGATCCTGAAAGCCAATGACGAACACCCTACTAGACCCACTTATTATTCAATCCAAGCTAAATTACACTTTAGCCCCTGTATAATCGATAGAATGGTCACAATCTTTGGCGAGCTAACAGTGATTTGGTAACCACTTCTTCTCCTAGTTTATAACATTCTCAGAGTCGTCAAGGAAGAGTCAAGAGTACTGTAGACCAATCACTAGAGACCGGAAAAATTCGCGAATTCATTTCGAGATAGGCTAAAATACAAATACCTCAGTGCTGCCTCTGCTATTGGCTCACAACTCACCTGGATGACTCTGGGCCAATGAGAAACACCCAACCAAATCTTTATCGAATCACGGGCTGCTATGTTGGGACGTCTCACAATACAGCAGCCAATGATTGGGTGACATTTGACCGAGTGTACGTAGAACTATGGAGTTCATCTTGCAGGTCATTGAACCCGCGAATTTTTCTGGTCCCTACCAATCACCAATGTGCAGCATATATAGTTCTGTTTATATACGTCCACATTTCTAGCTAATGAACCCGCGCAATAATCCTCGCTATGCTACACGTAATACCAAACCATGTGCTACCAGGAGAGAAAGTTTTCACTGTGTGTCAGCAGCAAATGAACACCTATTGTTGTGGTTACGCACACGCTCGCTCGTGGGTTTTCGCCTGCGGGCTGATTGCGAACACCCGAGGAGACTTGCGGTGTTCTCTACGCCCCACTGGAACACATACCATGGTGTGCACCGCATACTACGATTACGAACCAGCATGTGGTGTAAGTTTCGTCATTGTCTGTGAGACATGTGAGTCACGAATATTATTTTACGTGTGCGTCAAATGAACTTTTTTTTTCTCAGTGAAACATGAAAATTTTGTTTCACTGATATATATATATATATATATATATATATATATAATTTTATTTTGGGTATTTAAAACTATCTGTGAAATTTTATTGGAAAATTGAGTATTAAAAACCATTTCTTTGCAACTGGTTTACAGAGGAATCTTATGCAAAAGTACAGTATTTTTTTTTTCTGTGTATGTAAAAACTCTTCTATCTAACAGGGCGTCTTTCGTTTCCTATCTATATTAGTTAAATAATATTTTTTTGCATGTAAAACTCGAGTTCATTTCGTTTCTTAGTACTCTAACTTATGCACGAAGCAGGTAGATCGTGGAACGACCATGTACCATGTCACTACGAGAAAGACGGGTTGGTTATGTACGTGTAATTGCAAGGTCGACGTAATTGCTGTTCCGAACACAGCTGTGGTTTCTGGTATGACGAGGTCTGCCTTCTTGGTATTCTGGTCTACGTTTTATTTATTTTTTCTCTTTTTTTTCTTCCCCTCGCTTTTTTTATACCCCGTGGCGTACCTGTGGAAGAACGCCGAGGATTGCTGGTGATTTGTGATTACTCAAAACAGGGTATCATCCTCCTCGTGATAATCATCATTGGGAAGAGAGGCGTGTTTCGTCCTGACCTATGACGTCACGAAGGGCAGATAGGTACAGTCGCATCACCTGCCGGCTCAATGACCTTCCGTGATCCCGATGCACGTACGTTATTTGGGCGTATCACTCTTAGTTGGCGCAAACTGTTGTCAGATCGATGCTGTTCGGCTTGTAAAACATTGAAATTATAATTTTGTATAACATCGTTAACTATAATAAGACCATTTTTATTTTATTTTTAACATTTGTTGATATTTCTAAGACAGTATATTGGTGTCTATTGACAATATTATTAGAGTTGTAGTCATTCTGAAAAGGGGAAAAAAATAATTCAATGCAAAACACGAATTATTATTTCACCGGAGCAACTAATGTAGCAGTCAGTCGCCATTCATAACAAGGCGAAATGTTTAATATAAAATGGTATAAAAATTTGTTGACAAAAAAAATGAACGAACCCAAGTTGTTGTTTCCTTAAAAGTAAAAATTGCATGTAATAAAAAAAAGTTTCCAAAATTTCATTTATAAAAAAATTCAAATATTTTTTTACAAAATTTTAATTACTATTTTAGAGTTTTTTTTACAGATCGCGATCTTTCGCGGCCACTGTCAGTAGATTAACTGCTCCCCTGATGATGGGCGACTGCAACGTCGAACCGAAACGCCGGCGATATCATCGCCTCTTTCGTCGCGGCTACAACCCAGAAGCCAAGCAACTCCGGTGTTGAAGTTGTGTACGAGATGCTGTGGTCGATGGCCGTACGTCTGGCAAGCAGAGCCCACGGAAACAAGGACAGCAGCGGTAACGGCAGAGTACGTGCACTGGGAAGAGAGACCGCCGACTAAGGATGCTGACGCGCTACAGACGAGCGCCAAAACCCACCGCTAGGGACCTGAAAAATTCGCGGTTTTCGATGACCTTCAGGATAGTCTACACAGTCCTCTGTACACGCGAGCAAATAACGCCAGTTCGTTGGCTGCTAACTTGTGAGTCGTCTCAACTGGTTTGTCCGTGATTCGTCACTTCTTTGGTTGAGGGGTTTCTCATCGGCCCAGAGTCGCCCCGACGAACAGTGAGCCAATAGGAAAAGCAGCTTAAAGGTATACGTGTATGAATTTCAGACTATCGCGAAATGAATCTGCGAATTTTTCTGGTCTCTACCCACCGCACGTCGCAGCTACGCTCGGAGCTCAGCATCAGCAGTGCTTCCCTTAAAGGCTCGACCGTTCCCCTCTCGGGTCACGTGGTGGAACCTCACCTATACGACGGAAGTCCCGTCGACTCACGTGAAGAACACGGAGTTCGGAGTGAGGACTGTGACTGTGGGCTCAGCCATCTTGGATTGGGACCTCACGGCGGCCATCTTGTTGACCTTCACCTTTGACCCCGACCTATAGTTGCCGAAATTGGCCCCAAAAATTCGACAAAAAAATACTCAAAATTTCCTGTTTTTTTTTTATAGGAAAACGTTTTCGCCGAAAAAGTCTGATTAATTAAAATATTCCCTTTTCTAGAGAGGAAAAAAAATATTCGTTTTGAGAAAAAAAATTCCCGTTTTATTCCCCCAAAAGAATTCCAGAGGCTTGAAAAAATATTAAAATAGGCTTGAATTTGACCTTGACCAAAACCGCCTGCTATGATTGTGACGTCCCAATCCAAGATGGCGGACCGCACAATAACACCATCCTCACTCCCACTCCTGCAGTCTGATGCCCTTTTGTAAAATATACTACTTCCGCCATGTTTCTCGGATTGCCGTCGCTGCTGGCTCCATGCGAGACGTGTCAATGTGCGGCGGTCACTACAATTACGAGCATTTGTGATGTGGGATTTTATTTGTGTGGCTGGAAGTTGTCGAATTAAAAAAAAAAACTTATTTTCTTGAATTCACATCGGTGTCCTGTCATGCCGTCTTTTTTTTCCCCCTTCTTCTTTTCTTTCTTGTTCACCATCATTTCACAACACAGAACGAACCGCCTTCTATTGTTTCTCCGCCGGCTGAGTTCCGAGAATACACTGTCTGGTCACACGTGCATACGTGTCTTGTCGTGTTCTACCGCCCCCCACTTTTTTTTAACACATGTACCGCAGATGTTTGAAAAAAGTCCTGCATATTTCCGCGCAAGAAACTGTATACTTTTGCGGGGTGACCCAACCAGCCAGTTCTGTCCGTAGAAAACGCGTTGACAAAGCCCGAGATATTTAATAAAAGTTACTCATCCGTGGCGTAATCGGCTAAGCTCGAGAGAAAAAAAAGCTGTAAAACGAAACGCGTATATGGTCCAACTGCGTTTTTTTATGTGTAGCATCTTAGCTCTCGGCATACAGCATTTGACAAGAGTAATTTCGTGAATGGAACGGAAGTCGCGTGGAACGGAAATATGTAACCACGGTGCTGCCATCTGTGGCGGTTAACAAAGCCTCGGGAAACTTTACAGTATTAACTATTTAATGAACATTGGCTCAAGTGTAGTGTTTGCAATGTGGTTAAGGTTGGGTTGCGTTACCTCTAGTTAAAGGGCTATTTTACAAATTTAACACTAAGAATCAACTTAGAGCTAGGATTTGCTACGGCTGCATACGTTTTGGTGGTTTTGTGATGAAGTATGGCAGGGCTGCTAAGTGGTATGTTTAAATTTTATTTTTGAGGTTTCGGTCGTGGCGCGAGCCTACAGTTTGGGGGATTTTGAATTCACTGTATATTTATTTGGAGTGTAAATGTTTTTATTGAATTTAAATTGTTATGTGTTAAGATTGTTTAATTTTCGGTCATTGATCTTTAGTTATCTGCGCAGTGTGCAAATTTTTATTTTATTTTAAGGATGAGCAGAACACCGCGACCAGAGAGGACCCCGCCCCTGTGTTTTGGTCCAGCGAGCGTGATGGGAAAGATCTCTGTCGGTGGAGACAGCTAGTCCTCTCTCTCTTACATTATCTCTCTTTCCTTCTCTCGCGGGTTCTGGCCGGGTTCAATAACTCCATTTACGGCCTCCGCCCAGCCCTCTATCATCCCCTCCCCTTGTTCCTCCCCCTGAACCGCATTAACATACGAGTCGCCGGCCTTCTTCTCCGACACGCCTATAGTCAGGGGTTTCCCTTTGCTGGTGAGGTCGAAGCTCGCCGGTGCTTCTAGCGCGTTGTCGCCTCTAAGAGCAAGGGCTGCGGACTTCATGTCGCGCGTAGGACAACTATGAGAGGTTAGCGGTAACCATGACGTTATCGTGGCGGAGAAATAAAGAACGGCAGATTTTTTTTTATCCGCGGAAAAAAAAATTGGTTATTACTAGAGACCCGTAAAATTCGCGGGTTTATTTCGTGTTATGCTAAAATTCAAAAAATTATACCTTAGTGCTGCTTCTGTCATTGGTTCACTGTTAATCTGGAGGACTGAGGGCCAATTAGAGACCCTCACTCATAGAAATGTCGAATTACAGGCCACCCAGTCGAGACGACTCACAAGTCAGCAGCCAATGAACAGTTGGCATTTGTCCGAGTGTGTAAAGGATATTGGAGTCTATCCTGGAGGTCATTGAACCCGCGAATTTGTCGGGTCTCTAGTTATTACTAGACACCGGAAGTATTCGCAAATTTAATTTCGCGGTATGCTAAAATTAAGAAGAAAAAATTTATACCTATTGTGCTGCCGCTGCTTCTTCTGTCAGTTCGATGTTAACCTGGAGGACTGTTGGCCAACTAGAGACCGTCAATGATTGAAGTACGGATTCACGTGTCACGCCCAGTTTCGAGACGCCCCCGCAAGACGTTGTTTGCCCGAGCATTGCAGGGGACCGCGGGATCCGGGCTGGAGGCAAACTCTTCCAGCGCCTGGAGATGACTCCTGCCTGATTCCGTACAGCGGAGACCTAGTATGTTGTACACAAGAGTGAGACCGAGCCTTAGTTGACGGGGAGGGGGGGGGGGGGACGCACCACAACGCCGAAATGCCAAATTGACCACAACGCCGACAGATATAAAACCACTGTGTACCACAACGCCGAATTACCACAACGCCGAAAAATGGCATTGCAGGACTGCCATAAAGGTTAGGTTAGGTTAGACTAGGTTAGGTTAGGCTAGGATAGGCTAGGTTATATTACGCTAGGCTAGGTTAGGTTAGGTTAGGTTAGGTTAGGTTAGGTAAGGTTAGGTTTCATTGTGGTATTTCGGCGTTAAGGTACATTTAAGAAACACACACAAATTCATTCAGTTGTTATTTCGGCGTTGTGGTCATTTTTGACATTCGGCGTTATGGTATTTCGGCGTTGTGGTAATTCGGCGTTGTGGTACAGTCGGCGTTGTGGTCAATTTTGACATTCGGCGTTGTGGTAATTCGGCGTTGTGGTAACGACCCGTTGACGGGAGGGAAAGCAGGCTGAAGTCTCGAAGGAGGCTGGGGTTCCCGTCCGCGAGGCTCCCATTGTCCCGCCGGCGACTGTGCAGGCGGGCCCCCCCGTGGGAGAATGTGGCACGGACCGATCACTAGGTCACTATCCGACGCCAGGACGACAGCCGCGGCAGGTACCCGGGGGGCGTGTTCGAGGGCTTCTGCCACCAGAAAAAATATTATTTCAACAGTAATAAGAATATCTTGGCGTAAAACGTTTTCACTAAATGCAGGTGTCTCTAGTTAATATATATATCTATTTTTCCGAGGATTAATTAGGTAGCAAAGTAGAATTGAAGCGCATTTACATCTGAACTGGAATTATTAGGCTACACTGTAAAAAAATTTGTACCTTTACAAGGCTAGTCCTTGGAAACAAGATTGCCAACGATATCACCTGCAAAATTTGCAAGGCAGAGTTTTGAACCATTTGCAAATATTACAAAACTCTGGCTTGCAGTTTTACAAGTGATATAGTTTACAACTGGATTTCCAAGGACTTCCTTTGTAAAAGAGAACAATTATTTTATAGTGCACGGTGTTCTTGATACGTCCTCGACGGCTTTTAGCCAGTTACGAACAAGATAAGGTGGTTACCCAATCACTAACCTTGCCATCGACCAACGAGATCTCTCTACATAAAGGTTTGACTACATAAATAGATAAGGGGCGACTGAATTGTTGCCCATTGGATGGGCAGCCCATCAGGATTTTTCTGACAGTGGTGTTTTTGAAAGGTTGTCTGAATTGTTGCCCGTTGGATGGGCAGCCCATCAGGATTTTTCTGACAGTGGTGTTTTTGAAAGGTTGTCTGAATTGTTGCCCGTTGGATGGGCAGCCCATCAGGATTTTTCTTACAGTAGTGTTTTTGAAAGGTTGTCTGAATTGTTGCCCCTTGGATGGGCAGCCCATCAGGATTTTTCTGACAGTGGTGTTTTTGAAAGGTTGTCTGAATTGTTGCCCGTTGGATGGGCAGCCCATCGGGATTTTTCTGACAGTGGTGTTTTTGAAAGGTTGTCTGAATTGTTGCCCGTTGGATGGGCAGCCCATCAGGATTTTTCTGACAGTGGTGTTTTTGAAAGGTTTTCTGAATTGTTTCCCCTTGGATGGGCAGCCCTTCAAGATTTTTCTGACAGTGGTTAGTTTGTAAAATGACCTAAACTAATCTAACCTAACCTAACCTAACCTAAACTAACCACTGTCAGAAAAATCCTGAAGGGCTGCCCATCCAAGGGGCAACAATTCAGACCTTTCAAAAACACCACTGTCAGAAAAATCCTGATGGGCTGCCCATCCAACGGGCAACAATTCAGACAACCTTTCAAAAACACCACTGTCAGAAAAATCCTGATGGGCTGCCCATCCAACGGGCAACAATTCAGACAACCTTTCAAAAACACCACTGTCAGAAAAATCCTGATGGGCTGCCCATCCAAGGGGCAACAATTCAGACAACCTTTCAAAAACACTACTGTAAGAAAAATCCTGATGAGCTGCCCTTCCAAGGGGCAAGTTTTCAGGATTATTTAAACACTTAAAGAAACATGTTTTCAGAAATTGCATGGGCTGCCCTTCCAGTCGCTGTACAGACAAACCATTGCCAGAAAAATCCTGAAGGGCTGCCAATCCAACGGGCAACAATTCAGCTCCCCCATAGATAAGAGACCGGAAAAATTCGCGTCTTCATTTGGCGATGGGCTGAAATTCAAATACATGTACCTTTCGCCTGCTTTCGCCATTTTTGGCTCGCTGTTTATCTGTAGGGTTGTGGGTCAATGAGAAACCATCGGCTGAAGAAGTGTCCAATCACAGAAAACCAAGTTGAAACAGCTCACAAGTCAGCGACCAACTAAATGGCGTTGATTGTGTGGTCTACCCTGAAGGTAAACGAACCCGCGAATTTTTCCAGTCTCTAATAATTAGAGACAGGAAAAATTCGCGGGTTCAGTGACCTCCAGGATAGACTCCAATATCCTCTACACACTCGGGCAAATGCCAACTGTTCATTGGCTGTTGACTTGTGAGTCGTCTCGACTGGGTGGTCTGTGATTCGACACTTCTATGAGTGAGGGTCTCTAATTGGCCCTCAGTCCTCCAGATTAACAGTGAACCAATGACAGAAGCAGCACTAAGGTATAATTATTAGAATTTTAGCATAATACGAAATGAACCCGCGAATTTTTCAGGTCTCTATACTAATAATAGACCTGGAGTGAAATTAATCCGCGAATCAATCGTGGCTCTATGAATAACTTAAAAAAATAGAAAAACAAACGTCTGACGGGTGCATCGCCCCGAAGCGACGGCGGATCTAGTTCCGTTACAACGCCCCAGGGCGCGACTTCGAAACCCGCTACGGAGGACGACGCGACTCCAGAAATAGAACCACTTACGCCCCATAACACCGCTGCTTTGACGTGTCGTCAATTTTTTTTTAAAATTATTTTTTAATTCGGCCATCCAAACCCTTCTTCTCCCCTCCTCGCCCACGACGAACCTCTTTTTATTTTATTTTTATTATTGCTGCCCCGTGCATCAACCCGTCACCCTGCGGCGGATCCTCGGCGAACTGCGGTCCCATTACGGAAAGCGCCTACCGTCGGCTTGGTCGTACGAGGACCTTCATCCAGCCGGTGAGTGCAAGGTGCCCCGCGACTCGAACACAAATACGCAGGGGCGGGCATTTTTCGCGGGTAAAATACGAACGCCTGTTAGACTGCAACAAAGGGTGTACCCGCCCAGAGGTTTCTTCCTTGCTGATCGGCAGAGACCGGAAGAATTATTCTCGGATTCATTTCGAATTTGGGCTAGAATTCAAACAACTTGTCCTCTGTGAAGTTCTTGCTATTCGTTATCATTAGAGACCGGAAAAATTCGCGGATTCATTTCGTGATAGGCTGAAATTCAAACATGTGTATAATTCTGCTGGTTCTGCTATTGGCTCGCGGTTTAACTGGATATCTCTGGGCCAATGAGAGACTATCGACCAAAGAAGCGTCGAATCACGAGCTACCTAGTGAAGACGACTCACAAATTAGTAACCAATGAACACGCGTGTTTACTTGAGAAGTGCAGAGGATAATGGAGGCTATCCTAAAGGTCATTGAATCCGCGAATTTTTCCTGTCCCTAGTTATCAGTGTATGGGAAGGACTCTTGAGCCAGTGACAGACTCTCAACTACCAAGTTGAGACGTCTCACAAATCTGCAGCCAATGAACAGATGACATTTCTCAGAGTATTCAGAGGTGTTTAGAGACAATCGTAAAAGTAAATGAAAACGCGAATTTTTCCGGTCTCTACTGATCGGCAGCCGTCTGCGAGAGAAGTCGTTGCCTTTTTTTGACGGAGCCACTCAGGACGCATTTGCTTCCGCACTGAATTACTGTGATTGGTGTTGTAACAATCGACATAATTTATTTTTTCATCGAAACTAATTCTTATTTAATGTTTTTTTATGAACTTAAATGCAAAATCTTACACCAGTCCTAGTTTTGTACTGTAAGAATTAAGCGTTTGTGTGTGGCCTTCGTCTTAAAGTTCTTATTTTTTGTTTTTACAAAATTATCAAGCAAATAAAAAAAATATATTTATTTCTTCTAAAACTACAGAAACCTGACTTTTTCTGGGCAAAAGACGCCTGTTCAATGCCTGCAGACTTGTGAGACGTCTCTAAACTTGGTAGTCCGTGATTCGACACTTTTGGGTGAAGGTTTCTCATTGACCCAGAGTCCTCTCCCCAATCTGCGAACCGATAGGAAAAAAAAAACCTAGACGTAAAATTATGTATTTGAATTCCAACCCATAGCGTGAATAGTCCGCGAATTTTTTTCCCCGAACTCCAGCAATCATCAACGTAAAGCACATGCACATGTGTGCCTCCAAGTCTACTTTACTACGTGGATCTAACAACAGTCAACCTCAAAGTAAAAAAAAATTGGTTGTCTGTAAAGTAGGTTTACGGACGATAGTATTAAGTGACAACGTCATAACAAAACATTGATGAAATGATCGCATACTTTTATGAATAGAATTGAATCATTTTTATTGAATTATCACTATTTTGTATGGATACAAAGAAGGGTTAAATGAAATCTACAATTTAATTGATAAATTTACTTTTATTTGCACTCATTAATTCAAATATGTCTATTACTTTAACGAAGAGATTGATTTAGCTATAACTTTTATACATGTTTGCTATTTAACTTCTTCCAATCTGTGCTATTCTGTTAAGGATAGGGCGATATGAGAAGTAGGAAACGAATGGGAGTGTTTCAAGTTTAATGTGCCTCGAAAAAATCAAATCGATTGTATGTTCCAATCGAGTGGAAGAGAGATGGATGCGGCGCAAGCGTGCAATGAGCGTAACGGGACACAGCGTAACGGGACAATGTGCGTAACGGGACCCTTTTTCGTGTGTGCAGCCGGCTTTCATCGATTTCATTAGACGTTGTCACGTCAAAAAGAAAGAAAGACTGCTGTGACGATACCTGCGCATCGCCGCCTCGCTGTGACATCCTGTACATATTTAGACCGAGGAAAGACGTCGTGTGGCGAGGGAAGTAGCTACTTGCGGGGCGCCCTGTGGCGCGGACACGAACGACCGTCCGCGCATGGCTGGGCCGCCACGACGATGTTCCTTCCTCCTCTTTCCTCGCATCGTTCATTTCCTTCTCCTCCCTCACCCCCTTTTACCACTCTACTTTATCCATCAAGTTGCTTCAGTTCCACTCCGCTATGAATAGATAATGCTCCGGTCGACCTTCGGTGTAACAACTGTTTATTTCTCCCTCCACGCCAGAGAGGTAACGAGTGCAGTTAGTTCGCTGTTCAGCTGTTGCCACGGAGAAGCTAGTCAAGTGTCATTAACTCGTCAGTTCCCCGATTTGCTCACATGTCCCCACCTGTGGATGCGCCAATCAAATCCTCGACTGCGTACCATCGAATGAAAAATAAAATTGAGACGGGAAATACAGAAATTCAAACACTCGCCACTGGGTGGTTTGATTTGGACCAAATTATTTTTATCTCTCAGAAGCTATCAAATAAATGTTTGTTTGTATGTTCTATCAGCTACATGGAAACATTTTTTAAGCAGGGGGAAATAAGTTTTATATGCTGAAGATGCCAAAGCGTAATTTTTTTTTAAATAAAAATTGGATGAGTTAAATCTTTCTTTAATAATTCAATTTCTATGTCTTTACTTATATATTGCTAGAGGCCCGAAAAAATCGCGGTTTCGATGACCTTTAGGATAGACTCCACGGTCCTCTGCATACTGAGAGAAATGTCACCTGTTGATTGGCTCTTGACTCGTGGGAAGTCTCAACTCGGTAGTCTGCGATTTGATATTTCCTTGTTTAACGGTTCCTAATTTGCCCTGAGTCCCCGCCATGAACTGTGAACCAATAACCAAAACAAGACCGAGGTAGTGTTCTTTGAATGTTAGCCTATCACGCTATGAATACTAGAATAATTATTCTGGTCTTTTATATATAGCATATTTATTCCTCATCCCACGAAAGAGGTTCAGTTCCGAAAAAAATTTCCCAACTAACTTTTTTTAAAAATAAAAAACAAAACAGAATACGCTTTCGGTCAGAATCTCTGAACACATGGTCGTTCGTCTTACACGCCTTACGAAACCCGAGAGATTGACTCTCGCCTCTTCCTGAAGCGAGCGGAGTTGTGAACAAGAATTAACGTTTCCCCCTTCCTCTTTCTCCATCTCTCTCTCCCTCCCAGAATCTGCGAAGTCGTCTCGTCGGACGGGTTGCCGCCGGAAGTCAGATACGCCCATCGCGTGCGATCGGGAGGGCGTAGCGGTCGCCTTCCGTTATTCCAACCTTCGCCGTAATCGAGCAGGAAAAATGAACGGGCTATCCCGGTAGGTCGGTTTTTATTTGCCTTTTTTCTGCTAATCGTATGTACTTTGCGCGAGTTTTCTAATTCCTTTTTTCTTTTATTTTTCAATCTTTTTTTTTCATACTAAACGCGCCCTTCCGTCACTCTTCCCGCTAGTAAAATTTTTTTTAACCCCCCCCCCCCCCCAATTACCCCGTGGGATCTCATAACTACACCAACAGTTGTGCAACAGTTGAACGGACACTTTAATTTCCTTTCTCCTTCTTTGGTTCAACTTAGCGTCCACGGCGAAGTCATTGGAGACAGAGAGACACGAAACAAACCAAAGACAACGAGCAAGCAATCTTACCGATATTTCCAAACCCTCTCGTATATAACACCATATCCGAATTTGCCTGAAGTATACACATGAGTGTATATATATTTATATATGTGTGACATCATGAAGGCTGTCCTAATCGGAAGCGTAATTATGCAAGCATGCAAGTAAACAAATCCGCGTTCTACTCGCGTACTTACAAGTGATGAAACGTCAACAGTTTTTAAATCTTTTTTGTAGGTAATATTTTATTGAACATATAAGTAGGGGCAGGCATATTTTGCGAAAAGATCTGAGCGCCCATTACATTGCAATACGGTATGTTTCTTCCTTGCAATTGGCGGCCGTCTGCAAACGAAGATAGGCTATACCTTTATTTCACCGGGCCAATCAGCATGCGTTTTCTTCTACACTGAATTACTGTGATTGGTTGTTCTAACAATAGACCTGTATCTGAAATAAACTCACCCAATCACAAAACACAGACGATACTACAGTATGTTGACTCTCAACTTGTCTCGAAATCTTTTCACGAAAAATACATGACCCTATTAACCACTTAAAATAACATATAGTTGCCCTGTGCAAGACGAACTAGAAGCACCAGCGAGCGTCGCACTTTCTCATCACGCCTCATTACCACGCCAAGGAAAACCGCCGAACCGATTTTTACCTCTACATAAAATTTTTGAGGGACCCCCCCCCCCCCCTGTGAAAAGGAGAGAATTCACCTGTAAAATATCGAATACAGCTCCTTTACTAACTCCGAAGTTCTCTTCGCGGCTTTGAAGTCGGTAGACGCTTGCGTCTTCTCACCTGGCATACTTCTTGGGTACCACAGGTACAGATTTCTCACTTGAAACACGAAATTTAGGACAGGGTTTTGATGTTCGCGCTTAAAAAAAAATGAGGGGGCGTAAGTTTATAAGACGGGAAAGGATCTAAAAGTTTTTTTCAGAAGAACAAAAACGGCTAGCAAAATACTTCAATTGCGACGTCCAAGTTGTGTCTGACTGCAGCATCGCTGCATTATGCAGGTTATAATTCTCACGAAGCGATAAGTAGGGACCGGAAAAATTCGCGGGTTCAATGACCTGTAGGATGAACTACATAGTTCTACGTATACTCGATCAAATGCCACCCACTCATTGGCTGCTGTCTTGTGAGACGTCCCAACGTAGCAGCCTGTGATTCGATAAAGCTTTCGTTGGGTGTTTCTCATTGGCCCAGAGTCACCCATGTGAGTGGTGAGCCAATAGCAGAGGCAGCACTGAGGTATAACTATTTGTATTTTAGCCTGTCGCGAAATGAATTTGCGAATTTTTCCGGTCTCTACTCATAAGTCAGCAGCCAATGAACAGGTGACATTTCCCAGAGTATGCAGAGGACTGTGGAGTCTATCTTGGAAGTCAATGAAGACGCGAATTTTCCTGTCCCTGACAATTACGTGTAACCCGCCAAATGATTTACCTTGTTGTCGACCAATGAACACTCCAAAAATCCTTGATTATGAATAGGCATGTAGAGTCTAACCTGGAGTGGAATAGGCAAGTAATTTCTAGCCTGGAGTGAAATAGGCAAGTAGAGTATACTGGAATGGAATAGGCAAGTAGAGTCTAGCCTGGAGTGGAATAGGCAAGTAGAGTCTAACCTGGAGTGGAACAGGCAAGTAGAGTCTAGACTGGAGTGAAATAGGCAAGTAAAGTCTAACCTGGTGTGGAATAGGCAAGTAGAGTCTAAACTGGTGTGGGATATGCAAGTAAAATCTAGCCTGGAATGAATTCGCGAAATAATCATGGATCTAGAGAAAGTACATTAACACATTCACATTCACGATGTGTCATTGATCGGCGAAGCGAATAAAGAGAACTATCTGAAGGTACCTAATACATCACTATCAGATATGCGTCAAGATACCAATAACTGGGTTCCAAAAATGAGAATAGCTTACACTTATACTTAAACGTTACATACGTTTTTTTTATGATAAATTATTCACAAAAAGGAGGAAGCAGGAAGTTGAACTTAAATCATTCCAGTAAGCACGAGAACGAATCACAATTACAGGTGTGCTTTCAAATAATAGTTTTCAATTATACTAATCCATAAGGGCAGGCATTTTTCACGAAAAAACCTTAACGTCTACTAGATTGCAACAAGGTATACCCGCACCAGCGGTTTCTTCCTTGTGGTTGGCGGCCGTCTGCACGAGAAGTCGTTGCCTTGTTTGACGGAGCCATTCAGGACGCGTTTGATTCAGCACTGAATCACTGTGATTGGTGTTGTTACAATCGACATGTAGCTACCTGAGAGAAACTCATCCAATCACGAAACACAGACGGTGCTACATTGTTTAGCCTTTCAGCTGGTCTCGGAAT
Source organism: Bacillus rossius redtenbacheri (assembly GCF_032445375.1). Taxonomy (NCBI): domain Eukaryota; kingdom Metazoa; phylum Arthropoda; class Insecta; order Phasmatodea; family Bacillidae; genus Bacillus; species Bacillus rossius. The sequence continues at coordinate 21,514,365 of NC_086343.1, read as the reverse complement.
CTTTTCGCGAAATATGCATGCCCCTACTAATCCACCAAACGTCAATAATTTCAAGTCCCATAGAGTCAAGTGACAACGGAACTACTGCTCGTTAGTTAAATGCCTTGTCCGTATAGAGGTGATGTAGCCTCCTTTGCGCCACTCAGTGTCACCCTTACGGCTTCTGCGCTTCCAGACATCGAAGCAAATTTGAGAAATTTTTTAAGATATGAGAATCTTGTGTTTAAATTGTCAACGCATGCAAGGTGCATACGGTGACCTAAACTCCACCACGAAAAGTAAGCATGAGTACAGAAAACGAGTTTTTCTTAAACAAGAACCGAAATACGCCTTCAACAGTTTTTAGGTCGTAAACATTTTCTATCGTTTAGTTTTCAAAATTTGGCTGCTTTAAAAAACACTATATAATTGTTTTTATTGGATGTCTTAAGTTATCGGAGCCTCGTTGTTAAGAATAGTTTCCCATGTGTGCACTTAGTATTGAATACATTTTTTGTTTTGGGAAATGGCAACTGAAAATAATAAGTACTTTACTTAGACATTATGTAAGGGTATTTGTCAATTTCTGTCTTTAACGAAGGCGCAATTTCAACATGATACGATAAAAAAAGTTGTCAATTGAAACCAATGTGTATAGACCTGTAAAATTCGCGATTTCATATCCCTAAAGGATAGACTCCATGATCCTCTATGCACTCGTGCAAATTAGATCTGCTGATTGGTTACCGACTCGTAACACCTGTTGACTAGAATGATCGTGATTCGCTAATTCTTCTAGATTTTTCATTTGCCCAGAGTCCTTCAGATAAACTGTGGCCCAATCACTGAAGCAAAATAATGTCAAAAGTATTTGGACTCTATCCTATCGCGAAATGAATCCGCGAATTTTACAGGTCTCTAGTTATCAGAGCCTCGCTAATAAGAATAGTTTCCCATGTGTGCACTTAGTATTGAATTTTTTTTGAGGGGGGGGGGAATGGCAACTGAAAATAATAAGTACTTTACTTAGACATTATGTAAGGGTATTTGTCAATCTCTGTCTTTAACGAAGGCGCACTTACAACATGACACGATAAAAAAAAGTTGTCAAATGAAACCAATGTGGCGTCTCTCGGCTCCTATCTCTGCCCCCTCCCTTCCTCCCTTGCCCCCTCCCCACAAGAGTGTCTCAGCGCGTTACGAAATGACGGGCTACCGGCGTAATCATCGACCGAAACTATCGATTCTGGAACAACTCCACCATATCGATTTCCGCGTGATTTGTATGCAGGTCGCGAACTGGGGCTGAAGTGTTTCCAAGCCTTGCGTTAGATAATAAAACTAAAAAAAAAAGATCGACTGCCGCGCGCCACTTTAATGATATATTAGAACGCGAGAACCAGTTATTAGGTTTTCGCCGTGCCCGGGCCTCCCATTCCACGTGTGGATGCGAGGCGTCTGTCGTAACCATCGGCTATACAGTTGTTCCTGATCACCACCACACGTTGCGATACATTCAACGCATCATTTATTCATTTTCACATTATTTACACAAACACACTGATAAATTTTTTTCCCTGTAAATGGAACAGAAATATTCGTGTGAAATTACAGATATTTGTAGGGTAATGCAAATTTCGCGAAAAGATTCCGAGACTAGCTAAAGTTAAAACACTATAGCATTGTCCGTGTTTCGTGATTGGCCGAGGATATGTCCCATACAAGTCGATTGTTACAACACCAATCACAGTAGTTCAGTGCGGAAGCAAACGCGTCCTGAGTGGCCAGGTCAAACAAGGGAACGACTTCTCTCGCAGCCGGCAGCCAATCACGAAGGGAAAAACCTCTGGTGCGGGTATACCTTTGTTGCAGTCTAATAGGCGTTCAGATTTATTCGCGAAAAATGCCTGCCCCTATAGATATTTGTAGAGAGTGGAAAAATTCGCGAATTCATTTCACGATATGCTAGAATCTAAACAACTGTACATTTATATTGCTTCTGTGATTGGCTTACAGTTTATCTGAAGGACTTTTAGCCAATGTGAAACCTTCAACCAAAAAAGTATCGAATCGCAAGTGTCCCAGTTGACAAGTATCACGAGTCAATAGCCAATGAGCAAGTGGCATTTGCCTGAGTATGTAGAGGGTTGTGGAGTCTAACCTAGAGGTCATCGAAAACGCGAATTTTTCCAGTCTCTAGATATTTGTAAATTTTGTACACTTACATGAAAAAAACTCCATCACTACAAAAAAGGTGTTCGCAGTAATACTGGGTTGAGATTCTTACCCGGGAATTTATGTTTTGTGTTGTCCCAGTACCTCCAATAATTAAATTTATTTGTAAACCGTTCCCTAAATTGATGTCCATTATTGACTGCGCACATTAAAAACCGTAGGGGCAGGCATTTTTCGCGAATAAATATGAACGCCTATTGGATTGCAGTTAGGCATGTTTGCGTCAGCGGTTTCTTCCTTGCAATTGGCGGCGCGTTTGCTTTCGCAATGAAGTACTATGATTGGTGCGCTGACAGTAGACATGTACCTGAAAGAAACTCGACCAATCACGAAACACAGACGATGTTACAGTGTTTTAACTCTCACCTAGTCCCGAAATATTTTACAATAAAAAATACAATATACATGCCCTATTAACAAGCGTAATAAATCAAAAATAAAGTCAAATGGTTGAATATTCGATTATCTTTACTATTGTTTATAAAAAATGTTTGCCTGTATTAAAACATTAAAATTTAGAAGCACAACAAGCAATATGCGATGTCTCAGCTTCGTAGATCTGTGCTGCAATATTTTTTTCTGGCTTGTACTTTCCATAAAACATTTTCTGTGCTATCAATTTTTGACATATTGTGTATTCATATTTTTGTACATTCAATTTTTTTTGTCCGTTACCGAGGTATATTATGACTTACCGTGTAACCACCAACGACGTATGTCAAGGACAATTAAAATTTAAAAAAAAAAAATTAAGTTTTTTTTCTTCAAAAACGTATTAAATATATGTAAAAATTGTGCAAATTAACAATATTTTTTCTTGTATTGCAAACTATTTCTTGGCAACTGGTTTCCTCAAGAACCTTTAGTAAAAGAACAAAAAAAATACATTTGTTTCTGTGTAGGAACGCGCGTGGTTGCTACAGGGGACATACCACAACGCCGAACGTACAATAACGCCGAAAACCATAACGCCGAATGCAAAATTGACTACAACGCCGACAGCTAGAAAACTGCTGTGTACCACAACGCCGAAATACACTAACGCCGAAAAATGTCATTGCAGGACTGCCACAAAGGTTAGGCTAAGTAAGGTTAGCACACAAATTCATTCAGTTGTTTTTCATTTTGCTCCTGTGGCCCGCCCTCCCCGCAGCAACATTTTTCGGCGTTACTGTATTTCGGCGTGGTGGTACACAGCAGTTTTCTAGCTGTCGGCGTTGCGGTCAATTTGGTATTCGGCGTTATTGTACGTTCGGCGTTGTGGTATTTCGGCGTTGTGGTAACGACCCGTTGCTACACCGTCGCCCTGGTTCCTCTAGTCCCGAAATGCTGTTCCGAACGTATAGCGAAATAGCCCACTTTGCCGTGGTAAAACACACAGCGGAGAACAGCGCGCCGAGCGTAAACACAGCAAGTAGGGCGTGACACTTCGGAAGAGGGGGGTGGGGAAGAGACGAGACGAGACGTGCTAATGGAAGATCACTTGCTGCTATCTGGAGGTGAAAGCTTTCGAATCACCCTCCTTCTCTACGGAGCACTTCGTACTTCCCGCTGTGGCTGACTTTAACCTGCCGTCAGGAGGCGGGCAAACGACAGCCGTTTGCACACTGCAAATTATATTTTTTTTGTAAATGGAACAGAAATATTCATGCAAAATAACAGATATTTGTAAATTTGTACACTTACATGAAAACAACTGTGTCACTACAAAATAGTGATCGCTAGAGACCGGAAAAATTCGCGAATTCATTTCGCGACAGGCTAAAATACAAATAGTTATTTATACCTCAGTGCTGCCTCTGCTATTGGCTCACAACTCACCTGGATGACTCTGGGCCAATGAGAAACACCCAACCAAAGCTTTATCGAATCACAGGCTGCTACGTTGGGATGTCTCACAAGACAGCAGCCAATGAGTGGGTGGCATTTGACCGAGTGTGCGTAGAACTACGGAGTTCGTACTACATTTTTATTTTAATGAGACAGATATCTTATTTCGAATTACATCTCGTCATCATTGAATTCATTGAACACGCGAATTTTTTCGGTACCTAGTCATTCACATCACCATTAAAACCTAATAACTATTTTCACAACTGGAGGCAGGCAGTGCCTGGGACTCCTCGCGGACCCGCGGTTCGACACCCGGAGGCTGGCACTCAGACCTCGAGGCCCGCGATGGCTGACATGACAGAACAGTTGCCCGATTAAACAAAAAAGTCTGAGCCTCAAACACTTCGATCCTTCTTTGATTGAGGGTCTCGAATTGGTAGAGACCTGAAAAATTCGCGGGTTTCGTTTTGCGATAGAATAGAATCCTAATACATTTGCCTTCCTTGCTGCTTCAGCGATTGGGCCACAGTTTATCTGAAGGACTCTGGACCAATGAAAAACAGTTCGACAGAGGAAGTATCGAATCACAAGCTTCACAGTTAACACATGTCACGATTTAGTAGCCAATCAGCAGGTGTAATCTGCACAAGTACATAGAGGATCATGGAGTCTATCCTAGAGGTCATTCATTGAAAACGCGAATTTTTCCGGTCCCTACTAATTGGCCAAAGGTCCTCCTGATTAACGGTGAACCAATATGGCAGAAGCAGCGTATCAGGGAAATCAATTAGGGTTTTCTTCCGGGTCTCTACCAATAACCTCCCCAGGATGTCTTCACCAAGCCTGGTGCTTGCAATGGCCTCGCACGATGCTCGATAGCTAGGGACATGCATATTTCGCGAAAAGATTCCGAGACTAGCTATAAGTTAAAACACTGTAGCATTGTCTGTGTTTCATGATAGGGTGAGTTTCTTTCAGGCGCATGTCGATTGTTCCAACACCAATCACAGTGATTCAGTACGGAAGCAAACGCGTCCTGAGTGGGCTCGGTCAAACAAGGCAACGACTTCTCTCGCAGACGGCCCGCCAATCACAAGGAAGGAACCTCTGATGCGGGTATACATAGGCGTTCAGATTTATTCGCGAAAATGAACCAATATGGCAGAAGCAGCGCATTGTATAATTATTTGGATTTTTTGCGTATCAGGGAAATCAATTAGCGCGTTGTTCCGGGTCCCTACCAATAACGACCTCCCCAGGATGTCTTCGCCCAAGCCTGGTGCTCGCAATGGCCTCGCACGATGCTCGACAGCAGTCCCGGTCCCTCTGGAACACGTGGCGTGTCCACAGCCAATCAATCTCACCGGGAGACCATCGCATCGTCGCGCCAGACGTGGCGTGTGGCTGACGACGTGGCCCCGGGGGTTGTCCACTCAATTGTTTTCACTGGCAGAGAGGGGATAGCGAGGAGGGGGGTGGGTGGTGGTGGCACAATCACGTGACGCGAGAACATGCCCACCCGGCGTCATTCCATGTCCGCGCTCCTACCAGATTCTGCTCTCCAAAGCACCTCCGTAACGCAGGCTCTCAAAGACACGGACGTGTATAGACCGGAAAAATTCGCGGGTTCAATGACCTCCAGGATAGACTCCAATATCCTCTACACACTCGGGCAAATGCCAACTGTTCATTGGCTGCTGACTTGTGAGTCGTGTCGACTGGGTGGTCTGTGATTCGACACTTCTATGAGTGAGGGTCTCTAATTGTCCTCCAGATTAACAGTGAACCAATGCCTAGAGACCGGAAAAATTCGCGAATTCAAATCCCTAAAGGATAGACTCCATGATCCTCTATGCACTCGTGCAAATTACATCTGCTGATTGGTTACCGACTCGTAACACCTGTTGACTGGAATGATCTTGATTCGCTAATTCTCCTGTTAAAGAATTTTCATTGGCCCAGAGTCCTTCAGATAAACTGTGGCCCAATCACTGAAGAAAAATAACGTCAAAATTATTTGGACTCTATCCTATCGATAAATGAATACGCGAATTTTACAGGTCTCTACCAATGCCAGAAGCAGCACTAAGGTATAATTATTTGAATTTTAGCATAACACGAAATGAACCCCGCGAATTTTTTAGGTCTCTATACGGATGTGCGCTTAGATACGGTCACAAGGTTTGAAGGGGTCCCCGTCTACCTGGGCGCACGTATGGTGTGCAGGGCTTCAGAAAAAAAAAACCAACCCAATTTGAAAACTGCTCAACATATCCCAGCGGTGTCTGTCAACGAAAATCATCAAGAATATACTTAGGCGGATGAATAGTTTTGTTTCTGTATTTCTCTTTGGTACGTAACATCTTAGCTTTCGGTATACGGAATTTAGTACGGGTAATTTCGAGAATGGAACGTAAATTCGCATGGAACGGAAATGTGTAAATACGGTGCTGCCATCTGTGGTGGGTGGCGCCAACCAATGTTCACAAAGTCAAAGAAACATTGATGAATTTTAACAAGAAGGGCGGTATTATAATAAAATTCCTTGTCGAAAATCAGGTCCAAAGCCGTTTTTTTTCCCCCAAGTCTTTATCGTCTTTATCGGAGCCGTTTCATTATATAGTTTAAAATTTCGGTCTGCTAATCAAACGATTCAATAATCTACGTAGCTGCTCCGGCAACGAATTCTAGCGGTGGGTGCGGAAAGTACAAGTAATTCGCGTCAAGAAATGTAGTTGAAAACACAATTTGCGTATATTTAATACGCTCGGATTTATTTTAAAGAATTCTACGTTTAATCTCATGTCTGAATTCCGTAAGTTAAATGTTTTGTTTTTTTGTGACACGAGAATACACGAATTTACTCGTTGCCGAGGTCAGATGTTAAAGATCTAATTTTAATCTGTATCGAAGCTAATGCGCTCGCAAAATAGCGAAGTAGACTATTACTAGAGACCTGTAAAATTCGCGTATTCATTTCGCGATAGGATAGAGTCCAAATAATTTTGACGTTATTTTGCTTCAGTGATTGGGCCACAGTTTATCTGAAGGACTCTGGGCCAATGAAAATTCTTTAACAGGAGAATTAGCGAATCACGATCATTCCAGTCAACAGATGTTACGAGTCGGTAACCAATCAGCAGATGTAATTTGCACGAGTGCATAGAGGATCATGGAGTCTATCCTTTATGGATTTGAATTCGCGAATTTTTCCGGTCTCTAACTATTACTAAAGCCATGCATATATCGCGAAAAGATATCCGAGATTAGTTATAACGTTATAAGTAAAAAACACTGTAGCATCGTCTATGTTTCGTCTGTGTTGGGTGAATTTATTTCAGGCGCATGTTGAGATTGTTATAACACCAATCACAATGATTCAGTGCGGAAGCAAACTCGTCCTGAGTGGCCCGGTCAAACACGGCAACGACTTCTGTCACAGACGGCCGCCAATAGCAAGTAATAAACCGATGGTGCGGGTGTACCGTGTTCCATATTAATAGGCGTTCAGATTTATTCGCGAAAAAAATGCCTGCCCCTAACTATTACCGGTTCCAAAGGTATACGCTGCTTTGCGATGTTTACCCGCTTCTGCGATGTTGTTCACGCTGAGCCCTGGCTGGTTGTTGCTGTTGTTGTTCTAGGACGCCTGTTCCCGCATCTCGCGCGGCCTGATTTCCCTTGTTCCCGTCGTGCGAACACTGCCCGTTCCGGTTCGCACTCCGCGCGCACGAACCACCAGCTTCCGGGCCACAGCGGTCCCGAAACACACCCGAGCCCCTCACTGTTCAGTAGAGACCGGGAAAATTCGCGGATTCATTCGGCGATAGACTAGAATTCAAACACATATACCTTTTAGATGATTTTGCTACTGGCTTGCTGTTCATCTGGACGAATCTCAACCAGTTATGAACCCTCAACCAAAAGAGGGATCGAATCACAGACAAAACCAGCTGAGACGACTCACAAGTCGGCAGCCAATGAACTTGCGTTATTTGCCCAAGTGTACAGAGGAATGTGCAGTCTATCCTGAAGGCCATCGAAATAGCGATTTTTTTCTGTCCCTACTGTTCAGTTATTCTTTTTTTGTTACAGGCACATAAATATTCCTGTAAAAAAATTTATATTTTGTAAATACGTACAATTACACGAAAATAACTACTATCACAACAAAACAGTTTTCGTGAATAAATATTAACGCCTATTAGACTCCAACAAGGTATACCCGCCACAGGGATGTATTCCTTGTGATTGGCGGCCGTCTGTGAGAGAAGTCGTTGCCTTTTTTAACCGAGCCACTCAGGAAGCTTTTGCTTCCGCACTGAATTACTATGATTGGTGTTGTAACAATCGGCATGCGCCTGAAAGAAATTCACCCCAATCACGTAACACAGACGATGCTACAGTGTTTTAAATTATAACTTTTCTCGGAATCTTTTCGCGAAATATGCATGGCTCTACAAAATAGTATTCGCAGTAATACTGGGTACGGATTCTTACCCGGGAATTTATGCTTTGTGTTGTCCCAGTTACCCCCTCCCCCTTTTCTAGTTAAAGTTACTTGTAAACCTTTCTAATTTAATCGTGCGCATTAATAAGCATAATAAAAAATAAAAGTTCAATCATTGGGGAGCGTTCAAGTATTACGTAACGCAATTTTTTGATATTTTTGACCCCCCCTCCCCCCATGTAACGCGCCGTAACGTTTTTCTGTACCCCCCCTCCCCCCTAGTAAAACGTTACGTAACCCCAAGTGACCATTTTTACCTAAAAGTCACAATTATGTGGCGTAACGTACCGGAATAAGTCACTAAAATACCTTTGTTATTGTTTTAATCGCGTTAATGTTATTTATTAACATTTGAAATGTCTTGTTTTTAAAAGCAAGAGCTTTCTAATGATTTTTTTGTCCTAATAAATTTTTACTACTCAATCATACATTTAGCAATCATACATTTAATTACGTCGTTTTCCTGACTTGGCTCTGTCCTTACACACTTTTTACTTTATCCGCCATTGTTCTTCTCATGCATTCTACTATTTTAGTGTTTTACTAATAAAGCTATTAAAATTAAATAACAAATTTTATTTCTAATAATTATTTTTACCTTTGGCAATGTAATTACAAACATAAAACTAACTGCAATAAAATATATTTGTCAAAATATAATCGTATTTAAGAATACGATCGAACGAAAACGAAAAACATTTAAAATAAAATTAGCCATAATTAAAATAAGTAGATTGTAAAAAAAAATTCAATTGGAGTTTTACTGCTCCTCTGTCCATGGGTTTGCCAGCCACTCAGATTCGTTCATTACTGGCATCCGGAGAGCAGACGAAGAGGGTTCCGGAATTGTTAACCCGCTTGCATCAACTTCGTCTTCGTCGAGCCAATCGGCATCATCAGACGATGTTTCACAGCGACGCACAATGCAGAGAAGCTCATTTGCCCTTCTTGCAGCAAGTCGCTGTGGCCGTACTCGACTTTCACGAAGGTCTTGGGCAGTCTTGCCATGCATGTAACGATTGTGCATTTGCACACTCTTGTGGGATGTAAAAAAAAACCACAGGTTGAACATACTCGGTTCTTTAGGTCGGATTGTACTGATGAGCAAAATAAATCGTAAGGCATCTGCTTAAACCCTTCTAGAGGAGGCGACAGATCAACAGACAACCTCACAAGAAGTGGCGAAAACTTGCATGATCCTCTATCTATCTGACAAGGTACCACGAACTTGTTTGCGGTTTGAAGGATTGGGCAGGGTGGCGGCAGGAAAGTTTCTGAAAAGACACATTTTAATGCACTCCTCAAGCGGGAACAGCAGGATTCATCCGCGCATTTAATAACTTGCAAGAAATATTGCGATTCACGGACGTGAGCGCTATTCCACGCCATATTAGGGTCTGCTGGATCCTGCAAGCTATCTTCAGGGTTTCTATATTCCGCCGAAACATCGTAGTTGTCAATTTTCATACAGTCGGTCGAGTGCTTGGAGAACATAAACGAAAAGGGTTGCCATCTTGGGAGAACAAAATACGAACAATTCAATCGGGAATCCTCCGTAAAAAATAAACGAAAAGGGTTGCCAACTTGGGAGATTTTAATTCACTAGTTTTTTTTATTAACCTTTCAGACCAACCGTCTTTCGTACCACAACATTACTGTTGTGATGAGAGAAAATCTCACACATAGAAAACAGTGTATTTTGAATATCAATACCTATATAATTTATAATATGGCGATTGGAGTCTACGTTGACAACCGAAGTATAACGAAGCCATCCGAATAGCGGTATTTTTTGTTTTAACTACTTTACTGGAGTGACGAGAAAAACTATCACAGCTGTTGATAAATATATATATTTTTTGATTTACGTTTGGAGTTAAAAAAAACAATATTCACTAATCCTGTAAAGCAAGCAGAAGCAATTTAGTGAAGGTAAAATAATTTAAGCTATCATGCCATTTGAAATTTTGAGAAAAAAAAGTTTTAAAAAATGCGTGAAAGAATCTGTCTCTACGCGACCGTTCTGAAGGGTTAAAAAAAAAAAAAAAACAATGTGACGTAACGCATATGTCACCCCCCCCTCCTTCCCCTGTAACGCATCGTAACGTTTTACAAGACCCCCTCCCCCTCCCCCAAATTCGTTACGTAATACTTGAACGCTCCCTTGAGTATTCCATTATATTTTATAATGCTCGAATGAAACATCAAATAAATATAAAATTAAGCGTATATTTTGGTAAGAAATATGTACTTACCCAGTATTATCTCGTAAAAAGTATTTCATGTACGCAAAAATAACAATAGCTATGTGTTGTACATGTTTGAAATATCTTTCTTGTAGTATTGTAGCAACTGGTTTCCAAAGGAATATTTTAAAGAAGAAGGCTACAGAAAAAAAAATTATTCTGCACATACCTACACGGATTCCCAATTACTAGAGACCGGAAAAATTCGCGGATTCATTTCACGACAGCCTAAAATTCATATAGTTATACCTCAGTGCTGCCTCTGCTATTGGCTCACAACTCACCTGGACGACTCTGGGCCAGTGAGAAACACTCAACCGAAGCTGTGTCGAATCACAGGCCACCACATTGGGACACCTTAACAAGACAGCAGCCAATGAGAGGGTGACATTTGACCGAGTGTACGTAGAACTTTAAAGTTCATCCTAGAGGTCATTGAACCCGCGAATTTTTCCGGTCCCTACCAATTACCTCCCGACACAACATAACATTAGATCAGTCATTGGTACGGAGACATACCTCATTCGTTTTATTTTAGAGTAAAGACTGGAAAATGGAATGCATTCCTTTAAACATAGGGACTACTTTAAGGTAATCATTAAATATAGTTTGTTTATAAAGGATGTAGAACAGAAGCCAGTCCTCCCCGATTGTCCTATGGCTAGGTTTCAATGACGTCTGGGATGGACTCCACTATCGTCTTTATGTACTCGGGGAAAATTTACACCCGCTCACTGGCTACTGACTCGTGACACCTGTTAACTGGGATGCTTGTGATTCGATACTTCTTTTGTTGAGGGTCTTCCAATTGGCTCAGAGTCCTTTCAGGCAAACTTTGGTCCAATCACTGAAGCAGCAGCAAGAAGAGTCAGGGTTCCAGCCTATCGCGAAATGAATCTGCGAATTTTTTCCGTTCTCTACCTATAACTAGGGCCATGCATATTTCGCGAAACGATTCCGCGAGGTTAGTTATAAGTTAAAACATTGTAGCATCGTCTGTGTTTCGTGATTGGGTGGATTTATTTCAGGCGCATGTCGATTGTTACAACACCAATCACTAGGGACACCTGTCTGTATTTCGCGAATACATTTCGTGTCAAGGTATTTCACAAAATACTGTAGCTTTTCTCCTGTGGTTATTGGCTGAGGTCGGTGAGAGGTGTCGTCCCGCTCTTGACGGGGCCAATGAGAATGTGGTCACCGTACTGCTGCACCCTCACAATTTGGCATGACTCTGAGAAAAAGCTACAGTGTTTTGTGAAATACCTTGACATGAACTGAAATCGCGAAATACAGGTGTCCCTACCAATCACAGTAATTCAGCGGGGAAGCAAACGCGTCCTGAGTGGCTCGGTCAAACAAGGCAACGACTTCTCTCGCAGACGGCCGCCAGTCGCAAGGAAGAAACCTCTGGTGCGGGTGTACCTTGTTGCAGTCTAATAGGCGTTTAGATTTATTCGCGAAAAATGCCTGCCCCTACCTATAACATACTCTCTGCGATCTTTGTTCGTAAATCGAACTTCTTTTTTTTTTTTTTTTTTTTGAAACAGAATTCATCGTTACGGTCTGGCCTCAACGAGGCTACGCCGCTAAGGAGTCGCAGGGGGAACGCGCAACTCGCACTGGCTCCGGGGAAAGTGAGCCAGTGAACTTGAGCAGCGCGCGCGGTGAACCAGGTCAGCCGGCGGTGGGGTGAAGTAACGCGAGGTGGCGCCTCGCGCCTTGCGCGCGAAGAGCTGGATTCCCGCCTCGGAACTACTACGTCCGCAGGTTCCGTCGCGAAAAAAGAAAGAGAAAAAAAAATGGTTCAAACGTAGAGACCCGAAAAATTCGCGGGTTCATTTCGTGTTATGCTAAAATTCGAATAATTATACCTTAGTGCTGCTTCTGTCATTGGTTCACTGTTAATCTGGAGGACTGAGGGCCAATTAGAGACCCTCACTCATAGAAATGTCGAATTACAGGCCACCCAGTCGAGACGACTCACAAGTCAGCAGCCAATGAACAGGTGGCATTTGCCCGAGTGTGTAGACGATATTGGAGTCTATCCTGGAGGTCATTGAACCCGCGAATTTTACGGGTCTCTATTCATACGACATACGGGTTTAGAGACCGGGTAAAAAAATTCGCAGATTCCTTTTTTGCGATAGCGTAGAAACGAAACTCGTTTACCTTCCTGTTGCTTCGGTGATTGGTGTTATTATGTTAAGGATATGACGATGATAAGTAAAAGTAGGAAACGAATGGGAGTGTTTCAAGTTTAATGTGCCTCGAAAAAGTCAAATCGATGGTTGTTCCAATCGAGTGGAAGAGAGATAGATGCGGCGCAAGCGTACAATGAGCGTAACGGGACACAGCGTAACGGGACACAGCGTAACGGGACACTTTTTCCTGCGTGCAGACGGCGTTCATCGATTTATTAGACGTTGTCTCGTAAAAAAAAAAAGGGCTGGGCTCTTGTTTACGTAAACTTTCGCCCGCCGTTGATGTGCCGTGATCGGGGGGGGGGGGGGGAGGATAGTATCGAGGCCGGTCGTCTCTTCCGATGGCCGCGCGCGCTCCAGTTAGACGCCACCCGAGATTGAGGGGCGTATCTACGAAAATGACAGAGCTTCATCTGGGTCGAGAGAAGCCTGTAGGGGGCAAGAAGAAGAAAAAAAAAAAACCCCGTAACACGTGGATTGCCAGTTCGTCGAGGACTTTCGCTGTACCGATGTCTCGTGGCTGGGCGTCGTTCAAGATAGCTCAAACAACTTTCACGATTACACCGCCTCCTCCTTAAAAATACCTCAGCTGTATAGTATTTCAGATGAGACCGCGATTGCTTCACGGATTCATTTCTTTCCCACGCTGCGCTCAACTTGCCAGTACATAATCAAGCTTTTAACGTGACAACGTCTAATAAATCGATGAACGCCGGCTGCACGCACGAAAAAGTGTCCCGTTACGCTCATTGTTCCGTTACGCTGTGTCTTGTTACGCTCATTGTACGCTTGCGCCGCATCTATCTCTCTTCCACTCGATTGGCCTATGCGTCCGAGGAGAAGAAAGACAGCGGCAACACACAACTTGCATCTACACGTGAACGGTTTCGTCGACTGTTTATAAAGTGAAGTGAAAATTTAATGTGGTTTTAATTGCTTATTACAACAACAATTTCGGCAATAAAGGTTAATTATTCTTGCATTTTAAAAATCTGATTACTAGTATAATTTCAAGTGTTTATTATTTTTTTATTAAAATAAAAATTATTCAATTTTATTCATAAAAGTATGCAATCATTTCATCAATTTTTTGTTATGACGTTATCACGTTAAACTATCGTCCGTAAACCGACTTTACAGACAACCAATTTTTTTTTTTTTTTTTTTTTTTTTAGAGATGTGCAATAACTGAGGTTTCCTGAATATTCTTTCCAGTATTAACTGCGCGCATTAATAAGCATAATAAAAAATAAAGACCCATTATTTAATATTCAATAATATTTTTCCATGGTTTAAAAAAATTATACTTGAATGAAACATAAATTAAAATATAAAATTATGCACCTATTTTCGTAATAAATAATCGATATTTCGAAAAACGTATTTCAAACACATACAAAAGTAACCATTTGTTGTACAAAGTTACAATTCTTTCTGTCTTACAAACTATTTCTTGCAAAATGGTTTCCATAGAAATGTTTTGAAAAATAACAGATTTTTTTTTCTGTGCAATGATCTGCGAAATAATCGAAGCACTTATAATTGGATTATTCTTCAAAGGAAAAGTTGTGAATAGAAAGACGCCATATTATTTCAAAAGTTTTTAGGCCATCACAATTTTCTATTCTTTGAATTTGGCTTTATTATGTAATGGGATGTCTGTAGTTTAACAGCTTATACCGATTTGCTGCAATACTACTTTTCCTTATGAAGTAATTAGCGTTTAGAATTGAATACTATTTAGAAAATAAATGTAATTATTATACGAGTAATACTGTCAACAGGCGCTATATTATGGTATTTGATAATATCTCACTGTGTGACATCTTCCAAAAGAAAGAAAAGTGTTCAATATAAAATGATAAAAAAATATATGGCATGAAAACAATATGACGTCATTCAGTTGATATCCTCCCCTTTCCCGACCCCTTGAACACGCCTCAGATGAAAGAATATAGTATAAACCTAGATGGTGATTCATAGGGACTGGAAAAATTCGCGGGTTCAATGACCTGCAGGATGAACTCCATAGTTCTACTTACACTCGGCCAAATGTCACCCACTCATTGGCTGCTGTCTTGTGAGACGTCCCAACGTA